>NC_054834.1:37022554-37324637 GCF_018345385.1 Vulpes lagopus
GTGAACAGGCAGGTGGAAACATTGGGTGGGAAGGTTCTGGAACAACGAGGAGTTCTGGAAGGGCACCTGCCTTGGCTGTTGAGGACAGAGGAGCCTGCAGCCTTGGGGGCAGACAGAGCTGTGCTTGAGATGAGATCGTGAAGTTCCTTGGTGGCAAGTAGTGTTGTCCCTTAGTGGATGTGGTAAAGATTAGGCCTTTCACTAAGGAAGCTTCTGCGCTCACTTGGATTGCTCTGACTGGAGCAGTTTCAAGATATGACATATTTAGTCACTTGTTAAAATGGACAGAACGCTTGAACAGGTACATCAAAAGACAGGCAGATGGTCAACAAACACATAAAATGTGTTCAAAATCATTAGTTATCAGAGAAAGGTAAATTATACCCATAAGGAGATACCGTTCATATCTACTAGAATGGCAAAAATTACAACAAATAGCAACATCCCACTGACAACAACCAAATGTTTGTATGTAAAGCAGTCAGAACTCTCATTCATTGTTAGTGGGTGCATAAGATAGAACAATTGCTTTGGAAAACAGTTTCTATGAAATTAAAAATATCTACCCTAAGACCCAGCAAGTCTCAGGTATTCACTCACGAACAGTGAAAACATAGGTCCAAAAAAAGCCTTGCGCAGAATCTTCATATGATCTTTCTTCATAACAGCTAAAAATTGGAAACAATTCCGAATGCCCATCAATAAAAAATGAGTAAGTTATGGTCTATTTATACAATGGAATATATTCACCAATAAAATGGTATGGACTACTAATACACTCAACACTATAGGTGAGCCTCATCAATATTATGCTACGCAAAAGGAAACCAGGTACAAAAACATGCATAAAGTATGTTCTATTCATGTGAACTTCTGAATCATGCAAAACTAAGCTTGTTCATGGAAATTGGAACAGTAGTTGCCTTTGTGTGGGAGGTAAATGACTGGAAAGGGAGATAAGGAAAATTTTCTAGGGTGATAGGAATGTTCTATAATTTGACTGAGATGGTTTTAAGGATGTATACATTTGTCAAAGCTCATCAATTTGTACTCTGATTATCTATACTTTATTGTAAACACTAATTAATTAGTAACTTAATATTTAGGTTAGAAAATGAATATAGTGTCACTCTGGCTTCTTCATGCAGCCAAATTAAAGAGGGCCAGTACAGAGAGAGGGAGACCAGTTGGGTTGTGATTGCAATGGTCTAGGAGAGAGGTCATGCCACGTGGTATGATTAGGGTGGTAAGGATGAAGCAATGAGGACTCATCAAGCTCTAGATACAATTTAAAGGAAGAATCATATGGATTGTGATGAGCGGGGTGAGAGAAAGAAAGCATCAAGGATGTTTCTCAAGTTTTTGGTCTGAGCAACCAGAAGATGGAAAATATTGTGGAAGTGTAGATTTAGTGGAAAGGTATTGTTAATCAGGAGTCATCTTGGAAATCTTAATTATGAGATGCAGAGTAGACATCCAAATGAATTGTCCTAAGTAGGAAGGATGGAGAAATGAGTCTGGAGTTCAGAGGAGACATCTTGGCTAAATTATAAATTTGGACTTTGTCAGCAAATATATTCTATTCAAAACTGTGGAGTCTAGCTGTGACCCCCTAGGGAGTGAGTACAGAAAATAAAAGAAGAGGTCCAAGCACTTAGCTTCTTTGACAATTGGAGGATGGAGAAATGAGAAATAATCAACAGAGACTGGGAAGAAGTAACCATTGAGGAAGAAAGCAAAAAGAAAGAAGAAAGCGGTATTCCCTAAAGTTCAGCAAAGAAGGATGAGAATCGAATTGAACCTTTTCTACTTCTAGCTTCTTTGGCATCAATTTTATCCATTGCTCAATACTTTTGGTATCACAGTGATACAGTGCTTTTAATAATCTGGAAGTCTTTAGCACTGTTAGGATTAAAAGTGTAATTTCCGGATGATTGTAGAATACCAGGGTTTCATTATTTTTATTTTGTTGTTGTTGTTTTTCAGTTTGGTTAAGGTTTTGGTTCTGTTTATTCCTTGATTGAAAGCTTTTGACAGGTAGATGATTGGCACATGAATGACTCAGGTTGTTCGCACCAACCTCTGTTAGCTTTCAGAAGTTTATAATTTCTTCTGAAAGACTTGGCCATTTCTGTTGTCTGTAACTGCCGTGTCAAGCATGTGACAGGCTGGCTTCTATGTACACACTGGCTTTATTTCCAGCAAAGCACCACAGGACAATATTTTTTGAAGGCATCTTAGGAGATTCAAATTTAAGTTAAAACCAACTCCATATGCTGTTGCCAATGCAAATAATTCCAATGAGGTGACAATCAGATGAACAGCTAAGTCCACACATGTTCAGGCAGGATCACTGCTGAGATGTCATAACTTTCTCCTTCTCCTGTCAGCTGGCAAGCACCTTAACTGAGGAAACAGCACATATATTAACATGAACCGTATCCATTTATATATGGCATCCTTGGTACTCTGAGTCGTACATTGTATATACATTCGGAACCTGATTAGATAATCAGAATATTGTTCAACTGGTGGAACGCTCAGGCCATGATCATTGACTCATTTTACACATCCCCTATTTACATATGCCTTGATCAAGTAATTAGGAACTTTTAAGTGAATTATATTGAAAATTGCATAATACATTGTGTTCTTGTTGTCTTAGAACAGACCAAGATTCATCATGTTAAATGAAGCAGCAAGCAATAGGAGTAACAATGGTATTTCCAGAGAATAGGATGAAGCAAACTGAACTGGGGTTTGATGGCTTCAGGGCAGGGATAGGGATTTCTCATTGAATGTCTTCACAGAATGTTCCTGAAAATGGTTACCCATAATGTGTGATACTTCTTCAATGGAGAGGGGCTGTGGTAATGTCTTTAAAGAAGATTATTTTACTGAATTATTATTTATGGCATTTTTTTATCCATGAAGTCTTGCAATTAAAAAAAATAATGCTGGAACTCATATTAACAAGTCCATTATGTCATAATTTTAGAAAAATGTCCATAGATGTTATGATGCAACCTTACTCATAAGCTAAAGAACCAAGATGACAATTAATTGATGTTTAGTGATAATTTCCCTTCCCTTTAGCAATTAAAATACAGGGTTGAGCATGCAGTCTGTAGAGAATCCTAAGTATTGACAGTAAAATGTAGTGTCTGGGGCATTTTTCATTTTTCATAAGCTTTTTGGTGTTTTCCTTCTTCCTGGTCTTATGATTTCTTTCTCATTGCCCCCTAAATCAATCCATCATTAATGATGGACCATTATTGCTTTTAGTATTTATAACTGTATCTGTAAAAAGGGGGTGGGTTTATTCATTTCTCTAAGTGTTTTAAAATGAGACTCAAAAGAGTGTTTGAGCTACATTTTATACGATTTTAAAATAATTTTGGCATCCCTTCTATGGAGCCTTTGCTCATACAGCTCTTTGATTTATGATGACATCACGTCCTTTCAGAGACAACATTATTATGTCACTGAACCTGAAGTGCTGAGGTCAAAAGTACACGTGAAGTAATTATGGGCCTGGAGGACCATGCTTCAGTTCAAAGGAAAACAAGCAGGGCCAAGAGGGAGGATGAGGGAGTCAGGGCAGAGGGGGAAAGGCAAGAAGAAAGGGAGCAAAGCAAATCCTGAAATATGATCATTGGCATGAACAGAAATTTTACCCTCAGCATTTTCCTGCTATGCTTTGGGAAATGAAAAAAAATAATGAAGGAAAAAAAAAAGCCAGCAAGCCTTTAAAACTTCGCTCTATTGCATTACTCAGAGAAGCTTTGGAAAACAGAGGGGTTACATAAATGAGAGCAGGTGCGGTCGTGCAGAGGTAACTATTCAGCATATGTAAGTGCAGTTGGAAAATCATTGTCTTGCAGAGAATACTCGAAATTGGTCCCTAATGGCCTTGGTTTTTGTCATATGGTCTTGATTATAAGGCTAAAATTGCATTGCCATGCCTTTAGTGTGAACGAGATGGATGGATAATTATTACGTGCGCTGAATACCTTTCTGCAAGGAGGAACCAGGACATCCCTGGTCACTGGAGCTACCATTTCGCCTGGCTGTCAGAAAAGCTCTAAGCGGCCAATTCATCACTATATTTATGTGGAGGAGAAATGGAAATGTGCCTCTCTGGTTGGATGTGCACACTCCCACATACATATACATATGCAGATTGTAGACAAACCAAAGTGGCCCAATGTGAGTGATTGTGAGTCAATGTTCAGAGAAGCAGTAACATTAGTGGAAATGAGGGGTACAGAAATGAAACAGTGAGCTCTGTAGAAAATTGATGGCTTTTGGTGGTGTCCACATGCCAGGAGCTGGCACCAAAGCACTGCTAGGAAAGATTTGGGGCTCCGTTCGAAATGCTGCAGGAAGTTAAAAATGATTGACAATAGACGTTGTCAAGTAAGCGAGAAATATTTGTAGAAGAGCAATGTTTTTAGATACTCTGAAAGGGGAAAAAAAATCTTCCCTTCGTTAATATGTATTTTTTAAACCAATTTTGCTATTTTACACAGCGCTCGGAGACCCTCTCAGAAGGTGGGTATAATGACAGTTAACTAGAATTCCAGCTGCTATTGCAATTCTAGAATAAATTGTCTGGCTGTTTGATAGTTGCTACCACCACCTTTTCTGGCAAGGACGTCAGAGGAAGATACCATGGGGAATAAGAAAAAAACAGTGCTCTGTCCTGAGCAGGTAAGATTCAGGACTGCACTAAGATCCCCAGCCGTGATCACACGACTCATTCATACATCGTGGGGATGTTTATGATGGATCCTGGCCTCGGAGGCTGTGGCTTCCCTTTTCTCTGTTGCCCTTTGCAAAATATGAGCAATTAGCTAGGAGGGCCACTGCCTCTTTTACACTGAACCTTGAACTTCAGAGCCAGCACCGAGGGCAGAAGCCAATCATAGTTTGCTGAACAGCTCATAGAAAGGCTGATGTGAGTGTAGACACAGGCTTGAGAGAGCAAAGTTCTCAGTCTAAAAACCAAGTTTGGAAGTTTTCTGATTGCGGTATGGCATTTGCCACTCAGGGCCCAAACGGTGTGTATGTCAGAGGAGTGGTGTGAGTTGGTTGATGAGCTAATTAGTCAATCATCCCAGCTGTTCTGCTGCTGAGGTTTGATTGTTTTGATGCAGGATGTATATTGTAAGGTAAGGAGTAGCCAAAACATTAACGATGGCTGTTTCTTGCAAATGAAAGAGGAAGGGGAAAAAATAAAATTATGGAACCTCTCTCTTTATATACACACATATGCAGAACCAATACACGATGCAAGACATATATATGTGTGTGTGTATATACATATATATATTATATATTACTGTACAAAAGTATTTCATGGAAAGTATCAGAAAACCTATAATAATTATTTTCGCATATTTAATACAAGTTTTTATTTTCAGGTATGTATATATACGTATATAGTGATACGTGGTTTCATTATACCCATTATTATGCTACACACATGATAATTAAATGTGGGATTCTAGGGCAATACAAGATGAGAGTTACACTATTTTGGTGCTGTTTTTAGCTTTCATTTCTATTGAAAAATACTAAATTAGTAGCATTTTTTGATTCCTGATTTAGCTCTTTTAATAAGACGCAGAAGCTAAAAACAGCCCAACCAAGCAGTTGAAGTCTTATCACAAGCCAGTAAGATCAATAGCTAAAAAAAGTATGAAAAGTTTTTGAGTGACAGCTTAAAAATGGAAAATTTAAATATATATCGCTGCCTTCTGCTCCATTGTGTAATGCATAAAGCCCACTTTGGCAGTATGTTTTTAAGCAGTCAAGAAAGTGATTTATTATTATCGCTGGATTTGTGTTTATGTTCCGTGCTGTAAACTATGCTTATAGCAATATATCTGTATTAAGGCATTAATACTAGGAGTGCTACCTAAGCTTAACATTACTAATATTGTTCAAAGTGGAGTTTATTGGGCTATAAATAGTAACATCAGTATTGACACTTGCTGCATCATCTAAGTGCCTGCGTAACGGTGTCTGATGCTAAATGACCATGCTGCTGACAGTATATAAAACATAAATAGTGACTACGAGGGATATTTCATGGCTACTGCTAGTGTTTCTATTCTCCTTTGGTCTGCAGATAAGGAGATCTATGTGCTGAGACCTTCCTAGGTTTTCCCCGTGTTTGCCAGAGGATGTGATTAGAGAAAATCACGTCTGGATTTTAAACATTCCTGCTTCCCAGGACCACTAATTTTATGCCACAAATACAAATAAATAATCATCGTTCACTATAATGGACGGAGAGTGAGCAAATCAGGAATTGAGTTTGGTGTAACCTATGCTCAGGCTTCATAAGAAGCTGACGGTTGTTTAGTCATTCATTGGACACGTTGTAACGGAGGGTTGACTACTATCTTAATCAGTTTGGGCTGCTGTAACAAAATACCATAAACTGGGTGGCTTATAAATAAGAAAAATTTACTTCTTATAGTTTTGGAGACTGGGGATTCCGAGATCATGGTGCCAGCATGGTGGACATCTGGTATGGTCTCCTTCCTACCTTCCTACGAAAGCTGTCTTTTTGCTGTAACCTCATATAGCAGAAGGGGCAAGGGATCTCTCCTGAGCCTGATTGTAGGGCACTAATCTCACCATGAGGGGGTTCACTCTCTTGACCAAATCACCTCTCAGGGTCCCCACCCCCAAACCACCATGACATTGTGCTTTATAACCTAAGAATTTGAGAGGGTGCAAACATTCAATCCATAAACAACTACCCCGTGGTTGCCATGGACAAGCAAATGTTCTGAGTTTGATTTCTTTTGATGGTAATCAAGACAATATTTCAAATCTATTTGAATTATAGCAGATACACTCTCCTTTCTTAAAAAGCTATAAACAATAGAACCGCTCTTTCTTAAAAGTTGCGTTCAGAAGGCAAAACAGTCACATGAGGCATGAATAGGCTAATTTATCTAGGTGCTTTAACTTTAATCTGTAAGCATGAGTGACATATATTAAATTAAGCTTTGAGTTCATTAAAGTTGGAGGAGAAGTGTCCTATCTGCTAACTCAGTCCTTCATTCACTCACCATACTTTCATGGAGCACTGCTATGTGCTGGAAACTGCATGGCTCTCCGGAAAATTAACAATAAGTGGAGCACATCCCTTATCCTAAAAACACAGTCAGATGATATCACATTTTGCTGAGTTAATCCAAAGGAATTATGAAAAAGTTATTTTTTTACCCCCAAACTAATAAAAGAGGTGAATTAGATGTGTGAAATGATAACGATCAAACATATTTTTGTTAGCTTGTAATTTCTCGCTAGTTTGTTATAGAATATGATAGAGGCAAGCTCATTGAGATGCTAAGATATTCATGTACTGCCTTTTTCACCTCAGATATCTTATTCCTGGAACTGATTGGATAGTGACAAGAAAGATACTGGTTTGGGTAACCCATAAAGGCCAGACAGCTTATGATGTAAGATATTAATGCTAGGTGGTGTGCCAACCTTGCTCACGATTATTAATCTTATTAAAAATAAAGTTAAGCTAGCATTGACTGCCAGCATTGAAAGAAGGTTGAGTGCCAGCATAGATGGCGAGCCAGGAGAAGGGGATCTTCTCATCCAGAAAACAAGAAATACTCATCTTTCCAAAGCTGTAAAAGTTCATGCCTTAATGAAACCTTTGATTCTCCCGTAAGGAAACTTTAGTATTACTTGACTTACTTTGCAGTAAATAAACCTGCATCCTTTGCACGTGTGCAGATAGTGACTGTGGTTACTGGACAGGAAACAAAGAATGGGGGAGTCGCCACAAAAGTTTTTTTTTTTTTTTTCTCTTTTTACATCCTTATCCAGAAGGAGGGAGCAGGAGGTGGATGTGGCTGGCCAGAAGAGCACAGTTCAAGAAGCCTGTAGAAACAGGAAACATTAAATTCTAGAGTTTCAGGATGGGGAAGGTGTTGGGAAGGCAGGGTGCTCTGTTCTTTTCCAGTTGGTTTACTGGCAGCTTTCAAATAACACTGAGTCCACAGTAGACACCTTTCTCCTCCAAAGTCTGTCAGGGTTCCATAAAGAACTCAAAGCACATTAAGCATATGTTATTGTTTCTCAGGCCCTAAATGCAGCCTTGTAAAAATGCACAAAGTGATGGCAGAGTGAAGGCTAACAGCCCAGGGACCTATGAAATCCAGTGCTTTTTCATTGATTCCTTGTTGCCTCCTTTGTTCGTTGAAATATTCAGCTTTGGTCTAAAAAGCAGCTAAAAACCTTATGCAAAGAGCTTGTAAACAAACACCCACTTGAACCATCTGGTCTTGTAACACATACAAGTGATTAAGCTTCAGAGCTATGATTGTTAAATTTTTAAAAACACAACAATTCCAAACACCCCCATATAGACTCCTTATACAAGTTTATAGGGAAGAAAACATGGGATGCTTTCTATAGTAAATAATACAGAGAGATTAAACAATCTTTTGATTTCCCTACCTCATGTCCTCCTTCTCTTTCTTCATCATGAGTGTTATAGGGTGAGAAAGGCTAGAGATAGAAACATATAGACTGAAAATACATTTATAATTCCACTATATTGAGTCTGCATGGTCAACAATGTAGGATAGTTGCTTATCTTTACCTTTTTTTTTTTATCTTTACCTTCATAATTATTTTTGCCCTTGCTAGAGAAACACGTGGGCTGGAATATATGTGTGTGCGCGCCTGCATGCAAGGGGGTGTCTTCGTTCCTTCTAGAATATATTAAGCAATCCAGGCTATTTGCAAATAATGAATTCATACTTTTTGTCCATAATGACTGAAGAAAGTCAGGTCGGGGGAAATTAAATATGTTAAGAGCTCTCATTTTAATTGTATAATATCGATACTGTCTTTAGAGTTAATTTCCTTGACAAGTTGTAGGGCCTATAGATTGGATTCTTCATATATTTCTAACATGGAAATGATTCTAAACTGTGACATTTCATTTAGGTGACATCACGAAAGTGAAAAGGAATAAACTGCACATTGTACCACAGCATATGGAAATAACACAGCTTTCTAGCTGATGACTGTGGAAGAGAATAACACAAAGAACCAAAAATTCTCAAGTGAAATAAACTCTTAAGTGAGAAATTGATAACATGTTAGGCCTCTGTTTCTATCTTCTCAATCTTGACCAGCTCTCATCCCTAGATTTAGCTAGATTTATTTTATCAGCTGGGAGGAGGAAAGGCAATAGTTCAAAGAAGAGAAAGAGTGTTTAGCAAACCACCAAATGGTAAATAGTGTAGACATAAGTCTATATAAGCCACAATGAGAATTCCTGATTGAGAGGAGTCTCTTTCATGTGGTGATTTGAAGGCTGAGCAACCTCTGTCCTGTTACTCTCTGACTCAGTAAGTGGCATCCAGGGTTGCCCATATCATCTGTCGTCGCCGTCTTCTTCTTCTCCTTCTCCTTCTTCATTTAAATTCAGTTTGCCAACAAATAGTATCATACCCAGTGCTCATCCCCCCACACTCATCAAGTGCCCTCCTCAGTGCCAGTCACCCAGTTACCCATCCCCCCACACTCCTCCCTTTTGCAACCCTTTGTTTCCCAGAGATAGGAGTCTTTCATCATTTGTCTTTCTCTTTAATTTTTCTCAATTCAGTTTCCCTCCTTTCCCTTATAGTTTCTTTCGCTATTTCTTATGTTTCACATATGAGTGAAACCATATGATGATTGTCTTTCTCTGATTGACTTATTTCACTCAGCATAATACCCTCCAGTTCCATCCACATCGAAGCAAATGACAGGTATTCATCCTTTCTGATGGCTGAATAATAATATATACAACATCTTTATCCGTTCATCTGTCGAAGGACGTCATGGCTCCTTCCACAGTTTGGCTTTGTGGACATTGCTGCTATGAACATTGGGGTACAGGCGTCCCGGCATTTCACTGCATCTGTATTTTTGGGGTAAATACCCAGTATTGCAATTGCTGGGTCATAGGGTAGCTCTATTTTTAACTTCTTAAGGAACCTCCACACCGTTTTCCAGAGTGGCTGCACCAGTTCACATTCCCACCAACAGTGCAAGAGAGTTCCCCTTTCTCCACATGCTCACCAATATTTGTCATTTCCTGTCTTGTTAATTTTTTAGCCATTCTCACTGGTGTGAGGTGGTATCTCATTGTGGTTTTGATTTGTATTTCCCTGATGCAAGGTTGCCCACATCATCTGCAAGAACCTGTGGAAAGGGAAGTGCTGGGGATCCCTGGGTGGTTCTGTGGCTTAGCGCCTGCCTTCGGCCTGGGGTGTGATCCTGGGGTCCCAGGATCGAGTCCCGCATTGGGCTCCCTGCATGGAGCCTACTTCTCCCTCTGCCTGTGTCTCTGCCTCTCTCTCTCTCTCTCTGTGTTTTTCATGAATAAATAAAATCAAAAAAGAAAGAAAGAAAGAAAGAAAGAAAGAAAGAAAGAAAGACAGACAGAAAGAAGGAAGGAAAGAAAGAAAGAAAGAAAGAAAGAAAGAAAGAAAGAGAAAGAAAGAGAAGTGCTATAGTATGCAGGACACTTTGTAGTATTTTTCATTTGTTAAGAAAGAAACAAATTAATTTCTTTTTCAGTGATGTGGTGCTAATCTGCCTCTCTGGAGGGTAAAAACACCCCACCTGATTTGTAATGTTTGCTGATTCCCATGGTGTAAATACTCTCATGTGGCTGATTTCAAGCTACCAACATGAAGTCACTCAACATGGATTGGGAAGAGAGATGCAGTCAGTTCTAGCAATCTGGAACAAGCCACTCTAGCACCACATTTTACTAATAATTCTGAGAAGACACATCTGGGGCAGGCTGTTGGTGAGCAGGTAGTGAGTGTGCATTTTCCCTTTTGTATCTGACCCAAGAAAAGATTCACTTTGGAGTGGATTCTTTATCATTTAAAAAACCATCAGTGTCCAGGTGATGTATAGAACTGTTGAGTCACTGTATTGTACACCTGAAACTAATGTAACACTGTATTAACTAACTAGAATTAAAATAAAAATGTTGAAAAAATTTAAAAAATTAAAAACCATCGGGCACTTGGGTGGCTTAGTTGGTTAAGTGTCCAACTCTCAGTTTTGGCTCGGGTCATGATCTCAGGGTCGTGGATCAAGCCCTGCATCAGACTCCACACTCAGCAGGGAATCTGCTAGAGATTCTCTGTCTCCCTCTGTCCCTGCCACTCCCCCACCCATGGCTGTTTCCCTCAAATAAACAAATAAGCCTTTAAAAAAATTAAAAACCATCAGTGTATGATGTGTTCTTATCAAGAATAGTTGGGGGGGTATACAGTTTTTGAGTCAGAGAAAAATAGCTTTTTGAGTTTTTGAGTCAGAGAAAAATAGCTCCAAGGGCACAAGCTGTCCATCTTGTACTGAATCCTGGGTCACTGTCAGGCAATATTTAAAACCTCTAGGACGAGTTTCCAAAGAGTGTATCAAGAAGTCAGATGTCACTTCTGGAATTTCGTAGGATTGTTCCCGTAATTGTTTTCCCAAAAGTGGGAAGGATTTGGAGATGGAATGGATAATGGTGATGAGAGAAAAGAGATGCCAAGGATGATTCCTTTATTTCTGTCTGTACAGTAAGCTGTAAGGATGCTGGTGTCATTTCCTGAGAGGAGCTAAGAAGTCATGTGAGCTTGTCTGTGTTTAAAAACAAACAAACAAACAAATAAAAAACAGGCATAAAAAAACACAAAAACACGCACACACAAAAACAACTCTGAAATTCAAATGGATCCTCAGGTCTCAATTGATGAATTTATTAAGATTGTTATTAATCCATCAATGGCTGCATTGTTTCTAAAATCTCCACTATTCCTTGTCTACCTTTTTGCAAAGGGTTAAGTCATGTAATGATCAGCTTGATTCACACTTAACCATTTTGCTTGATCCATGCACACTCTTGAATCAGAGTGCAACGGCCCAGATGGGGGACCGAGGCGTGTGATGCACTAGGCTTCAGCCCTGTGGTTTTTTGCTGCGTGTGGTTTTGTTTTCAAGTGTTAGCATCTTTCAAGTGTTAAGGTTTAGCACCTCTTGAACTGATGGCATCGTGGTGTGAGTCTATACCGTCAAGGCCCAGGGTTTCATATTCGGTGCTTGTCGCTTTGTTTAATTCCGAGGGTCACAAAAACATCAGCAAGATTTCACTCTGTACTTTCCCTTTGGAACACCAGCTGAGGCAGATCAAAACCTAAGAACGAATTAAATCTGGAATGCGTTGGTAGTAGCCCGTTAACTGGTTGGTTTGAGGCTGATTGCTATTTTGGGAAAGTACTAAAACTGGTAATGACGGACAGAAGCATTGAGGTTTCTCAAAAAGTTAATCCATGCACTTAGTAAATAATGAGCTGTTCTGGGGAACAGCTCTCCTCCTCCCCTATTTTGTGATGATGGTGAAAAGTAAGCTGCTCCGAAAACTAACTTTCTTCATGCCAACCTGCCCTATTGGGTTTCTTCACACACCCCCCCCCCCTTAACTGCGGTCTGCCAAAAAAAAAAAAAAAAAAAAAAAAAAAAAACAGAACTAGGGCTTGGCACACCAGTTTTGATCAGAGCAACCATCAGAATCATAATGTCCTAAGTACAAAGCTCACTAATTGAATTTCATTCACTGGACTGAAATATAGCAGCCAAGACAGAGAACACTGTCGGCTGTTTTTTATGAGGTCCAGAGTCGAAAGTCATTTTTAAAATGTGAGTGATGCAATTTCTTGTATCTTTCATTTAAAATGCTACTTGGTAAACAGTGTTTCAGATTAGTGTATTTGTAATTTAAATGAAGACAATACATCAAGCTGCATCTGAAAAGAAGGAAGTTTAGGGAATGATTCATTCCTCTTTTTGCGTGATCTACTGTAGAAAATAATAAATAAATAGGTAAGGGGGGGAAGGTTTGTGGATTTTAAAAGACAAAACTGAACTATTTCTAAAACAGAGCCAGTCCCAACAGCTAAGTCTTTGTTTTCTTCAAGCAGACTCATACATTCTGTCTAATTCATTTTTTATTTTCTCTCGGGGTCTGCTTGCAGATTTGCCTCAACAAAGGAAGCATCATGTTACATCTTTTAAATAATTGATGGCTCTCAGTCCAAGCCAGCTCGAAGGAAATTCTGAAAATAGGTACTGATTGAGCAAATGCCTCCTTCCTCCTCCCCATCCCCTTCTAGAACACGCCCCGCTCATCTCTTCCCTCCTGGCCCTTTGCTGCTTTGCCTCCCTCTTGACCAGTAGAGGAGGATGATATCATTTGGACTAAGGCTTTATCTACCACTCGGTATCCCTCATTTGTTTCATATCATTCTATATATTTTATTAAAGACGGGGGAACTGTTAATTACAAGCTCACTGATGTAATGAAAAGTTCTTAATTAATCACCAGAAATGTTAGGTCATGATCACCACCAGAGATGGTTTGTTGGGAATATAAAAAAAAATGAGGCTTAGAGCGTGTCCCTCTAAATTTAAAGTATGCTGTCACCAAGGGTCGAGTTGCCCCGGAAGCTGGGTCAACTGTGGCCTTGCCAGCCCCAGCTCTTCTGCAAGTTCAAGTGCTGGAAGCTGACCTGTGTTTCACTCCCCCTCCCCAAAAAGAGAGAGAAAGGCACCTGCATCTTACTTCACTGTTGAGTATTAGCGATTGTCTACAGCTTGGAAGACCCATCCCTGCTTTAAGACAGGTGTGGTTGGTAGGACCTTGGGCTGGTCCACCATGAACCTGGCTTCTGGTCATGACTTTGTAAGTCTCTTTGCCTTCCAAGGCCCCCCTTTCCTTGCTGGTGAAATGCATACTTTGGACCTTTCCTTGACAGTGAAATGCAGACTTTGGAGTGGATGATCTCCAACATCTACCCAGCAATGATATTCTTGTGTCCTCCAGAGAGGAGGATAGACCACAAGGAAGTTGCCCTCCATTCGAGAGCATTCATGTATTCCAACTTAGAGTGAATGGACTGTGTGCTCGCCCATAGGTAACCTTCCTCTCTCTTTACATTATTTTCCTTTTCTTGTAGTCTGTTGCTTATTTCTTCTCTTCTGCTGCTTATCAATCCTTTCCTTTCCTGGCCTGACTTTCTGCACCATCAGGGTCAGAGTGGAAGGTTAGAGTCAAGGATCTTGGCCACTTATTTTTAAAATATCCTGCCCTCACAGAAGAGCTGTCTCCATCAGAAATTGCATCAGAAGGTAGCCAATATTGTTGAATTTGGGAAGACTAGCTATACAGTGGCAACTATTGGGAGATCTAAATCTGGAATTCTAAGTTAGAGCTCAGTTAACTGAGGGAGAGCTTTACATTGTATCCATCACTGAAAAAGCTATAGCTAAATTGATGGATTATTGTCTGCTCTCAAAACAGTATCACAATCTCTGACCTACTCTCCCTTTCAAGGGACATTTTAAGGTATCATATTGCTCACATTGTTCCATTTTTCTCTCTTAATATAGCAAGCTTGGTGAGGGGTGGGGAGCTAAAGCCATCTTTGCCCCGAATCTACCCCAAAACCCGATGCTTGTTTGAGTTATCCCGTGCCAGCCTGGGAAAATCCTTTTTGATTGCCTTTAGTGAAATATTTTTTTAAACCCTTCGAATAAACTGATTTAGAACCCCCAAACAACATATGGCAGGGAATCTAGAAAGTTGAGAATTTCTTCTATGTATCTCCTACTATTCTAATGTTATATTCAGAACTATTTGTGTTTTCCCTTTTAAAAACCTACTGTTATCCATTCATTTTTGAGACTGTATTATGCGCAGGCTTTTGTATCTGTATTTAAGTAGATTACAGGTAATGCCTCCTGGTAAGATGTATTCCTAAAATGTGCTTTTCTCTAAGAGATGTTAATCGTTGAGTTCTACTGTAGTGCTACCATGTTTCAGGAACATTTTGTGTTAAACAGCTTCTCTTTTTATTGGAATATCCATTATTAGTGCCATTTTGGAACTTGAAGAACAGATCTTTCTCCTTCTGAAGGTAGAGAGATAATTCCCCGTCTTCTAAGGTGCTGACTCAACCACCTAGAGACTGGTGATGGTGAGGATGGGGGTAGTGCAGGGGTCAGTGACTATTGCCTTGGGGTCAGTGACTGAGTGAAGGAAGGGATGCTGGTGATTTAGTCTCTAGATCTGCTCTAAAAGCATCCTCTGGGGGTGCCTGGGTGGCTCAGTCAGTTAAGCATCTGACTCTTGCATTTCATCTCAGGTCATGATCTCATGGGTGGTGAGATTGAGTCCTACATTGGGCTCTGCACCAGCAAGGAGTCTGCTTCTCTCCCTCTCTCCCTCTTCCTCTGCTCCTCCCCCTGCTCTCACTCTCTATATATATAAAATAAATCAATAAATCTTTTAAATTTATTTTTATTTTTTTTAAGATTTTATTTATTTATTCATGAGAGACACAGAGAGAGAAGCAGAGACACAGGCAGAGGGAAAAGCAACCTCCCAAGGAGGAGCTCGATGTGGTACTTGATCCTGGATCCCAAGATCATGCCCCGAGCCAAAGGGAGATGCTCAACCACTGAGCCACCCGGGCGCCCCAGATCTTTTTTTTTTTTTTAATCCTCTGGCATAGGGAAGGGAATCCAGATGCTACTTCCCCTAACCCCTTGCTATGCAACCATAGTGGAGTAGCACCATTCACATTGGAATCTGTGTGTAAGATGCCTCCTGAAGTTTTTGATCCTACAAATCCTTCTTTTGTAAGACAGACCTCATTTTATGGCACTTTACTTTATTGCACTTTCAGATGCTGTGTTTTTGCAATGCAAAAATCCATGTGAATATATCTGGTAATTTTTAATCCTGGAATTCTTTTTTTGTCAGTTCAAATTGTCCAGTCTCAATAATTAATTGAATATAGGCAGTTCTTAGTTTACAAATTGGTGGTGTTCCTGTGTATCTCTTAAAACTGGTTGGTTGTAATTCAGAATACTTCCAGACAGGAAAAATTATGTAAGTAGTAGTGATGTTCTTAATCATACTGTAACTGAACTTCAAAATGTTTACAACAGTTTGTTATCTCTTCTTTGGGAAATTATCTGCAGCATTGAATAAGAATCTTTCAACTGGGTTGGTTGTCACCATTTAAAACAGAATTAATCTGGGGAAATGTACATTGCATTTTGTAGTAAGAGGAGATCATTGAGGCAATGGGATCAAATTCCCATCTGTGTCCCCTCACCCAGGACCCCTAAATGGGATAGAACCTGAAATGGAGCCCGAGATGTACATAGCAAAAATATGCAGACACTGGATTTTCAGAAGAGTAGTCAAAGGGCCAATTTCTAATTCATTCTCCCCCCCCCCACCCCCTACCTCCCATGCATTGCCAAATAACAAGATCCCAGTTGCCATGGGACAACTAGTTCATGTATCTTGAGTCCTAGAACATTCCCAAATTTCTTAAGGGATTATGGAAGACTCTAAATCCATCTTTTCTCTCCTTGCTGCAATTCCTGAACATCTTGCACAGGACCAAGAGGGAGTTTAGCAACTCAGGTAGTAATTCTTCCTTCCTAAGACTCTGACTGTCACTGTGGGCTGCCTCCTGTGTGATGGGAGGTCCCAGATAGCATGATCCTGAGTTGAAGGCCTCTTTTCAGACGTAAGCTCTATGTGTGGGATCAAAAGGAGAATTCATTCTAAAAACTTGTGATTGGGGGCTCCCTGGGTGGCTCAGCAGTTTAGTGCCTGCCTTTGGCCTGGAGCGTGATCCTGGAGTCCTGGGATGGAGTCCTGCATCAGGCTCCCAGCATGGAGCCTGCTTCTCCCTCTGCCTCTGTCTCTGCCTCTCTCTCTCTCTACGTCTATCATGAATAAATAAATAAAATCTTAAAAAAAATAAAAATAAAAACTTGTAATCATAATGTGAACAATATTTTGAATTTTCATTAATTTCAGTAATGGGCTTTGACAAGTTGTATAATTTAAATGTTAAACTTGAAATCACAGCCAGGTCAATCATGACCATTGGCAACGTTATGCAGACAGCAACTTCTTATCTGATGAAATCAGCACCCGAAGAAATTTGGATCCTACAACACCTTCTTTTGTTAAGATATACCTCATTTTATTGCACTTTGCTTTATTGTACTTTCAGATACTGTGTTTTTTACAGATAGAAGGTTTATGGCAACCCTACATCCAACAAGTCTATTGCACCATTTTTTCCTCCAACAGCATTTGCTGTATGTCACATTTAGCTAATTCTCACAATATTTCAAACTTTTTTGTTATTATTGTATTTGTTATGCTGATTGATGATCAAGGATCTTTGATATTACTATTGTAATTGTTTTGGGGGCCACAAATTGCATTCATAGAAGACAATGAACTTAATTGATAAAGGTTGTGTGTATTTTGACTGCTCCACCAACTGGCAGTGGCCCTTCTCTCTCCCTCCCCTCTGGCCTTCCCGGTCTCTGAGACACAACAATATTGAAATCAGGACAATTAACAAGCCTACAATGGCCTCTGACTGTTGCAGTAAAAGGAAGAGTCTCACATCTCTCACTTTACATCAAAAGCTACAAATGATTAAGCTTAGTGAGAAAAGCATGTCAGAAGCTGAGACAGGCCAAAAGCTAATCCTCTTGCTCCAAACAGTTAGCCAAATTGTAATGCAAAGGAAAAGTTCCTAAAGGAAATTAAAGGTGCTACTCTCAATGAATGTGTGAATGGTAAGAAGGTGAGACACCTGTTGCTGATAGGGAGAAAGTTTTAGAGATCTGGCTAGAAGATCAAACCGGCCACATAATTCTTTGAAGCCAAAGCCTAATCCAGAGCAAGGCCCTCACTCTTCAATCCTGCGAAGGCTGGGAGAGGTAAGGAGGCTGCGGAAGAGAAGTATGAAACCAGTGGAGGTTGGTTCATGAGGTTCAAGGAAGGAAGTTGCCCTTAGAACATCAAAGGACAAAGTGAAGCAGCAGATACTGATGTAGAAGCCACAGCAAGTTATTCAGATGATCTGTGATAATTTGTGAAGGTGACTACACTAAACAGCAGATTTTTAATGTAGATAAAACAGCTTTCTATCAGGAGAAGATGCCATCTAGGATTTTCATAGCTAGAGAGGAGAAGCCAATGCCCAGTTTCACAGATTCAAAGGACAGGCTGACTCTCTTGTTAGGAAGTGATGCAGCTGGTGATTTGCAGTTGGAGCCAATGCTCATTTCCTATTCTGAAAATTCTAGGGCTCTTAAGAATTAGGCCTAGTCTACTATGCCTGTGCATAGTACACACTGAGTGTGGAGCCTGCTTAATATTCTCTCTCTCCCTCTGCTCCTATCCACCTTCCCACCTTCCCCACTCAGGGTCTCAATATCTCTAAGGAAGAAAGAAAAAGAAAGAAAGAAAGAAAGAAAGAAAGAAAGAAAGAAAGAAAGAAAGAAAGAAAGAAAGAAAGAAAGAAAGAAAGAAAGAAAGAAAGAAAGAAAGAAAGAAAGAAAGAAAGAAAGAAAGAAAGAAAAAGAAAGAAAGAGAAAGAAAGAAAGAAAGAAAGAAAGAAAGAAAGAAAGAAAGAAAGAAAGAGAAAGAAAGAAGAAGAAAGGAAGGAAGGAAGAAGGAAAGAAGGAAGGAAGGAAGGAAGGAAGGAAGAGAAAGAAACACATTTTATAAGGCTATAGCTGCCATAAATAATGATTCCTCCTCTCATTGACGTGGCAAAATAAATTGAAACCTTCTGGAAAGGATTCACCATTCTGGATGCCATTAAGCACAGTTGTAATTCATGGGAAAAGGTCAAAATGTCAACATTAACAAGTGTTTGGAGGAAGTTGATTCCAACTCTCCTGGATGACTTTGAGGAATTGAAGACTTCAGGGGGAAGAAGTGCCTACAGGTGTAGTAGAAGTAGCATGAGAACTAGAATTAGAAGTGGAGCCTACAGATGGGACTGAATCATGCAACCTCCTGATAAAACTTTAATGGATGACGAGTTGCTTCTTGTGTCCAAGTAAAGAAGATGGTTTCTTGAGATGGAATCTACTCCTGGTGAAGATGCTGAAGATACTGTTAAGACTGTTGCAGTGACAACAAAGGAGTTTGAATATTACATAAGCTTAGTTGACAAAGCGGTGGCAGGCTGTGGGAGGATTGACTCCAATCTTGAAAGAAGTTCTACAGTGGGTGAAACGCTATCAAACAGCATCACATGCCACGGAGAGATCATTCGTGAAAGGAAGCATCAATTGATTCAGTAAACTTCATTGGCTTATTTTAAGTACTTGTCTCATCCTCCCCAGCCTTCAGCAACCAGCACCCTGACCAGTCAGCAGCCATCAACACTGAGGCAAGACCCTCCACCACAAGGAAATCATGACCTGCTAAAAGCTCAGATGATGGTTAGCATTTTTGCAGTAGGATATGTACATTGTTTTTTAGACATTATGCTATTGCACACTTACTAGATGACATATCATGTAAACATAATTTTTGTATGCACGGGGAAACCGGAAAATCCTTTGACTCCCTTCCTTTCAATTGTTGCTTTATCTCTGTTCTGGAACCCACCTGCAGTATCTCCAAGGGATACCTGTACTTCTTGAGTTGTAAGCTTTCTTTTTAAAAAAACTAACAACCGAAACTAGTTCTCCTCAGGCTTCTTACCCTGTAGTGTCAGTTGGATGGGTTCTCTCCTAATGTTTCCTTAGACTTAAAGAAATTACAGCTTTTTAACAGGCCTCCTGTGTTCACAGTCCCAGGAAAAAATAGGGTTGAATTCCCACATTTGAGTCATCTTGCCTTCTTCCTCTCTCATTGAATGTACTGGAAAGGTCCTCCTGTTTTTATTTGCAAAACATTTTTCTTTCCTGATTCTGGACTCTGTCAAATTCCAGGCTCCACTGGAAACCTTGGTGTCTGGGCTTCGTAGATCATCAGCTCTTCGGTGTCTGCAAGAACTTATTTACAAATTATCCCTTTTGTCTTCCGGTAATCAAGTCGTTCCTGTTTAGCGTTAAAGCAAATGACCGAAGTCTGGTTCCAGTTGCTTTTTTGTAGTCTGACGGTGTTAGGGCGAAGTTGAAATTGAAACCTCAACTTGCTTAATTGTCCAACATTTTACTTTTAACTTCGTGCTTTAAAGGAAAGGGCAAAAGCTGAGTGTGAAGTGTGTCTTCAGTGATGATTTAGAACCTTCTAATCATGATTCAGGCATGTCTTTGGAGTGTTCACTCTCTAGAGTCTACAGCTTCCTCATTTGTGCCTCAAGGGGTGTGAAAGAACGTGGCCCGGGTGCCACCTGATGAATGAGTTTCCACATCTTTTACTTAATAAACAGCCCTGGAGTGTGTACCAAAGACATTGTTAGAGGCCTTCGGGTTGTCCATTGCTCACAACCTTCTCTTCTTCTCCTTCTCCCTTCCCTGGGCTGCAAGCCCACTGCGAATCCCCCTGGACGTCCAGCGGGTCTACTGGGTTGCTCTGAAGAGTTTTCTTTTAGAGAGGGGTAAAGATGGGAGAGGGATTTCAGTTATATCACATGGAATTGCCATGTTTATATGTCAAGATCAGTAGACTATCGATAGTTTTGTGAGGTTCCACCTAACGGTTTCTCCTGATAAATGTTCTACCTCAAACAAGTACATTTCGAAGTGCGCGTTGGCCTACAACCCACTGTGGAGTTACTTAAAACAGAAGCTTCAAGTTTCTCCAATCAGGAAACTCATGCTTCTCCTTACCTGCTTTATTTTTTTTCTGAGAATCACAGAAATAACAGATAAGACCCTCATATTTGGAGAAACTCGTGTATTTTGAGTCTGTTGCAAAATAAGTAGAAAATCCGTTGGTCCCTGTGATAGAATTTTTTTCTGAAAGTTCTAAATGGGAGTTATCATGGAAACTGCTTTGAGACCTTAACCAGAGCGTGCACTATAAATAAGAGAGGAGCAGAAGATTAATAAATCTGATAAAGCTGAGAAAGAAGAAAACTTAAAATAAGAAATGAGGACTGTTCTTTATTTGGGGCATTAATACAGCCCTGAGTGTGTGTGTGTGTGTATATATATATGTATATATATATGAAAATCAAAGACATGCTAAAGGCAGGGAGTGTGAAGCCGTAGCTACTAATGTGTGCTTAACTCTATTGCCTGGGAGATTTTATTAAATGCAGCGGCCAAGGAAATTGACCTCACTTTTTTTTTCCTTTTTTGGGTTGGATCCTTGCTCACGTCACATAAATGAATAGAGCTGACAATTTACTGGCTCATCAATGAAACAATATTAAATTATGAAGATGTAAGGAAAAAATCCTTCGCTAACATTGTTGCAGTTTGAAAGGTAAGCTGCCCCCTACAAGAGTAGGAGATATTAATGCTCATTTCCAAACCTATATAACATAAGGCCAGGTGATACACATTATAGGATGAAGTGGCTTCTTGATGGCTTTGATTCACTGTGGTCCTGGCATGTATCTCATTAACAACGTTCATGAAGAGGTTCCCACGTTTCTCTCATTCTGTCTTTTAAAATGCAAAAAAAAAAACAAAAAAAAAAACAAAAAAAAACATCGTTTTTCATGCTTCTAAAGTGTTTTATTTTATGGAATATTCTGACAAATTTGACTTTACTGAGTATGTGTTGCAGGGACCCTGGGGTTTCCTTTTGAAAAGAACCTGTTTTTATTGGTTCACTATATTGGCCATTAAGCCATGGCTGTCAGGGTTAGACTGTTTCTGAATTCTTGTCTTTGGGGCTGCACAAGAAGCAAAATACTGTTTTTCTTTATATCTTGTCCTGTGCTGGAGATAGGAAGCCTTCTCTTCTTAATTCTGTCTTCTGTGAACTTACTAGAAGTACTTGGTATGCCATCTATTACCAATTGAATACCTAGTACTTTCAAGTGTGCCTAGATGTTAAGTCTTTTTCACTTTATTTTTGAAGGAAAATCATCCTACTGTTCTTGGTTACCATCAGTTATTCAGTTGGTCAACCAGACCCAGGTCCATCTCATGCATTTGTGAGCCCGGTTATAATGACAATCCGATAAGATCAGAGTATGGAGGTTCTTTTTGGTGGAACCGTCCCTGCTTCCATCTGACTCCCATATTTGTTCACAACTCAGGAAAGGTAACCCCCCCACACCCCATGGCCAGCTCTTCCAAGGTCATACCAGTGATTTACCTGTTACCCCCCAGTCCCAGCTGCAGAGGCTGGTGCAGAGTAGGTGTGCAGGAAATCAATCTGTGCACGCTCCCTGCCGGTGATGCCCACCGCCCCCAACTCGGTACTGAACCCTCTGCAGTAAGTCAGATTTTCTGAGCAGCATTCAGCAGATTTTTGCTTCAATGTGGAAAATGGCACTTTAGAAGTCGAATTACCTTTTTCATGGCACCCAAGTTGCTTAATTTGCAAATTGAGAATAATTTAGGCAATGGGAGAATATGTTTCCATGTGTGAAGTGGATTGAAATGAGTTTTGTGTTCTCTGCTCCTTCAGCTCAAACTATCAAAAAATGGAGATCTGGCCAAAAATCATTCAGTTATATGATTCCAGGATATCATCTGTTGTTTTGCGTGGCATCAGTTTAGCTTTAATTATTGGTGATACCTAAAATCCGTGCTTCTGATAAACTGCGAGTGTGCCCTGCTTTAAGGAACCGGAATGGGCTTCAGATTTATGCTTATGGTGCCTTTGCACGAAGGGACAGTTATTTGTGCTCTAAAAATACCTTGGCTTTATAAAATAATTTATCACAAGATTCCTTTAAATAACCAGCTCTCTTAGAGCATTCAAAATATGATTTGATTTGAAAAATCAATGTCCACTCAACTTTTCAAGAACACATCTGCTTTGTAATGTGAGGCAGGTGAAGGGAGAAAAACCAGGCAAGAAGGAATGAGGATCTTAAGTGAGCTGAATAGGAATTAATTTTAATTTAGAAAAGAATTTACTTTTCTAGAGTTTCCTGGGGAAAACACCTTCACCTTTATCACCTCCAAAGTACATAAAAGGAAAAAAAAAAAAAAGCAGGCCAATTTGAGTTTGGAGAAGATAAATCTATTTCTCTGGTGGGTCGCATTCTGCATTATGCATGTGCGTAAAAGTGAGGTTTGCTTTGATCCTGACTATTAAAAGTTTATTTTTAAACTCAGACTGGGCAGGGATCCAGCGATGCTCTTTCCCCCTGCAGCACATCCTGGTTTCAGGTCCTCAGCCTGGCGGAATGGAACTAAGCAGCAGGAAGTAGTTGAAAAGTGTGGAGACTTGATGAGTGTTGAGGGTTTTTTCCCCCCTTCTTCCCCTCCATTTTTGAAATTCAAATTGAATGCAATTTTCAGCTCATTTGAGCCAGAATATACTGTTGCTGAGCTTCAGTGGCTCTTAAATTCAAACTCACAGGAGAAAACAGATATCATTTGTCACAGAGGGTGGGAGAGAGAGAACACTCCCCGCATTTTATTCATGGGAGGCAGAGCTCTAGTAACTAATTCAAACCTTTCTGACTAATCGACTAATCATTCACCAGCAAACTTATCAACTAATCAATGAAACCTTTAAGACACTCATCTTCGGAAGTTGGGAGCAATTTCCCCCTCCCTTTAAAACAAAGTCATTGTTCAAGTCTATTTTTGTATTGTTGGGATCTTAATACCTTTTTTTTGCAAACTGAGACAGACTATCATGGCAATCTTTTTCCTGCCCTTCCTGACAATTTTATTGTTTCCATCTTTAATGTCTTTGTCAATGTTCTTTATTTATGACCGAGGATTAGCAGAAAGCCTACTGCTGGCTGAGTGAGGCCAAAAATTTTGAGTTTTTTTTCTTCACCAAATGGACTGCCTGAAAAAGAGTCTTCTTTCTTGGGGCAAATGTAAATACCAATTAAAAGAGGAAGACCCACTCGTGCAGTCCTTGAGTTTGCAAGTGTGTCTTATCTTCAGGGTGGCTTCTTCAGCATGGCTTGAGAATGCCTCTCAGGAAACTTCTGCCACTGGATATGTGCCCGGGAAATGTAAATGATTTGAACAAATGATAATCTGAAATCCCTGCTCTAATTTCAGAAAGGATGTGATGTTGCAATTCTGGTCCTGAAATATAGGTTTTATGCCTTACCGCTGGTGCTTATCTTTGACTGTTTTAATGTAATCCAAAATTTCCATGGGAACATGAAGTCCATTAGACTTCTCTCCTCCTCTTCCTCCTCCTCCACCTCTTCCTCCTCCTCCTCCTTCCTCCTCCTCCTCCTCCTCTTCTTTCTTCTTCTTCTTCTTCTTCTTCTTCTTTCTTCTTTCTTCTTCTTCTTCTTCTTTTCTTCTTCTCCTTCTTCCTTCTTCTTTCTGTCAAGGTCTGTGAGAGACAATTATGATGTTATTTCAAAGTGAGTAGGAGAAAAACAATGCTCCCTAAATATTATCTATAATGAAATTAGCCCTACCCATCACATTTGGAGTTTAAAAATGCTCTGCAATGAGTATATGATCAAGCCATATATATTTGTGCTTATGTGTGTATGTGTCTACGTGTCTCCAAGGTGTCCAAGAATGTGACAGCAGGAATTTCTAAATAGTCATTTTCACATTAATAAAGGTGACAATAACTTGACAATAACTTTATCCTCTGTGTGGTAATATGCTTGTGCATTCGGCCCCTGGTAGCAGACATTTATTTCATTGCTTTTATAAAAAGGAATACCCTAACTTGTTAACCTGTCTTCTCGCTATTATACCTTAAGACTATATTATTGTTTCTTTGACTTCAGTCTAAGAAGCCAAAAACCTACCTTGACAAGGAATCCACATTTTTGTTAATTACTAAGGTAGTTAATAGAATTTTAATTTTTCTTCAGATATCAGATTGCTTCAATATGCAAGTAATTACCTACTGCTTACTATATGCTAGACATCCATTGTACTAAGATTTATAACATAAAGAATAGTGGCTTTCTAAATCCAAGTGAGGTAGACATAGGAAATGAAGTATCAGCATCAGCTAGGCAGAGAAGGTAAAGCTTGAGAAGCCCCCAGGTTCTCAAATGATTCTCAAAGATGCAGTCCTTCTCCTTGTCCCCAGGTGGTAGCCACTGGTCTGAAACAAATATGATCTAACTCGGAGGTGGGAGAAAGGATGATACACAAAAATCAGTGAAAAGGATAAGAAATATGCATTTTTAGGTGCTAAATGTATCCTATTCCTCAAACAATGCTTACATCACTGGGTAGGGGAAGGCAAGTGGGGTGCTGTCATCCTGCATTGTAAAGTGGGTAGGCCAGGGGTCAGTGGAGGAAAAGGTGGAGAGCCAGTTCAGGAGGGAGGAGAAGGCTGGAGTAGAAGGGAGAACATTTGAAGCAGGGGCTCAGAGGTGTGCTGGAGCTTAACTCACACCCTGAGGGCCAATTGTTAAATTTCTAGAAATTTCATGAACCAGCTTTTATGACATATTATTAAAAATTAAATTACATAAATTTATGAAAATTAAATTATATAATCTTATATGATTATTAATATGCATAATATATAATTATATATTAATATATATTAATTATATGATATATAATTATAATATATAATTATTCTTATATAATAAATCAACTATACTAAAAACAAATGTAACCAATACTGAAAATCATCACTTCCTAATTATTTCCCCTCATGCATTGCCATCACCTGTGCTCTTGAGATGTGCGCATGGTATCTGCCTGGTAAAAATATGTGCTGCTGTGACATGTTGCCCATCTCTTCCCAACTGCACATTCCCTGATGCCGTGTTGGTAGCATGGGTGGATGGGTTAAGCATCTGCCTTTGGCTCAGGTCATGATCTTGGGGTCCTGGGATCCAGCCCCATGTCAGGTTCTCTGTTCGGCAGAGTCTACTTCTCCCTCTCCCTCTCTCTGTGTGTTCTCCCTCTCCTCTGCCACCCCCCTCTGACTCTCAAAGAAAATAAATTAAAAACAAATAAAATGGGGAGACTGGGTACAGAGAAGTGAAGAGTCTGGCCAAGGAAAGGAGTGTGATTCAAATGCAGGCAGTTGCACCTAGAAGTTCACTCTGTTTGCTGCTGTTCAGTGTAAAAATGACAAACCACAGTGACCTGCCACCTGGAGCATTTCTGAGAAACTGAACTAATAGTATCATTTAGGAGCGAGAAGGGCACTCCTTCAGTTGTAGATAATTAACATTTTGGATGTGGGGAATCTAAGTGACGAGGCCCTCCTCGCAAATCAGCTTAGAGAAGGAGCACAAGCCCAAAAGAGAGAAAACCCCTGCACGTAGATGTGAGAAAATATTCATCATCACAGGGATTAAGCATAGAAAGAAAAGCTTTAGGGAAAAAGTAAGTGTTAGGAAGAAGAACAACGAAAAGAAACCGTGATGGAGAGAATGAACGATTGGAAAGAGAAGAGAAATATGGGAGGACATAACGTACAGTGTCATGAAGGTAAGGTAGGAAGAGTTTGTGAAAGTGTTGCTAATTAACAACACCAAGGGCTTCGGTGAAATTTTAAAATGGTAACCATATAACTTCTCATCCCATTTGATCACTTGCAGAGTGAAGGGGGTGCTATCAATAATTGGGCCAGGGAACAAACATAACACGTGAACAGTGATGTATGGTTGCACTGGATTTGCAAATGGATGAAATTGGTAGATTTCTAAGAATTCATGATCATCTGGAAACGATTTTCCTTTAACCAACATTTGCTGAGCATCTCCTGTGAGGAATGCTAAGTGCTGAAGATAAAGGTACATATGGCAGAGTTAAAAAAAAATATTCTGTTGGGGGAAAACAGAAAATTAGTGGATGAAGCATAACTTTCCTTTGCCACACATACTCAGAAGTAGTCACCATTCACAGTGTATTAAGAGCTTTTTCCACATAGTCCTATGGTTATAGAGATATCTAACTAGTTTTGTTTACAGCTAAACAATGCAACGTGCCACATATCAGCCTGCAATTTACTGGTTAAACATATACACATCTTTTCAGGTGAGTAAATATTTAGTATCCTCTTAAATGGACATATTATATTTACCTATTCCCTTACTGATGGACATTTAACCCTTTTATTTTTTTTCTTGTGTTCTTGTTTCTGTGTTATTATTTATGTAGGAGAGATATCTGGAGTGGGATTGCTGAGCCAAAGTAATTTTACAATAAACCATCAGTGGATTGTTTAAAAATTATGTAAAATAGCACTTTTACCAACCTTGTATGAACACTCATTTCCTAGTTAGCCATCGTTCTATCAGCCTCACATGATTATTGGGAAGTGTCTATTACGATTATTAGAATTTGCATTTTAAAAATTATTAAGGAAGGGGATCCCTGGGTGGCTCAGTGGTTTAGCGCCTGCCTTTGGCCCAGGGCGCGATCCTGGAGTCCTGGGATCGAGTCCCACATCGGGTTCCCGGCATGGAGCCTGCTTCTCCCTCCTCCTGTGTCTCTGCCTCTCTCTCTCTCTCTCTCTCTCTCTCTCTCTCTATGTCTATCATGAATAATTAATTAATTAATTAAAAAAGCATTAAGGAAGCTGAGCATCTTAATTTTTCTTGGTCATTTGTATCTTTTTAAGGTGAATTTGCCTTTTCTTATTCTCTTGCCAGTTTTTTCTGTTGAAATAGTCATCATTTTCCTTACCTTTTTTTTTCATTTTCCTTACTTGTTGAAACTTCTTGCACACTAAGAACATTAACCCCCTTTCTCCTCATTGTTGCAAAAATCTTTCTCATTTTATTTTTTACCTTTTCATTTTACCTTTGATTATCGTCACAGAGAAATGTTTGGATATTTTTGTTTTGTTTTGTTTTATTTTTTGCGGCTTCAGATTTTTCTGTCTGGTTTAGATTGATCCTTCTCCCTCAAAAGAAAGAAAAACAATACTAATTTTATTCTAAAACTTTTATTTATATATATATTTATTCATTTATTTATAAAGATTTTATTTATTTATTCATGAGAGACACAGAGAGGCAGAGACATAGGCAGAGGGAAAAACAGGTTCCCCATGGAGAGCCCAATGCAGGACTCGATCCCAGAACACTGGAGTCGTGGCCTGAACCAAAGGCAGATACTCAACCACTGAGCCACCCATTTGCCTATTCCAAATCTTTTATATATTTTTTCAGCATAGTACTTGATTCCCATAGCCCACAGACTAGTTGTGTAGATAATTGCAGAGTGAGTATTTCCATTTCATCTGGTTAGAGCTCTGACTACAGGGCACCTGCAGAGCCATAAGAACCCCAAGGAGGGCACTTGGGTCAGTTGGGTGGAGAGGAAAGTCGGGTGCAGCTGGGCTTCCTGGCGAGTTGATATATGAGTTTAACTTTAAAGCTGAGATAGGTAGGGTTTCCAGCTGAAGGAAATGGCAAGTTAAGGAGACCTGGAAACTTTGGGATGTCAGTATGTTTTAAATGACAGGGAAGGAAGGGCCATGTGGTTTCATGGGGTGGGTCAAGGGATAGCATTTTTAATATCAAGGGAGAGGTATTTTTTTCTGAATTTTTCAAAATTTCCACAAACAGTAGGTATTCCTTTGTGGGTAGAAAAAGTTAATTTTACACTGAAGAAAAAATGAACCTCTGAGCATGTAATTGAAGAAGCTAAATCATAAGGCTTAGTAAGGGTAAGAAACACCTCGACCTGCAAGATTAGGGATGGGACACAGGACAGGGATCAGTGTTGGAGGATTGGAAGGAATGTGCATGTCATCTTTAATATCTATGTGCCTTCCTCCAGTCACTCTGGGGCCAGATGGTGACAGGTGGCTCCTAACTGAACCTGCCCTTCAGCCTTTCAACTTTCAAGCTTTACTGGGGGCCACTCAAGAATAATACCCCATTATCTATAACGAGGTCTTTCTGACTACCTTGGCAGTGAAATCTCTACAGCATTATCTCATCACACACTTCTAGTTTTCACTCACCATCATGTTCTTCTGCTCTTCACTTTAAAATGCACAACTGGTATGGGACCTCATGTGTTTAAACTTATGTGCATGAGGGACCCCTCCACAAATCTTTGTCAGACCGACTCGAATCCACTTATCCTTCAAGACAAGCTTATACACCATCTCTTTTCTGCAGCTTTCCCTGACTTCTTCAGCTGGAAGAAACCTTAGGTGTTGAAATGTTCCCTTTGGTACCACTTACGATTTGTCCTAAGGCAACAAAATGTAATAGTGATATTTTAGAGTGATAGAGAGTGATACATGGTATAATGACACATATAGTGATGTATAATATATATTCTAGTTACGTATTCATCCTAAAACAGCAAAGTATATAGTGATCATGTTCCTGACTAGGTTGAAATTTCTAGAAGGGCAAGAACCATGTTCTACTTCTTGCTTCTTGGCCATATTCCACTTTATTTTTATTTTTATTTTTTTAAAGATTTTATTTATTTATTCATGAGACAGAGAGAGAAAGGGACAGAGGCAGAGACACAGGAGAGGGAGAAGCAGGCTCCATGCAGGGAGCCTGATGTGGGACTCGATCCCGGGACTCCAGGATCAGGCCCCAGGCTGAAGGCGGCGGTAAACTGCTAAGCCACCGGGGCTGCCCGGCCATATTCCACTTTAATACAGAGAATTACCATCTTCCCTAAAAAAAAAAAAAAAAAAAAAAAAGGTTGGAAGGCCAAGCTCATTTGTGGAAACAGACTCATGGACAGCCAAGGCAAGAGAAGGTGAGGGATGAGAGTACTCACAAAATAAGCAGTTAGAATACAGAGTCATTCCCTTAAGGGCTTGAGGAGAGCATAAATCTAAACAAACCCCAGAAGAAAGTGAGCCTGAGAAAGCACTGAGCATGAATAAGTGGATCACCTGGTACTCACGGTGGAGGGCCCAGATGCAGTTAGACAGGATGGATTGGAAATGGGCCACATTCACATGTTCCTTAGCGTTTGGTGGCCAAAGAACAATATGGATGCAGAAGAGACCTGAGAATATCTGAAGCAGAAATAAAGTAAGAAGAAAGATGGCAAGAGAAGAAGGATATTTGTGAAGAGGGAGAGTGAGTCAGAGAAAGGTTCTTCAGAGGGGATGTGAGTCAGAGAGGAAGATTACATAATCGACTTGGCAGGATGTCTGCAAAGTGAGGACAGTGGTGAGGACGTCAATCCTGGATCTAGACAGGAGAGAGATCCAGAGAAGCCATGAGGGGCCTAATAATTGGGATGAGGTAAGAGTGACATGGTGTGGGTGGGGGTGAGGTGTTTTGGGGTGAGGGGAATCAGGCACGGTTTCTGTGAAGACAGGGAGGATGGAGGCCTAACAGGCGAGACAGTTGTGTTTGGCAAGGGATCACACTTAGCATCTTTGCAGTTGAATGGCATCGTACACCAGGAAGGGACTGGGGAGGTCTGGTTCAATACTCTCATTTGGCATTTAGGGAAAGAGTATGAAGTGTTTAATGTCACCCCTGGGCAGGCCTCCTCACACGCTTCTCTGCTCTCCCTCTACCCCAGTCAAGCGAAACTGCTTTACTTCCCCACACCTGGCATTCTTTCTCATTCATACCTGCACTTCTCAGTCTGGAATGTTCTTTTCTATACAATCTTTGTTATTTGCCTCACTCCTATTCACATTCTGGGTCTCTGCTGAAAAACATTTATTTAAAGCATCCTCTCCTTAGGAAGGACAAATCCTAAGCATTTGTCTCCTATTTCTAAACGTATAGGGGACAGACATATAGTTGCTTCTTGACTGTTGCTTTTCTAGATTGGAAATTCTTTTTTGTTGTTTTAATTTATTTTTTACTTTTAATATTTTTTTTTGAAGAGAGAGTGTGTGAACAAATGAATGAGGAGGGATAGAGGGAGAGGGAGAGAGAGAGAGAATCTTAAGCAAGCTCCACACCTAGTATGGAGCCCAATATGAGCTGAGTCTCACAACCCTGAGATCATGACCTGAGCTGAAACCAAGAGTTGGATGCTTAACCAACTGAGCCACCAAGGTGCCCCCTGGAAATTCTATTTGGCCCCATCTTTGAGCACTATACTGGTCCTAGTGGTTGCCTAAGAAATAACTCTTGTCAGGAAGGAAGGAAGGAAGGAAGGAAGGAAGGAAGGAAGGAAGGAAGGAAAGAAAGAAAGGATGGAAGGGAGCAAGGGAGGTACATTTTAAAGTTTTACCCCCAATTGTTGACAGAGCCTGCCATGCTTTTTCTAAAACTAAGCACAGTCAGGCTTGATGTAGGTGTGGCTTGAGCATTCATATACAGATTGGGGTGGTTGGGTTTTTATTTCCCTAGTATTTTAACCATTTCTAAGTGTATGTTTCAGTGGCATTAAGTGCATACATGTTGTTTTGTAGCCACCCATCCTCACCACCACCCATCTCTAGAACCTTTTCGTTATCTCAGACAGAAACTCTGCACCCATTAAATAGTGATTCCTCTCCCCTGTCCCTCCAGCCTCTAGCATCCACCATGCTACTTTCTGACTGTGAAGTTTGATTATTGAAGGTACCTCATAAATGGAGTCATACCCTTTGTCCTTTTGAGTCTGGCTTATTCATTCAGCATAATGTGTTCAAAGTCCATGTTGTAGCATATATCAGAATGTTACCTCTTGCTAAAGCGAATAATAGTCCATTGGATATATATTTCACATCTTGTTTTCCCATTCATGAATCTACGGATATGGGGTGGAGGGACTGTTTTTACAGGAGGCCAGTATTTTAAGTCCTAGATATAAAATCTGTCGTGTAATCAAGTACCTGGTGCTGGTCGGTGGTGCCAAGGCTGGTAGATTCAAACAGCAAAGAAAGAGTAGATTGAGGAATCATCCATGTGCATGGCAAAGTCAACAAAAATGTCCAAGCACATGGAGGCTAGATAGGAGGGAGAAGAAATGCTTCAACTGGGCACCAGCAGCCCTGGGGTGAAGATGGTAATGAAGATGCATGCCATGAATTTCACATGGTAGTAAATTTTTTTTTTTTAGTAAATGGTAGTAAATCTTGAGAAGTGGTTGGACTTTGAGTCCAACCCTCAAATGAGACATCATCTTGGAGACAGAGGGGAGAGCTGGATGGAAGATGAAGGGGACTTTGGCTCTACAAGGCACTTGGGGAAGATGCGATGGCAAAGGAAGAACCAGTGAAGTCTCCATTCAAAGCCACTCTACCATTTTCACACAGGAAGAGCCCTCAGTGCTATGAGATCAATGGATAATCTATCCTAGAGTCCGTTGCAATCCAAAGAACTGGACTAGCTTGGGCCCTTTTCCTCTCCTTGACTTTTCAGTTGTTAGGAAATAATTATTCATACTCGTTCCATCAAAATCCCTTACTTGCCTGAGTTCTTCCTCCGTGAAAGATTGGAACTGGATTAAACTCTTTTCCCTCAACAACTTCTCAGTTAGTTTCCCTAAGCCTTGAATGACCTTTGAGTTGTCTGCCCCGTGTTCTCCCGGGTTAAAGAATAGTCAGATTTTTGTCTCATCCTGTTTGAAGCTAGTGTTCTTAACGGTCCGCGAACTCCATTCGGTCATGCCATTGTCCAGTGTGGCACTGGTCCTGCCTTGGTGAGGACACGTGCCAGTATTTCTGCAAGCAGCTTGATGAGGGGGGCTCATTAGGGGCCAAACTCATCAAGCTCAACCTCTCAGCCTAGAGGCAGAGCAAGTCACTTTCACTTTCCAAGAGACTGCTGGTCCTGCGATTGTGTTGCCTTTTTGGAGGTGGTTTTATTTTTTTTTTAAATTTTTTTTCTTTCTCCTTCTGAAGTCCAGCTCGTTGGCCCATTTCAAGTTGCTTCTGATCTTTAACTGCTGCTCCTCAGCCCCTTGAATCCATCCTTGGGGAGGCTTTCATTGGTCACTTTGCAGAGTCCCCTCAGGCCAAGAAAGCCTCCCTCACTTTGTTTCTACTTAACCCTTGCCCTTCCTGGTGGTGAGGGGCCATCTCTGGGCCCCCTCCCTTGTAGTCTGTTATTATTTGCAGGTGATTAGCAGGTGGCTTCTAAGCAGAAAGGAACATTGCCCCAGGCTCCGCTCTCCCATAGGCTCTTGCCATTTTGCTACAAAAGAGAAAAATCGAGCCTTTGAACAGTGTATATATACTATTCATGTCCTCAGGAAGAGAGGGATGTCTATAAAATTTCAGGGACAGTATTAGATTTTACTCAGTTATCAGAGGGCTGAACTATTGGGTTATGGTGCGGATTGCTTTTGGAATTAAAAAGAAGCAGTTGCCCTAGCTAGGCGTCGGGTCTTTTAGTAAGAGCTTATTTGAGAATTTCTCTCTAGACACTAATCCCCCAACAAGTTGTATTCCAGTGAGACAGAGTGTCCATGAGATCTAGTAATTGGGGCTGTGTTGAGCTATTCTTCTTGCTGGGGGAGCCAGCCTGGTGACAGCACGCCGTGTTCAGCATTCCACTTGCACGCCGGCTACTCATTTGACCACATGAAAGCTCTTTTCCCTACCTCAGTCCTCCAGGCTTTTTTGTCACCGACTCTGCTACCTTCGGATCCCCCAGGGGAAATATTATATGCTTCTTTCAACATCTTGAGCTACTGTCCGTGGCATTAAGTGAAACATTATATATATATATATATATATATATTTTTTTTTTTTTTTTTTTTTTTTTCCCCTGAACCATTGCTGCAAATGCTGTGTCCTGCTAGGCTCTTCCCTCCCAAAAGGAGCCAGTTCATTCATCTGAGTTTTAAATTGCCAGTTTGTCTCCTATTGCTTTTTAGTTGAAAAATAAAATTAAAAGCCCATCAGAACTTCTTGTCCTCCTCTCCTGTGCAGAATAAACATGACCAAAGCACTCAATTTTTGGATTCGGGGTGTGTGGGAACCACATGAACATATACGGATTCAGTGCTGTTCCGTGGATGTTCTGTTTTGCTGGGCGGAGGCTGGTTGCGTCAAAGTCGCTGGTCGCGTAGCAGAGTAGGCCAGAAAGCAATTCCTCGGGTTCTCGGACTCTGGATTTAATTCTTTACGCATATACGAAGGTACAGTGTGTCCCTCAGAGCACCTGGCCAGTTCCATCTGTTTCGGTGTGTCCCAGATGTGCCCAGACCTGCTGGGCAGGAGCCTGGCCCTCTGTATTTTCACAAGCGCCCCAGGTGCCCCTTTGGGTCCAACAACGCTGGGAAACACTGATCCATTCATTCCTGGGTTTTGCTTGCCAAGCTGTACCGGATCTTGGGGTTGTCCGAGAGGGCGTGGAGTTGTTTATGTGGCCTTTTTCTCTTGCTTGGCTCAGAATCTTTTGTCCCAAGGAGATCATGGACATTGAACAGCAGGCCCATTTTAAACAGACCAGGAAAAGAGGGAGCCTGCTTTAAAAAAACAAAAAAAACAAAAACAAAAACAAAACACAACACAACAACCACATACACACACACAGAAACACACAAAAAACCCATAACCAAAAACACAAACCGAGGGGTGTGTTCTCTTTTATTTGAGAATAACCTTAGGAGGTATAAAGTTGAAATAGTCCTCAGGGCTACTGCTGCTGTCTTGCTGGTCTCAACATGTTTTATATGACAACAGTAATAAAGGCTGTTTCGCCATCCTGTTTAAATCACAAAACCAAGTGGATTCTTTGTTTCCCTGCATGAGAACTGCATGTGGTTCCTATTCCCTGATAAGGTGGCTCAGAAGAGTGACCTGTTGCGATGACCTGGAAATCTTCTCGAGTATAATCCTCTAGATAGTGGTAGATGATAGAGAAGAAAATCAGGAAGCTTTGACATGTGCTGGGGAGCTGCTGGATGTAAATACACATAAGGAAGACGGTGCACTTTTATTATCTATTGAATAAGGCAGGCTGGGGACTGAGGGACGGTGGAACACAGTATCTTGGGTACATAATTGAGTTTCACATTTTCTCACCTTACCTGGTGCTGCTCTGCTGTTTGCCCCAGTCACATCTCTGCCCTGCCATCAGTACACCCAGGCTGGGGCCACAAACTGTAACGACAACAAAAAAAGCCACGACATTAGCCTTTCGTGTATTTGCCGCACTCTTTGGATTGCCATGGCAACAATAGTTTTAATTATGGAGAGGCACAACGATAACTTGTATATCAGATGTGGCTCACTTTTCCCTGTGGACAAAACTCTGATTTGAGAGTGGCTTTGTATGTGGATTTTCCTTCTAGGCTGGATTTTATTATCTGCTCTAACAGACAGCTCTTTCGCTCCATGGAATGAACCAGAGAAAGCTGGAGGACTACTGGCTGAAGGGGCTGCTGGACAGAGGCCCTGGTGGAGACGACTGGACCCTTTTGTCTCAGAGGCAGTCTGGTGTGCTCATCCCCTAGGAATTTCAGAACCAAGCAAGCCATTGCTCTCAAGGGCTGCTCTTGGCTTCCCCTGTTGACCAGTGGAAAACCATGCATTAGGACAGAGACTTGCACGAAGTACCATCTGGCAGTCATCCTTGACAACCTTCAGGATTATGCTGAGGGTGGGGGGCTGCTCACAGGTAGTTCCATTGCAGTAGCAGGCATGGGAATGCAGAAATCACAGCAGCTCTCCAATCAGAGCTGTGGGGGGAAAAGGCAGGAGAGAGCACATCTTCCTATGCATGTGCCCCCTCCAACCCCCAACCCCTCTTTGTTTCTGGATCTGCTTGCCCATCCTTTGAATTTCTCCACAGGCTTGAAGAGATACCACACCACATCTAAATATTTCTGGGCTTCCTCATTCTGAAAGCTCTTGCAAAGCTAAATAATCTTCCCCTTAGGTAAACATAAATCATTGTCTACCTTCTTTGCTCCTTGAGTAGACCTTTTGATACATTCATTAATTATGGCCGCTGCCTGGTGGCACAGCGATGGCTGAGTCACTGCTGTGAGCGTCTTTCCTGGAACGCCCCCATTTGTGACACCGAGCCCTAAAATCCCATTTGGTGTTAAAGAGGCCATTCTTTGCAATGGACAGCTGGATGGGAGCGAGTAGCAGCAACATGCCTGCAAAAGGCAGCAGTGTGGTCTCAGGAGTGAGGGTAGGAGAGGGAGGACACAGGGGACATTGATGGAATGATGTTGTCCTTACACAGGGTGCAGCTGTTTCGAATCTCTAGCAACCCCGGAATAAGACCTTGATCCTCTGCTCTGTAGATCTGCAGCCTCCATCAATAGGGCCAGTTCATCACAATCCCGGCTTTGGAAGGCCAGAATGCCCATGCAGAACTGTTTAGAAATAGGCACCATGGTTCTGCTTTCTGATCCTTTCCCACATTATTAAAAAAAAAAAAAAAAAAAGAAAGTCCTGATTTTTGGTAAATCTTGCTTAACTAATGACACAGTCTCTGTTTGTTTTGCTTCCACATTCGGGAAGCTTTGCGGCTATGATTTTGATTTTGGAGTTTAGGCATGTTAATTAAGCCTTTGTTTGAAAGCAGAGGGGTTCTGTTTCTTGTTTGTTAGTTTAATAAGATTTTGTGTTAAGAATGGCACTGAGAATCTGTCAGAATTAGCTTGGCTGCATATGTGTAGCTCAGTGCTTTGAGACTCTTGAAATGTCTGTTTTTAGGACATCAGCAGGGGGCTAATGAAAAGGCTTTGTTGATTTTAACGAATTGCAAGCCACTGTAGCCAAAATAAATATAATCTGCTTTTTGGATTAGTTGTCACAGATGATTTTACCTACTAACAGTGATTAAGGAACCCGAGTGGACCAGAAACATAGCAGCTCTCCAGTGACTCCTGCTAAAATAGCAATAAACAGAAGTAAATAAAGACTTAGGGCATTAGTTATCTTTAATAAACAGTGACACCAAATATACTGTGTGCAGGCGCGAAGAGGTGGGAGTGGGGGTGTCGGGGAGACCGGGGTGTCAAATACGTGCAAGGCACCCGATGGCTTAAAAAAAACCCAGAGCGCTCGCTGGTGACGTTCGTCTGGTGTAGTTGTACCTCATTAGGAAGTGGTGAGAAAGCCAGAGCCATCTCCTGCTTTCCCAGCCCCCTCTCCAACACCAATTCCAGTCATCGTCATTCTGCTCTCTCCTTCCCGTGGACTCTGGGACCAACGTGGAAATCCTGCAACTATAGGATTAGAGCATGAAAATCAAGGACATGTTAATTATTTGTGTAATTATTAACCTCCTTGCTGCAGTGATGCTACCCAGCCATGAACTGGGAGGCCAGCACTGTATCCTTCCCTGTATTTTTCTACCCGGATGAGAAAAATGACTTACCCCTGGCTGGCAAATGTGGTGCTCAGATTTCCCCGGGACAGTCTCATTGTGTTTTCCCTCATTGCTGCTTGACCCAGAGAAGAGGTTGTGGCTGAAAGCGTCTCAGGTGCAGTGTGTGAGGACCAGCTGATAGATGCCTTTAGTAGGCCAACATCATAGTGGATTTGGAGTGGGTTGTTTTTTTTTCTTCTGATTTTTAATCTCACTGAATATTTTATTTTATTTTATTTTATTTTATTTTTTTATTTTATTTATTTTTTTAAGATTTTATTTATTTATTCATGAGAGACAGAGAGAGGCAGAGACACAGACAGAGGGAGCAGCAGGCTCCATGCAGGGAGCCCGACATGGGACTCGATCCCAGGCCTCCAGGATCACGCCCTGGGCTGAAGGCAGGTGCTCAACCACTGAGCCACCCAGGGATCCCCTCATCGAATATTTTAAACCATGCTGTGGACAAGCTCACCTTAGATGGCAAAGCAGGTGACAAACAGAGCTTTCCCTAGCTTCTTTCTCCTCTGGAGGGTGGATACTGTTGTATTTGTTTACAGATGCAGAAACTGGTGTGCCCGAAGCCTGCAAATGAGTCCTGGCAAAGCCCAACAATAGAACAGTGGCCTTCTCCTACCCTTGGGAAACCCACGTGTTAGTTGTACCACTCACTGGCCAAAAGCAGCGCATAGGCCCACTCAGGGGTTTCAAAGATGATAATCTCACCCTTGGTTGCCCACCCTCAAGAACGAATTGCTACCATTTCTTAAGTTCTTCTTTTTTTTTTTTAAAATAATTTAGACATTTGTTAGTATTTTTTGAAGTATTCTTTTTTTTTAAAGATTGATTGATTGATTGATTGATTGATTCATGATAGACATAGAGAGAGAGGCAGAAACACAGGAGGAGGGAGAAACAGGTTCCACGGCGGGAGCCCGACCCAGGACTCGATCCTGGGACTCCAGGATCGTGCCCTGGGCCAAAGGCAGGCGTCAAACCGCTGATCCACCCAGGGATCCCTGTTTCTTAAGTTCTTAGCATGTGCCAGGCACTGTGCTGAGTGCTTTGCCTATAACGTGCTTTCTGATGCCTTACAGCCACAAATCTTCGTTCTGTAAATATTTCTTGAGCCATCCCCTGTACCCAGCTCTGCTGCAGAGATACACAGCAGGGAATAAAATCGATCTGAATTCCTGCCCTCTGTAAGTCTTTGTTCCACTGCGAGGAGTTAAGACAACATGATACGTTTTAAAATAGTTATTATGGGGGCGCCTGTGTGGGTCAGCTGTTGAGCTTCTGCCTTTGGCTCAGGTCTTGATCTCAGAGCCCTGGGATCGAGTCCCACATTGGTCTTCCTGCATGGAGCCTGCTGCTCCCTCTGCCTGTGTCTCTGTCTCTCTCTGTGTCTTTCATGAATAGATAAATAAAATCTTTAAAAATAAATAAATAAAATAGTTTTTATGGTAGAAGGTGGTAAGTGCTGTGGAGGGAACACAGGGGTAGGGAGGTGCTGCGGTCCTAGAAGAGGCGAGTAGGAAAGATTAGCAGGTGGCATTTGAGCAAAGACTTGATGGGGGTTAGGTTGCAGCCATGCAGGTGCCTGAGGGGTGGATGCACCTGCCTGAGGGGTGCATGTGAGGGTAAGCAGTGCACCGACCCTGGGAAAGGAGCCACCTTGGAGTGTTCTAGGGAAGAAAGGGAAGAATGGGAGAGGTCAGTGTGGCGAAGAGGCCAGATGTGTAGGAGTTCACAGCCCCTTGTAAGGACATGGCCTTTTACCCCAAAGAAGATGGGAAGCCCCTGGGAGTTTTCAGCAGAGGAAGGACATGCCCTCTTAAATTTTCAGACCCTAAGAGGCAGGTTGCATTTCCTCATTTCACCGATGGAATGCAGAGAGCGCAGAGTAAGTGCAGTGGAGCACTTGGAAAAGTCGCAGTGTGACCAAGGCCCAGAGCCCCCAGCACCCCAGCTGCACTCTGCCTCCTGCCGAAACACTGGGCTGGTGTCTACGTGATGTTTTTCTTTCCACCAAATGGGAAAGATCTTGTAAATGTTATTTTTAGATGATCTCTTTTGAATATCTGGAGTCAGAGTCTTGTGTAACCAGACCTTTCGGGATAAACATTAGCCTCATTAAATTCATTTTCCAAACAAGAGAGCAGAATATATATATATAGTAAAATCCGTAAATTGGGTAAAACTGCCATAGGTCACATAAGCAGGAAAGTGCCAGATCTGGAATTTTTTTTATAATGGTTTTATGTATTTATTCATGAGAGACACAGAGAGAGGCAGAAACACAGGCAGAGGGAGAAGCAGGCTCTCCCTGCAGGGACATCAATGTGAGACTTGATCCCAGGACCTCGGGATCACGACCTGAGCCCAAGGTAGACGCTCAACCACTGAGCCACCCAGGCGTCCCACAGATTTGGGACTTGAATCTAGTTCTGCTGCCTGACTCCGAATCTCATGCCCTGCTTAGGCCATCATGCTGCCTCTACTACAAGCTTATAACATTAGACAAGGAATGAGGTTTCTGTTCTACTTGCACTGAGCTGATGCCTGTAATAGTGACCTTAATATGTGGTTCCTTCTTTTCACCAGTTCTTCCATGCTCCAGGACAGATCTTGGGGTAAATGTCTGATTACCAGATAAGCAGGTATTGAAACCCTGTAGCGAGGGAAGGTGGCCATGGTGTTGCGTATAGTAGTCGATTGAGGACAGTCCCCAGATTTCTTTTGCTGTAAGACAGAAATTTCTTTCCCAAATTCTATAAACCACCACTAAGTGATAATAGACCATACTGAATATCTGTAAAGGTCTATTCTTCGTGGCATCATTAAAGATTCTCAACTAATCCCTTGGTGAAAGGCTATGCCTGGTTACACATTCAGTTTTGCCTCCGTATATATGGACAAACGAACACAAAACCCCGACTTTTCTGTTTTCTGGGTCTTCTGTGCAACTTTGATGGGTGTTCGTTATCTTGATCAAATCTTTTGTAAGATTTAAATAATCTTGTGCTCTTCTGTGAGGAGCCATGCCTTGCTATGTCAAGACCAAATTCCAGGTCTGGCTTTTTTTTTTTAATTTTTAAAAAAGATTTTATTTATTTATTCCACGGAGGGAGGGAGGGAGGGAGAGGAGAGAGAGAGAGAGAGAGAGAGAGAGAGAGAGAGAGACAGCACGCACAGCAGTGGGGGAGTAGCGGAGGAAGAGGGAGAAGCAGGCTTCCTACAGAGCAGGGAGCCGGATGTGGGGCTCGATCCCAGTACCCCAGGATCATGACCTGAGTGGAAGGCAGACACTCAACCAACTGAGCACCCAGACGCCCCTGGGTCTGGCTTTTAGAGGAGACCTTATTACATCTAAAATCTTCAGCATGTTGAGGAACTAAACAGTAGTTTTGTAGCATGAGCACAGCATTGCTAGTTTCCTTCTCTAAATAACCTTGGATTTCGACCTTGTCCGTTTTACCAAGGAAGCACTGCTATGTGAATGAATGATATACAATTTCATTTTGCTTCTTGCAGAAGTCTTCCCCGAGTATATTTCTGGAGTCATCACACAGTGTCGTTCTACCTTTTTCTAGGGTTTACCTGCCATCTACCACCGTTTCCCTGAATAACCTAAGAGGATGTCTGCGATACTCAGCCCTAGACTTATTAGAATAAAATGTAATACAGGTGCTCTGTTCATTTTCCATGGAAGTCTTAGGTGCCTGGCATTTTGAAATAAGAGGAAGTAATTATCTTGTTATACTACTATCCACTGACAGGTGGGATGGACCTGTGCAAAAGCTTGATTCTGCTTAAAATTCAAATTAACACCCGGTCAGCTCTGCGGTAGGATAGAAACGTGATATTCCTCCTACATGCAGGACTAATTTGGGTGTGCAGTAGGAGTTGCTTTTGTCTGATTTCCAGAGAAGAGGCCTAGCTACGGTGATAGCCTGTTTGTTTTTCCCTTATGTTCTTTAAGACAAGAGAGAAAAGAGCGTATTCTGTTTTAATAAGTTATTAAGGAAGCAGACTTTGTTTCCTAGAAAATATAGTTCACCTAGCACAGGATTGATCCTGGCTGGTGTTCCCATTTCAGAGCTGGTTTTCTTTTTGAGCTCAGGGCTCTCGCTGTGTGATTGGCCTCCTCACCAAAGCCTTGGAAATAGGCTGTGTCTCAGTTCAAACCCATAAGTGCGGTTCCTGGAGTGATTAACGATAAATTGAACGTAGAAGTATTGGTGCTGTGTAGATGGCGTTTTCCTTACAAAGGGACAGGCAACTGTCCTTTGCTCAGCAGGTGACTTGGAATTAGCAAACCCTTGGCTCTGGCGGATAGAGCAGGAACCCAAGGAAATAGGCATACAAGGCGTTCTTCTTCTTCAAAGTTATGGCAAGCTAATTGTCCATAGTTTCTTTAGTGGTTTGCTGTAAATAGTTTTACTCTGAAATGGATAATTAGGGAAGAAAGTGGATTTATATCAGTTTATATGTGAAACTGAGATAAAAATATGTAACAGCTAATACCAGATATTTAATTGTTATCACTAGTATTGCCTGTAGTTTATGAAATGTTATATTACTCACTTGATGTTCATGATAAGTCTGTGATGGGGGTAGTAGAGGCTTCATTACCCTCATGTTATAGATTAATAAAGTTCAGAGTTTGATTTATCTAAGGTCACAGACCTTACCTGGCTTTCTCATTTTCTTGCTGCTTTTTTCTCAGATTCTCTTATTTGAAATATAGGCGTTTTACAATTCTCTAACATTGACTTTTACAAATTATTTTTCTTTTTACCTAATGCTCTGCCTTAGGGTATGTATTTGTTCTATTTTAATTCAAATTGCAATTAGCTTATCACCGAAATTTGAGTTATGAAGAGGTCACTTAGATTGTTAGCATTTTTTAAATCTCATAGTGGAAAGGTCAAAGAATAATAGAGACAAGAAAGACGGGAGAAGAGGGTTGGAAGAAATTTGACATCAGGAAGATGATGAGCATACAGTGTGTCCATGTAGAGAAACATGCACAATCCAGAACAAGAGAGAAGGAAGACTGCACTTTATTTTCCCCTTTCAAATCGGTAACAAGTGGCAGTCCCATTTCTTTCTCATCAAGGTACAGAGTTGAGGTAGGATGAGATGACGGAGGTTTTCCTTCAAAGGGACAGTGGGTCACACGTTAGTGTTCTAAACTCTCTACGCATGCATAGGTGCCTATATTTATTAGTATGTCTAAAATGAAGGTCAAGAGAATTTTTTGAGTATTTAAAGTAAACTTTAAGAGTCTGTATCTGAAAAATAGGAATTTTCCCAGGAGTAAACAAAATTAACACTCCCAGAAGCTGATGTTTGGAACAAAATTACAAATGCCTTTGTAAATTTTAAATTTGGCAAAACATGGTCTACCATCACTTAAAAATAACGACTTTAAAAGGGCTCATAAATAAAGACATAAAAGGCATTTTGACATTTAATACAAAAACAGCATTTTGATGAACTGGGTAAAAATGAATCATAGACATATGGATTACATATTACTTATAGTGTGCCTGAGTTTCAAAATTGAGGCAGTGGAAATCTGGCAAAATATTTTTGGGAAATTTGCTATATATACTATATTTAAAAAGAGGTGAAGATGAACTCCAGACTGCTATGATTGCTCATGACATTGAATTTGATAACTTTTCATTCGCATCTAAGAAATTCTTGTGAAATAGCTCAATCTGTTCATGTGCTGTGGAAGTGAGTTGTTGGAGACAGTGTATACCAATTTCATTTGGTCATATACTCAATCAACAAGAACTTATTACCGAGTGCTCACTGAATGCCTGGATTTGTCTTAGGCACTGCAACAGCTTCCAGGATGGTAACATGAACTGTGGACTCCAGCCTCATGGGAGCAGTAGACAGTGGTAGAAAGGAGCTCACATATTTCTGGGTAATTCAAGTACTTTGGATACCCCAAAAGAGACTATAGAGTATTTACTGTGTATCAGTCTCTGTGTTAGCCTTTATGTTTATTATTAGGTGTCATTGTTAGCTCTTCATAACAATGGGGATTTATTATTACTTTCTAATGGATGAGGAAACTCATGTTTCATCAAAATGTATAGATTAAGTGATTTTTAAAGTGGTGGTGGTAGTCTGCTATGTTGATGGCTCCAAAAGACCCCCACCTTCTGTATTCTCACCCATGTGTTGTTAATGCCCCGTTGAATCATTTTTTAAAAAAATTTATTTATTTATTCATGAGAGATACAGAGAGAGGGGCAGAGACACAGGCAGAGGGAGAAGCAGGCTCCATGCATGGAGCCTGATGTGGGACTCAATCCTAGGACCCCGGGATTACCCCCTGAGCCAAAGGCAGATGCTCAACCACTGAGCCACCCTAGTGTCCCAGTGCCCCCCTTGAATCTTGGATGGCCCTGAGATTCACTTGAACCAATAGATCATGGCCCAAATGACACTGTTTCAGTTCCAGACCTAAGCCTCCGTTGGCCTAGCAGCTTCTGCTTTTGTAGCGTTGGGAGTCCTGAGCCACCTAGGAAAAAAGTCTAGTTACCTGTTGGAGAGACCCGGTGCTGAGACCATGTGGAGAGACACATAGTGTGGAAGAGGCCCTGAGACTGCTGGGAGGGTGAGAGAAAAGCACAGCTAGCTGACATCTCACCCCAGCTAGCCCCTCCCCAGCTAGCCAGCTGAGTGCAGTGGCTTGAGGGGCCATGAATAAGATCAACAGAAGAGGTGTCCATGTTGTAGAAGGATGAGCAAATGCAATGGTGGTTGTTTTCTGCTGCAGAATTTTGAGCAGTCAGGTGGCAAGAGAAGACCAGAGTGGTGGCTGAGTAGGATTTGAACCCAGGTCAGTCTGACCCCAACATACGCTTTTTCTCACTGTGTTTGCTCTGCTTTGAGTCAGTGGGGATGGGGAGACAGAACAGAATTCAGTAATATTTGCACCCCTCCCCAAGTAGTCTGCATCTGACCTGAATGAATCCTGAAAAGGGAAGAGTTGGAAGACTTTTAACTTTGTGTCTTAAAGGAAAAGAGAAACCTACCAGTGCTAGGCCCCTCCCCGATGGCCTTCTTGCTGCGTGTACCTTGTAGTTCATGCATCAGAAGAAACGGGAGCAGATGGCCCCAAATTCTCATGCCTGGTACTCTTCCTGGGCAAATGCCATGTAAATGTTTGTATTGACTTTATTTAGAATTATCAAACTAATAACTGATGCTAATGAATTCCTCTCTTTCACTTGGGAGTTGATAAAGTGAACGCGGATAGAAGCTTTAAAAATTACACAAGTGCAACACACACATATACACATGGGGGATGTTATGAACGGTGGCATGAAACAAATGGTGATCAAAAGATATGAAACGAGGGCAGCATGCAGCGGTCAGGGAGAGTGGAGGGTCCCTGGCTGGTGACACAGGGGAGCACTTGAAAGGATAGTTTTCTGGCAAGTCCACGTTTGAAGTGATGTCATCTTTTTTATTCTCCCAACTCAATTGCTTCTCTGAAGCTCATTCTTTCCATTCTGATGAGGAGCAAAAATGTGACATCAAAGGTTAATGCTTGAATTGAGGATGAAAGAGAGGAAAGTGGGTGGGCGCGTGTGGTGCGTACACACACACACACACACACACACACACACTGAGATATAGAAAGAATCACAAATGACTAAAAGTTCTTAAAAGTATGATGTAAAGGAAAATAGCCATCTTCCTCCCCTGTACATAGTTCACAAGATCACCTGGAGTTTGGATGTGAACCGGCACGGTGCATACCAATGAGGGTGCTATCACGGGCTGCTTCCTTTGGAGGCTTGTGGTGGTAAAGTGCATGAAAATGGGTAGTAGCATCAGCACTTCCGGTCCACACAGCAAGTTCTTGATCTGCTGAAGCAGCCGTTCTTGGGTCCTGTGTTTGGCATTACCGTGCTATGACCTAGTGTTGTTTATCCAGTCCTCCTTAGGAGATGATCTTGAGTAGACTGCCCTGCGTAGTCTATGTGGGCAGTGCCATGACACTAGTTCACATTTCTCTAATCAAGAACACATTTCCAGAGTTGTGGTTTTTTTGTTTTGTTTTGTTTTAGTTATATTGCCTTTTTGCATTGGATAGTTACATAGGTTTACTTTATACTAATGCAGTCTGCGTGTTGAAGGAACACTTTCCTCCTTTTCCCTCTCCACTTCACCTACAACTACTCAAGGAGAGTAGAACATGTCCTTGTTTTTCTCCATGTTGCTCTAACTTGTGGCAAACGGTTGGCTTCTTCATGCCAACCCAGAGATGAGAGGGTGAGGAGCAGCCTGGCTTCTGGGCATTCTTTCAGAAGCAGAGCAGAGGTGACCCTGATGCCTCATCCTGCCCATCTTCTTCAAGAAACCCCACCAAGTGAGGGACTAGAAGCTTCCTTGGTAGCTGGGCCCCACAGGATGCCCATTGGAGCTCTGTGAGGAGTGGTGGCAGTTTCTAGTAGCCAGACTAATAGATACCTAGCAAATGTAGGCGAGTCTAAGGAGCCTCTTGATGGAAACTGGTGGAAAGTTAAGGGAGAAATGTGAATATACACATGTTTTTATATACTACTGATGAATACAGTTCTAACTCCAGTTTCTTAGATTTATATTTGAATCATTGAACAAAAGTCTAGGAGATAATACTTGAAAATAAATTCCTCCTGTCCTTTGAACATTTTCTCAGGACCTAGGATTTCTGGTGGGGCAAAGACAGAGGTGTGGGGTCTGCTTTCTGTTGCGGGCCGGTCTGTTGAATCCTTATATCTGCTGCCAGGCAGCAATTATAGCGCCAGTGCCTGATAGGGCTGCCTTAGGGATAGGTGACCTCGATCATGGTCACCAGGAATGCCGGCATTGGGTACCCCCTGGTTTAGGAGAGGAAGTATCAAGGGTTAATGTGCACAAGAATAAGCCATTCACACTGCTAGTGAAGTGAGCCTTTTTGGAAATTGCACAATTGAGGTTTTTCATGATTTCAGCTGACAATTAGACGTGTTTACATGGTCAAAGCCCTTTTTCATACTGAGACATTTTACCTGAGTGCTCCTTCTGAGAAAAGCTGAAAGTTTCAGAAAATTGCAAGGCCACTAATAGTTTGAAAAATGACCTCTTAGCAGTGTGTTTAAATTATAGTGGGGAAAGAGTGAGCATTTTTATAAGTAACATTTTATTTCATTTGTGTAATGAAGCCCATATAATAATCAATATTAAAAATGCAATGCTATGCTGGGGCCAAGTACACATATGGATGTGCTGCTAATACTAATAAAAAAAAACTGAGAATTTTCCTCTTCAGGAAACATTACAAATATTTGTTTATTAATCCCCCATGTCAGAGCTGAGATTAGAACTCAAGCTTTTGCCCGCCAGCTGATTCACTTATCCTCTGACGAGAGCAGAGCTCATGAAAATAGCAGTATATGGAGATAATATAAAGTTTAAAAAATGGCAGGGAGAGTTGATGGGATTTTTAAGAACTTGAAATAGATTTTTTTTTTTTTACTAAGACCTGCTGAAATAAACTCTTTTTGGTGCTTTCCATGTCATTTTCTGTTTGCAGATATAAAATTGTGATTTTTCTATTATTAGTATTGAAATATAATGCACTGTGTCTATATGGTTTTTTTCTTCCTAATTCCTCAGAATACAACTATAGTATTTCCAAAGTCATAAAAGGGCCAAAACCATATGAAGTACTGTTTTAATTATAAGCTTCCTCAAAGTTTATAATTATCTCCAATAACAATACTTACAGCATAGTTTTCTTTAAAGACTGTATGTATATATGTAGGAATTTGAGAGAGAGAGAAAGCATGATGGGGAAACCGCAAAGGGAAAGGGACAAGCAGACTTCGTGCTGAGCATGGAGCCTGATTTGGGGCTCGAGCTTAACAACCTTGAGATCATGACCTGAGCCGATATCGAGAGTCAGAAGCTTCATTGACTGAGCCACCCAGGCACCCTCATATACTGTTCTATACATTGTAAAATACCTCATGCACTAAACTACTTGTTGTTCACAACTGCCCTTAGAAGGAGATGGGGCAGGGGACGTCTAGGTGGCTCAGTGGTTTGGTTTGGCTCCTGCCTTCGGCCCAGGGCATGATGCTGGAGACCCAGAGTCTCACATCGGGCTCCCTGCATGGAGCCTGCTTCTCCCTCTGCCTATGTCTCTGCCTTTCTCTCTGTGTCTCTCATGAAAAAATAAATAAAATCTTTAAAAAAAAAGAAGGAGATAGGGCAGATATTTTTATTCCTATGCTGGAAATAGTTAACAGACTCAGCATGCTTGAGGGATCCTTAAGGGCTGCAGAGTTTAAACTTGAAAAAAGTATGGAGTCAATGCTTGTTGCATGATTCCAAAGCCACCATCTACTGATCGTGTGGAGCAATTATGCCATATTAAGAAACAAACAAATAAAAAAACCCTGAATACTGAATATAATATTTTATAGACTTTCCTTTGGTATGACTAGAAAAATGTAAATATGAATGATGCATTGATATAGAAATACTGTACCAGAATTTTATGATTTGCAATAGTTGTATCATCAGTAATATAGAATTGAACATGTAGTAGGTATTTATTTAATAGAATGTTGTATCTATATAATATATATAATTTACCTATGAATATAATTGCAGATAAGTTTGGGGACATATAGATGCAAAAGAAGTTGACTTGTGTACCCTTCAGGTGCTTTGAAAATATAAGTACATACAAAAAGTATAAGCACTGAACTTGTGCTGACCTAGGTTTGTATTCTATTTCTGCCATGTGCAAATGGATATAAGTATACTAATATACTTCTTCCAAGTGCTTTTTTTTTCAATTGTACAATGGCGATTACAAGACCTACTAGAAGAGATGATTTATATTGGGCCGGTGAATGCTGAAGCACATTGTGCATGAAAAGCATTCAATAAATAGTTGTTTGCTAAGAAACAGAAACAACAGTTGTAGAGAGCTTCCATTTATGTTGAAGTGTATAGTTAGCTGAGATTGAGTAGACATGCCTACAGTCTCACAATTTTCTTAGTAGATATCTTTGTAATTTATCTTTGTTCAAGACTCACTTCTTATCGGTGTGCAAAGGTGAGTTTTTAATAAAGTAACAATCCTGTTAAGGAGTGCCTCACTTCACACGTTTGGTTTGCTGCAGGTCAAATGGAGTCTCCATATAGTCAATGATGGATAAAATGCACCTCACCATAACAGGGAGAGCATTGCCTGCCCCATTTCCCGGCATCAGGAGTATAACAGTGCCCTGTCAAACTTATTCAATGGTGTCCTATTTATTAGAAATGCCAAATTTTCATCCTCTGTCCAGTCCTATGACTTGTGCTGAATTAATGTGAATTGCTTTTGTAAGGTCAAGACCTCTCTGACAATACAGTAAAAGTTTCAAGGAAGGTGGTGATGATGGATTTTTCTTTAATTCATTAGAGTGCTTGTAATAAAACTAATGAATGGAAAGGACTGAACATTTTCAATTAGCCACATATAGTAAAATCCTAAAAATAATTAGTGGCTGAGATGGTGTGTAGTTATTTTAAAATACTGTTTCTAGTTTGTAAAGATCTTGGTTTAGTTTGCTTTGGAATCAAGCCATTTGGGAAAGAGAGAAAAACCTACAATGTGCGCGCGTGTGTGTGCATGCATGTGTACGTATTTCAGAAGGGCTTTTTCATTGCCATGCAATAGTATAATAATAGATAGCAACTAATGTTTTTTAGTGCTTTGTAAGTTCACAAATTTTTCTCTTTTTTATATTAACTCATTCCTTAAAACAACAGTTGGAGGTTAGTATTATTATTCTATTTATTTTAATGAGGAAATAGGCTGTATATGATTAAGATTACCTGCTTTGAATTTACATGACTAAAAAAGAATCAGGGAATATGATATCCAGGGTTCTTTATACTGTTCCACATTCACATTTGTTGGGGGAAGGGGGGGTGGTTTTGTTTTGTGTCTTTGTTTGTTGTTGATGATGATAGGTTGGTTTCCTTTTTGAAACAAGCCCACAAGTGTCATCAGTAGTATAGAACTGATTGTGTAGTAGGTTTGAGGTTTAATGGTGTATGTGTGTCCCTCAGATCTCACTTCATTAAAGAGTTGTTCAGCTGACGCTTTGAGTGTCAGATATATTGAGTGCTTAGTTTACTCATTGTGCTTGGTTCTAGGAAGTCAAAACTAAATTGAGTAAGGCCCTTACCCTCCAGGAGTGAATAGTGTCACTTACAGCATCCAGTCTTTCCAGCCTCATTTTGCTCGCTGGGAACTGCGTGCCAACCATGGATTGATAACTCAAACCACTGGCTGACTCTGTGCTCTGGCCTTCCCAGGCAGGGAAAGTGGCGGAGTTCTTGCTCGGAGCTGGATTTTTGTGAATCTGGATCATGTGTTCTTGATTGAGTCTCAATAGCTGCCATTGCTTTATAGATTGTGATATGCTTCATATATGATTGGAGTCCCATGGTAGCCCATGAGATATTTACTATTACCCTCACTTTAGAGGTGAAGAGCCTAAGACTGTGCCAGGTCAAGGGACTAGGTCTTATTTTTTCTATCTATACAGTGATCTGGTTGAAAGTTTCTGAAATTTTCTACCCATGTACTCCAAAAGCAGAGGTCAAGGAACATGGGCATGTGATTCAAAGTGTTTTAGTTCATATAACAGAATACTGTGGACTGGAGAACTTCAACAGCAAACATGTATTTCTCACATTTATTTATATCAATAAATTAATTGAACATTTACTTATTTATGGAGGCTGGGGAGTCCAAGATCAAAGCGCTGGTAGGTTTGGTGCATGGTGAGGGCCTACTTCCCATATCATAGCTGGCCATCCTCTCTGTGTCCTCCCATGGCCAAAAGAGGCGAGGGAGCTCTCTGGAGCCTCTTTTATAAGGTCACTTATCCCATTCATGACAGCTTCACCTTCATGACTTAATCACCCCCAAAGGCCTTACCTCCAAATACCATTACACTGGGGGTCAGGCTTTCAACATGTGAATTTTGAGGGGTCACAGCCATTTAGTCCGTGACAGCAGAGGTCTGGCCTGAAATGGCCAGGAGCAACCGAAACATTTTTTTTTTAAAGTCTTTGCCTTCTCTTTAATACTCATGTGAAATTTGCATTTTGCTCCATACTATATGTTTTCATATCAAGCATTGTTCCCCAAGCCCGAATCAGAATAAAATCCATGTAGCCGTCCTGTCAGAATCAGTGAGCTTACGTTTCACCCAATGGTTTCCAGTTTGTTTTTCTTTGGCTTTCTCTCTCGTTGTCCATCTAACTTGTTATCTACTATTTTATCCGAAAAATGATTTGAGGGGATTCTCCTAAAGGCATACAGTAAAATACCAAAACATCTGCAAATGAGGGTAAAAGAAAAACCAGGCTCTTCTAGCAAGATTAAGTTGGGATGTGTGTTGAGGGAAGACACCGATATTATGCTTCTACGAATTTGCTAGAAATAGACAATTGATCTGGCTGTAAGCTTCCTCCCAGCCCAGACACTCTGAGCCCCCGAAGGTTGGCCTTGTCTGTATAATTCACACTTAGGAGGGGCCCCGGTTACCTAGGCCTGAAATCTGAGGGAAATTTCTCCTCTGGGTCCGCAGAAGGTGGACACACTCTGTGATTGCCAGCCACCCTGATTAACACTTCCATGGCAAAATTCACGCAGAGTGTCATTTGGAAGCCTATGATGGCATCCCTGAGGGAAGCTAGAGGGTTGGGATGCTGAAACCCAGTGTGGCTGTGGCAGGCCTCAACCCAGGTTTTCTGCCTGCAGGTCCACTGTGATTTCTGACAAGGATGGATTCCATCCTTGTTTCTTTTCCATCCAGATTGCATTCTGGATAGAGTTAAGAGAAAATGTATAATAATATTTTCAGTGTCGTGTTTTTCTCATTAGGAGAGAAAATGAATACATTGGAATTTTAATGCTGAGCCTTTTTAATAACAATCCTTATGATTTATTATTCTCCTTGGGATTTTATTCACGGTCTTAAAATCTTAATAAAAATATATGTTAAAAAACAAAAGAGTTGGCTTCTCCCAGTGGAACAGGTTTTAACATGAGAGAAACAGGGTACATTTGCACAGGGGACTCAGAAAAGGGGACTTTTATTCTTTGTACTTTCCTTCCTTAGATGGATGGGAATGAGAGCCAGTAAGAATAAGAAATATGTTACCTGCCACTGCTTGGATCAAACACATGTTCAGAACTTTTGATTTTAGGAGGTCTCAGATTATGCAATCTTTAAAGATGCATTTCCAGAGTTTATATATGTCTGCTTCATTCTAGTGTGTATGTGGAGTAGTGAAATGCATGTGATTTCATGTCTGTGTGATGTCACAGTACAAAGCAGTTTTCTACTGGTGGGGATTCCAGTTGGCCATCAGTACTGATAAAAAAAATCAGACTGGACCGTGCATACCATACTTGTTCATTTTGAAATAGGCTCACAAATTTCTGCAAAGCCCTTGCTGTTTCTTTACAGCCCCTTCCTGGTCCCAGACGTCTGATCACAAATGCAGCATTTCCCTGCTAATGCTGTGCAGGTTGATAAAACAGTTGCCGAGCCGGAATCCCTAAAGAAATTATTAATTATCTGGTTAATGTGCATCAGGCTGTGGGAGTGTGAGATTAATCACCAGCAGTGGGATGAGTTGCTGAAGTGGATTTTGGTTTTTTGTCTCCTGTCACTCGGTAATGGCTTTTCCTTCCTTCACCATCAGGTGAACAGGTGCAGAGATGCTGTATTTTCATTTTCCCAGAGTCAGTAACAGCCGGTGGCCAGGCGATGCCTTTTCCACAGTCCTGCTGCATGAGCAGTTTACAACATGGAGTATTACCTACTCAGAATGTTCCAGCTCTTGGAGAGTCTCCCGACGTGACAGGTCCTACCTCAACTTTCTCAGCATTCCAAATGCATGCACGTGTACACAAATCGCCCCCCTCCACCAGCCAACACACACACACCCACATACATCCGTGCATACCCATATAGGCAGACACATGAATGTACACAAAAAAAATTTGCAGGTACTTCTGGATGCTATGAATGAATCCATGCTTAACACTTTATCTCATTTCTTTCTTTAGAAACATGTTCCTTATCTCTAATTTTTTTTTTAATTTTTATTTATTTATGATAGTCACACAGAGAGAGAGAGAGAGAGAGGCAGAGACACAGGCAGAGGGAGAAGCAGGCTCCATGCACCGGGAGCCCGATGTGGGATTCGATCCCGGGGTCTCCAGGATCGCGCCCTGGGCCAAAGGCAGGCGCCAAACCGCTGCGCCACCCAGGGATCCCTAATTTTTTTTTTTTTAAGGGAGAGGGGAGGAAAAAGCTCTAGGTAGCTCCTTCTTTGAAAGGGAAAGAGAAGTTCCACACTAGTCACTTGGTAGTGGGTGGAATGGCACAGAGATCGCAAGCATTCTCTGGATTCTTCCTTTTATTTTGTCTCTTCTAGGTGCTCAGTCTCATGCCCTAGGAAGCTATCTTGGTTCAAATTAATCACTCATGTGTGACATAATCTCTTCATTATGATAAGCATATTTCTAGAACATGAATCTGGTTTCTGGCATGTCACTGTGTCCTGGACTTTGGGATGTTGTTGGAGAAGTTTGGCTGACGTTGCAGATGCTAGAAGGCAGAACCGGTCCATGGAGCAGGTTACAGGAGAGCTTAGCTGTTCGGCTGAGGCCATACTTCCTGGCCCTCTAGTGCAATGATGGGGCTCCGGGTAAAGCATGGGGCCTGGGGACTTCTGGGGGTTGGCCGAGTGCTCTCTGTCTTCACTTTGAGTGGAGGCTGAGTCTCTTCAGGAGAGTCTGCCATTCATGGTGATGCAAAGGATATAAAACTGTCAGTAGCACCATCAATTTATTTTAGTGTATTCATATTTACCTAGAGTTTGAAAACTTTTCTCTTTCAGTTTAGAGAAGTAAAATGGAAAGGGGGGGCAGGTATAATGGAAAGGTGGGGAGAGGGAGCCAGTTGTAGCTAGTCAGGAGTCTGGAAATACACAATTTATGAAAATATGATATTTTATTTTTCTCTAATCCACTACTGGGCTTCTCAAGTTGTTTCTAAGTTGAGGTCTTTCAGAATCTTTTTTAAGAAACATATGATTCGTGGGGCTTCTAGGTGGTTCAGTGATTGAGCATCTTCCTTTGGCTCAGGTCGTGATCCTGGGGTCCCAGGATTGAGTCCTACGTCGGGCTCCCTGCAGGGAGCCTGCTTCTCCCTCTGCCTGTGTCTCTGCCTCTTTCTCTGTGCTCTGTGTGTCTCTCATGAATAAATAAATAAATAAAATATTAAAAAGATACATGATTAGTTTTCCTTTAATAAATACATATTTATTGGGAGCTCTTGATGCTGGGGCTATGGGGGTGACAAGACAGAGTCCAAGCATTGATGGCCTTAAAGTTGAGGGTGTTCCATTATTACATAATTACACCGAGAGAAGTGTATGAAATTCCAGAGGGTGGTAAGTGTTAGGGAGAAATCAGACGGAGGTACAAGGGAGAATGACTCGATGGTCAGAGAAGGCTTGAACTTTGGGCTGGGGACTGACTAACGAGAAGGAGCCAACCCTGTAGAGATTGGAGGCTGGAATGTTCCTGGCAGGTGAAGAGCAGGCGCAAGGGTCCTGAGGTGGGTATGAGCTAGACTGGCTCAACAAAAAAAAAGATGAACACCAGCAGAGTCTAGAAAATGAAAGAGTGGCCTGGATGTGAGGGTCTCAGGTAAGCTATGACCTGGTGACATTCAGCCTTGGGGGCCCCGGTAAGAAGTGGACGCTTCATTCTGCACATGAGGGCCACCCTTCAGTATCTGCTCCCATACAGTGTGTCGAAAACCCTAAAGTTCCCATGAGTGCACCCCCTGCAATATCCCTTGCATCTTTCATTTGCTTGGCTAATCCTTCTTTATGCCTAGTATGAAGAAAAATTCAGCGTGTATTGGATTTTCACAAGAATTCCGAAATAATTCCAGCTTGAATGGAATAAAATGCCATTTTGTGCCAGACAGCATTGAAATGGATGTCACAGGCGGTTATCTGCCCCGGGCCCTTAATCTCATTTTGGATGAGGAAATTTCCTTGAGCGGTTCAGAAGAGGGGCGAGCCTTCTGTTCTGTGTATTCTCTTTACATCTCTGCCTGGTGCTAAGATTCCAGAAACTGCCTAGAGCCCCACGATGTCTGTCTTGTCGTAAACTTCCAGGCAGCGGGCTGGGGTTGGCAGCCACATAAAATGCAGATGACCCATTTGTGTCTCTAAAATGTAAACCTGCCTAATGGTTAGGAAGCCACAGCGGGTGGTGGGCATTAAACTGTCTTCTGGACTTCTGGTTGAGCATCATCTCTCCGGTGTTTGGGTTACTCCTTCGCTGAGGGCTTCCTGAGCTCACTCTGATAAGTAAAGCCAAGTTTACTTTGTTAAGCTCAGCAGTCCCAGCAGTAAAAAGATAAGAAAGAGGGGAAAAAAAAATATCTTTGGGAGAAAAGAAGCTGTTTCTGTTTATAACGGACGCTATGTACACTATTTTTTTTAAATGATTTTATTTAATTTTGGCAATCTCACGCTCCATGTACCTGAATATCCCATAAACTTAGAAGTGATTGAGCTACTTGTCTCCAGCAGAACCAATTTATCGACAATGAGACTCTTCTGAGTTATTCTAAGAACATAAGTTGCAGTATGTCATCTAAGAGGGTAGTTTTTGTTGGTTATTCTATTCAGAGAATTAAGAGATGGCATCTAATTAGGAGTTGGGGGGTGATTGCATTTGTAGCGAATACTCTAACTGGTAGACCTCTCCTGAGCTTTGATGGGTTGCTGCTTCCTGAGTGGTACCTACTTTGCACCAGGGGCTTTATCAGAATCATCTTTAGTACTCAACGCAACCCTGTGAGGCGGGTAGAAATACTAGGCTTGTTTTGCAGATGAGGACACTGAGCCGTCCAGAGGTTCCGTAATACATGTGCTGGAGTGAAGATTTGCTCCAGGCCCTCTTCCTCCTTGCCCTGTGCTCTGGGCTTTGTGCTGCCCTCCTTGGAGCAATGTGCCCATGTCTCAGCAAGAACATAATTGGCTCCTAAGTCGAGTTTCCTCTTGTTGTGTTAATGAAATCATGGTAGGTACCTAGTAGCGTGCTGTCACACACAGCTGAAGGGAATGGTTGGTGTAGGTGGCAGGTAAGTGGCATTTCATTGAACCAGGATAGGCACCGTTCTCATCCTTAATTCCCCAAGACACTTCTGACTCCCCCCACCCCAGATTTCTTTCCTCCTCTGCACATCTGAGCATTTCTCCAAATGAGGCTCGGTCTGACCCTTGAGTGTGTAGGCCAGGAACCAGCTGTGCAGGGGTCTGCTGCTTGCTGTTCCCTCCGTGAATCGCACTCGCACGCCCCCCATTCCTTACAGCTGGGGTATCAGACCCTAAGCATACCACTTCAAACCTGCAACCTTCAAAACTTCTGTTCTTTCCTCCATAGTTTCTCCTGTGCACTCATACACACATTTATGCACATGCAGTCACTGACACACACACACGTACATCTCTTTGCCTAAGTGTCTTTTCGCTTCAAAGACAGATTTGCCCTGGTGCCAGATAAGTCATGGTCTTTCACAAAATCTCTCCACAAAGAATTACATGCTGGGTAATGTGTCCCGTGGATATTTCCCATGACAGGGATTTGCCACCATGCAGTATTATATGGTACCGGTAAGGTTTCGATGACATGGGTCTTGGACACACACAGTCTGTGCTAAAGAATAAGAGTGATGCCATCTCAGGTATGCTTCACAAAGCTCAGAGAAGCACGTACACACGCCCGCGCGCACACACATATCACACACATGCAATACGTATGCATTCAACATACACAACGCAAACATACAATTCTGCACAGGTAGTTCCCTGAAACTTGGGCTATGCAAGCAACCCCAGTGCTATGCTCTTCACACAAAGATAATTCATAAATGTTTGATGAAACGATGACAGCTTTGTACTGTCTGGACAAGTGGGAACATGACAACAGAAGGAAGTTGGGCTGGTGTGCCACCACTGCAGACCTCAGGCTAAATGTGTTGACAGGTAGAGAATGATCGTGCGCAGGTCTGGCCAGTCTGTTACATGTGCCGTCATGCGACGTCTCATGTCCCATGACTACAGGGCCCGGTATCCAGTACTGTCTTGGCCTTTAGTATTGTTTTCCGTAGGAGCCACAGAACCACTGCAGAAGCTCTCCTGCTTCCCAGCTGGTGAAGTCTCAGAAGAGGTGGAATCATCATCTTGCTGCTGAGCTCCAGGAGGTGTTAGAGATAGGTCCAGGGTTGAGGTGTGCATAGGGAGATACGCTGGCGGATGGGCAGAGAGGACCCCGATGTGTCTGCTCTTTTTCACGGAGGCAGGAATGCTGGGCTATTATTTTCAAGGTCAGCATCATGGTGGGCCACAATCCAGGGTTGGTACAGAGGGACGAAGAGATGATTCAGATGTTGGGAATTCAGGAAATAGCAGTTGGGAGATAAGCCTTGTGCAGATCATGCTGATGGACTTCGGATAGAGAAAGAACCAGCGGCAGGCACCTTGTCACTGACTGCTCTGTGAGAATACAGACACACATTTAGGGAGACACGTTTAGGGTTCAGGAAGAGGAGGGATGACTAGAATTATATACTGAGAAGAATGTCTTGGAACCAGATACCATATCCTGCCCATCGGGAAGTAGAGAAAGGGGGGCTTGATAACTTTCTATAGATGAACTAACTAAGGCTTTGCTTGGAGCACCCCCTAAATTCCCCAGAGCCTCTGTAGCATCTCATGTGGATTCTGCTCCTCTATCCCTTTGCACAAGGTAGTTGCAGGTCTTGTCTGTGCCAGCACCCACCCCCCCACATCCTCTTTCAATTCCACTACTGTTTTCCTAACACTGGCACATAATGGCAGGATTAGGGCGCAAGCCACAGCAGCGATGGGTCTAGATTGCTTCTGCGAGTCTAGCCTTAGTTTCCTCTGGCGTGACAGCGAGGAGCAAGTGAGTGAGAAATTTGGGCTCCCTGCATGAATATTCTAGAAGCTTATTTCATTTGGCAATGTGACACCCTGAGTGCACTTCTAACTTCTGCTATTTCTCTTCATAGTCATTATCTGAGATTCACGAGAACTGGATATGGTTACATGTCCTGGAGTTCTCTCCAGTGTACACTTTGCAATTTAAAGATACAGATATAGTAAATGTATTATGATTACCTGTGAGCCCTTAGTGTAACTAAAGGGGATCAAGCTGCCGTGGTTTAAAATTTTATTACATAATCTACCCTTGGTCCACTCCTTAAAGTGTCAAGGTCCTTATGATTTGGGACCGAGGAGTAAAACATGAGGCTAGCTCTTTGTATAAAGGTTTGAGATAATATGGTGCATATATTAGGATAAAATTTATACACTGGGTTAAAATTCCTTCCCTCAAACCAGGCCGAACTGTTTCAGATCATACGCTATACCACTCCCCCGCCCCACAAATGCGTGCACACGGGAATACACCCACACAGACACACAGACACCACACCTCATGCATCTGTGCCCTAGATATCATTTTGCTCAATTCTCTAAGTATTTCCAGGAGCGTTGTTCTCGTTACTCCTTTAGTCCGGGGGCTTTCCAGTGTCCACAATCTGAACACCAACTTGAGTGGGCGATATATTTCTCTACCCTTCAAAGAAAACAGTAAGCATGTTGTATTAAAGCTGAACAGTTAGAATTTTTTGTTTTTTTGTTTGTTTGTTTGTCTTTGGCAAAACTCTAAGAATTCCAGATCTGTGAATTATCAGCCTGGAAGCATTGGTACATTTTTTTCAAGATAACTTAGTGTGTCTTCTTTGACACTCTGCTCTAGCTCCTGGCCATTGAGGTCTGTATTAAGTGCAACAAATCCTTATTTATGGGGGTATTTTATACTTTCTTATTTAAATCCCTTATAAACAGGTTACAAAAGTTCTTGACTCTGAAGGGTAGTAAAACTGATTTGGATTTCTTAAGCACCTTGATGTTACCATATAAAGAGGGCGAAAATTGTTGAATTTATGTAAGCCAAGAGTTGAAGGGAAAACCCCCATCTGTGTACTGGAGTGAGTGATTGTGATATGTAAGCCTTAGGCATAAGACATAACTCAGTTGATAAAGCAGGGGGTTATGGCTCTGCATTCAGAGACTTGGCAGGAAATCCAGCTACCTTCTGGGCCACTGTGGCTCCCAGCACCTGCCAGACCCACCTTCTGGATGGGCTGATTGGCTTCTGCTTCTTTCACCACCCCCTTTAGTTTGGGTTTTAGCCAGACCTTCCCTGTGTTCCTCCGTAAGCATATAAATGTTAGCATCACTTGAGTGTCTCAGACAGCTTCTGTATATGCTGTGTGAGATCTGCAACTTCATGGTTGTCAACACAGACAGGGAGCAAAGCACACGGAAAGAAACTTGATGCAAAAAGCCCCTAAAACTGCTCTCATGGCTGGTGACTCCCTTCAGGTGTTCACACGGAAAGTGCCCTGTTCCGATGGAAATTCCAAAATGATATCCTAGATCTCCTAGAATTCCCAACCAGAAACTAGCATCTCCTTCCCTTGTCTTCAGAGGCCCCGAGCAGACAACCCACTGCCTCTGAGCATGCTTCCAAGCCTTTGTTTTCAGGGATAAAATTTGCGGCTGAAGGAGTGGAAATAGTAGCATGAATTAATTCCTTTCAAATCACTGCTCAACAATATTGAAGAGCATCAATACTGTCTGTGAACACTGTCTATAAAATTTAGCACTAATGAGGATATTTATTCAAAAATAAATTCCAAATGACCTAGTTCCCCTGAGACCTTAGAAGTCCTTTCTAGCCCTGCCTGTGACCCAAGGTCCTGTCAGAGAGATGCACATGCTCTTCTACTCCTGAGGCACTTTAGCTAATGAGGGTATATTAAGTTGAAGAAGCTGGGGCTGGGGGTGTCTCTCTCATTGCTCAGCTAAGATCTCCTTTCCACCTTGGACAGCAGTAGGAGTTGTGTCCTAGTGTTTTCCATAAAAACAACAATTCATTTACTTATTAGTTAAATTGTCTTTGGTGGAATAACCTAGTACCCACATTTCATGTCTGACTTGGCTTCTATGGAAAAATCATTTAAAAATATCATGAAATTCAAACACACTTTTTTTTTTAAAAGATTTTATTTATTTATTTGACAGAGCAAGAGTTGGATCACAAGCAGGGGGAGCAGCAGGCAGAGAGAGGGAGAAGCAGGCTCCCCACTGAGCAGGGAGCATGATGCGGGGCTCGATCCCAGGACTCCGGGATCACAACCTAAGCTGAAGGCAGAGGCTTAACTGACTGAGCCACCCAGGTGCCCCTCAAACACACTTTCAAGAGTATACGGATTGTGACTACTTCTTGGTCAAGTGGACCATTGCCAATTAGACAAGGTACCAATTTCCTACAGAATTCTCAGCTTACATAGTAAGAATGCATGAAATGAGCCCCACCTCCCACGGCCAAATCACTTAAAATGAACGACAATGTTCGTAAATTGAGTCAGGGAAATAACACTCCAAACTGAGTCACTGGAATTTAAGTCCTGACCCTTGGTTTGACTAACAGATTTCAGATTTCTCCTTTTTTTTTTTTTTTTTTTTTTTGTCTACCCTTCTCATGTTCTAGTCTCTATGCTAAGGGCAAGGTTTTATTATCTCATTTCACCCTCATAATTTGTGAAGAGGTGGTTTTATATTTATTGTGCAGACGTCTGCTTTTGCCTAGAATATATATGCATTGTGCAGATGAGGAATGCCTACTGCGTGCCAGGAAATGAGCTAGGTCTTGCCCAAGATCACGTTGCTAGTAAGTGACAGGATGGGACTGGATTTAGACCCACCTCTCTCCCCAGCTACCATGCTGCCCGTGTGGGTCCCGCAGCCATACCAAGACAGTGACTGCTCTGTGAATAGAGGGGTGATAGCTCACTTTTTCAGAGCTGGGTTGTTCAGAAATTGTGCCCCCCACAAAAGGAAATGATTACCAGTTTTCCTAAAATTGAACTGAGGCAATTGAACCATGGGATGACAGTTAGAACAACACCATCCTATATTTTGGGTGAACAGGATAATTTCACATATTTGAGCCATTTATTGATTCTCTTCCAATCCCCGTTCCCCTTTGCTCCCTTGCTAATCGTACTCCTGGAGGCTTGATTATAAGTCATAATTGTGTGCTTTGCAGGGAAAGCCTACGTGAATGGATTGAAAGTCTTTTTGAAGTGGTGGTTTGTCATTTTTTAAACATGTGTGCTCCTAACATCATAGGGCCATTTTCTCAAACTGTAGGAGGCACACCCACTGCCGGCGCTAGTTAAAAATGCAAATTCCTGGGTTCATCCCTTCATCTGTTTAATCCAGATTGCTCAGAGTGGCCCAGAACTCTGCATTTTAGACATTTCACAAGGGGATCCTCAGGCACACGATTTTTGAGATTTACTGACTCAAGACAAAAAAAGAAAAAAGAAGATGATCTAAGGTAAGACACCTGGTGGCTCAGCGGTTGAGTGTGTGCCTTTGGCCCAGGGTGTGATCTCATGGTGCCAGGATCGATTCCCACATTAGGTTCCTTGTGGGGAGCCTGCTTCTTCCTTGGCCTGTGTCTCTGCCTCTCTGTCTCTCTCTGTCTCTCATGAATAAATAAATAAAATCTTAAAAAAAAAAAAAGATGATCTAAGGTAAAAATGGTCAGGGCGTTAGATGCTCTCCTCCAAGAGTAACTTCATGGTTTACCCATAAGTACTTTCTTTGTATGGCAGATCCATCAGCTCCTTGTCATTTATACATTTCCTTTTGGGGACCCCCATTCATTTCTTCCTGGAGTGACTTTTTCAAACTTCCATGCTCTTCACGATGACTGATCAATGAACTTGCACATAAAAGACAAACTTAAACTCTTCTCATCTCTTTTCATCCCCTCCACAGCAAATGCCTTTTCATCTTCTCAGACATTCCAAAATGTAGCAAAAAAAAAAAAAAAAAGTCTCTGGAACAGATGCAGTTCCTTCTAGGTCTCTAGGTAACATTTTAACCTGTGTAATGTTCACTGCACAGCATCTTAAGTAATATTCTAGGAAATCCGCTGCTGCTTGTTAAAAAGGATAGGACCCCAGAGATGTCTTTAAATATGCCTGTAAAGTGAGAGGTGCCAAGAGAAAGATAATATGGCTGATTATAGTTATTTACCTTACATTTTCATTCGCTTTTAACTGGGTGTAATTTAGGGGCATGAAATCTCTTATTGGAAGTGTATTTGCATTAAACAGCTCTAAGCAACCATGAAAGTGCAGAAACTGAAAAATTGACAGACTGGGTTCCTAGAATCCCAAAGTAGCATTTTTGTAATAGGCATACAAACAAATCGAATAAACATGTTTTGCTTCAGCGATTTAAAGAATACGGTCTTTGGAGTAATTTGTCTTTTTTAAACTATCATTTCTAACCTTTTCATTGCCTATCTTTCGTTGGCGGCTTCCCCTAACAATCTGCAGCAATTTCCCAACCAGCTGTTGGTGTGCTACTGCTTGGTGCTTTGTTTCCATTTCCTCGAGCTATCAAATCATCCCATAAAGGGGATTACCTGAGTGCCAGTGGTTTCCCAGGTTTGCACTTAGCAGTTGGTTTGTTTTTTTGTTGTTGCTTTTTGTTTTTGTTTTCTCAAGATGCTTCATTGTATGAAAAGTGTGCTTAAACAATTGCAGTGGCAGTGGATTACAAGGCTCAGGCCAAGTGTCAGAAGACACCTGGAGCATCGACCATGAGCATTGGAGCTTTGGGAACTGGTTGCTCTTCTTTCTTCTGCATTAATAGCAACAGATCTAACCATTGATCTGTTAAAATTTTAGCTTGAGTTTCGCAGCTGTGACTAAAGATCAGCATAGCCTCTCTTTGGAAGAGTGTGTTCGTTAGTCTTGGTGCAATGTAAAGAAAAATCACTTGTATTCTCTTTCCCCTTGGAGGCGATGAAGGATAAACAGAGTCAGTGCTTATTACACTTGCAGTTGGTGGAAAAATGAGCAAAAGGAGAAATTTCACTTTTACTTAGGATTGTGAATCTCTAGCTAAAGAGAAAGTGAGGAAGCCTATGTGTGTGTGTGTGTGTGTGTGTGTGTGTTTTACTTGTGTTCTGATTTATACTTGGACACACTTTGCAAACACTAAGTTTTCTGTATCATGTGGGGATAGTGTTACTCAATGCATTTTTAAAAAGAAAGGAGGGAAGTGGGAGGGAAAACATAGGCAATGAGAGGGGGGAGCCCTTTGGGGTTCCTTCTGTTCCTTCTATCAATCCCCCTCCCCCCAGTTATATTTTAACTCAAGTCCGGTTCAGTGGATGTGTTTTCAGTAACCTCTCCATCATTAGGAGGAAACGTTGAGTCTAAGCCTGTTTCCAGAGTCGTGAGTAAGATTTTTCTCGTATGAGAAGTTCCTTTAGTTTATTTGAAACTTGCTAAGGTAGAGGAACATTTGTATCCTTCAGAGGAAAATTTTATCTTCCAATTAGAGGCGAGGAAGAAATTCTCTATGAGAGACTTATTCTGTTGAAACTGCCTTCCCTGTTTCCTCAACATCCTGATAAAATGACAAAAGATTTTTTTTCTCCCTAATTGGCCCTCTAGCTTTGGATCCCCATATATGTCATGATGTGCTTTCGATCATAAAACCCCAGAGATCAGTAGGTCTTAATTAACAGGCTCTATGGTCTTGCTCTTAGATAGATGACCGTCATTGTTTTTTTAAAGTGAGAAACAATTTTTGTTTGCAAAAATATTTTCCAAGTAATTTCCCTCACATCTGAAAGAAATGAGAGAAGACTCTTATCTCCTGTCGATTGCATCTTTTTTATAGTCCACTTACAAAAAAATTAGAGCAATTTTACATCTCCGGGAAAAGTGATGTTCTTTTGTACATCAAAACAAGTATGAATACGTATGTAAAGGTGAAAAGAAAAGGCATATTTCTGATATGGTGTACGTGTATATACCCACCTAATTTTTATTGTTTGTCCTTTTAATTGAAAGAAATAAGTATAAGGGCATTAGACTATAAATATGTAAATCAGATCTATACCCTGGCTTTGAAAAGAAATATACGTTAGCAAGGTTTTTTTTTTTATTATTAATTAACGGAGGGGTTTTTTGTGGGTTTTTGTGTGTGTGTGTGTGTGTGTGTGTGAGGATAAAACGATCTAAAAATAAACAGCTGTATACTACTTCATTAAGCTGCTGCTTGGAGTGATTTTCCCATTGATTAGTCTCAGGGCTAATGCTGGTTCATTCCTCATTTCATTGCTAATTAACATCAGCGCTGCTTCTGACCACTTGACCGTGTTCTCTGGTGAACATGTGCTGGTTTGGCAAGTAATAGCTCTCCCCTCCCTCCCCCCACAACCTCCTTCCCAATCCCCAGCTCCCTCATCTTTTCTTCTTCCTAAAAATAAGATTTTAAACTCAGAGGGGAAGGGGATAGCCTTTAAGTTATAGCCTGCTAGTTTTCCTGTGAAGACAGCAAACTTAATAAAGAGATTATATGCAAGCAAGAGAAATAAACAGAGCTACTCTACCCAAGCATTTGATTGAAGGACTGTGTAAATACGGATGATTCACTCGGGCTACCATATGAACTGGCTGGGGTGGTTCATTTTGCATTTGTCTCGTTGATTCAGGCTTTTGTAGAATATTTACAGGACAAATTACCTGACTAAAGGAGTTACAACCAAAGACCTTTAAAAGAGAAATTGGCCATTGGCTTTAAGGCATCTGTGTTTTTGAGACACTGTGCTTTCGGTTCCTAGGTCTGTGAAATGAAAGTCACTGCCAGCTCATAGTTTCCTGATCTGACCCACAGTTACAGCTTTTGCAAGATGATCCACAGTCAAGCAGAACATAGGTTATAATCGAAGCAGAATACTCAATTTGGCAACCCAGGATTAGGGATGGGAAAAATCCACAGTATAAACATAATGAAAATCACTTGCTTCTGTTCCAGGTCAGGAGGTCAATATTTCCATAAACTCAAGCCAACATGCATTTTGGAAAAGCCTTTCCAGAATCATTGAATAATTGTTGTTTTGACTCGATTCCAAATCATCGCGTCTCTTTTAATTGAATCAAATATTACATTGCATTTAGAAAATAATTTCAAATTAGTGTTGATTTTTGCTGTTTGAGGCACTGTGTTCCCTCAGTAATCACAAAGCAGGCTTCCTTCAAATCCACCTTTTAGGAGCGATCACTGGAAGACAACCTTCACATTTTTTCTGCTTTATACGACAAATCACCATTCTTGTCATCATGGGCTTTCCAGTAGGCATTTTAGTATGTATTTCTTGACTGTTTGTTACCGTCTTATCATCCGTGTAAGAATGGAAGCTCCTGGAGTGAAGGAACTAAGCCCTGTTCACCTTTAGGATTGAATAAAGACATATTGGTGGCTTTCTACTTGTCAGACCTTGTGCTCAGGATGAGTGATGCCATCAGCCGAATGATCAAGGGAACTGAATGTTTCCTAGGTAGTACTGTTATTCCTTCATGGTTTATCTTTCTTTTTCTTTTCTTTTCTTTTCTTTTCTTTTCTTTTCTTTTCTTTTCTTTTCTTTTCTTTTCTTTTTTTCTTTCTTTTCTTTTCTTTCTTTTCTTTTCTTTTCTTTTCTTTTCTTTTCTTTTCTTTTCTTTTCATGGTTTATCTTTCAAGCTCGTTTCATTCGCATCTCCAAATGTACTTACCGTGTATCTGATGAGGCCCCCCCGGCATTATCAAGTGCTATGGAATTTCAGTCTGACCCAATAGGAAATTTGGGTAATGACTGCTTGCTGAAGAAGCATCAGGAAAACATTGCTGAGTTATTGCTGAACCTCAGAGGACAGTTTAGAAGTGGAGTAGATTATAAGCTTCCTGAATTCAGGACCTGTGTCTACTTACTTGCCAGCATATTTCCATTTTCTGTGATATTGCCTAGCAAATTGTTTGTTCAACGAATGCAGTTGAAGGAAGAGAAATGGGTGGGAGGGAGTATGCTAAGCAGCAAGAACTCCATGATCAAAAGCTTGGAAGCTGTATTTACTTATACAAGAAACAGCAAAAAGTTTGTTTGTATTTTAAATATATATATATAGGGACTCCTGGGTGGCTCAGTGGTTGAGCATCTGTCTTTGGCTCAGGGTGTGATCCCAGAGTTCTGGGATCGAGTCCCACGTCGGGCTCCCCATGAGGCACCTGCTTCTCCCTATGTCTCTGCCTTCTCTCTGTGTCTCTCATGAATAAATAAATAAAATCTTTAATATATATATTTATATATAATTGTATTTTATTTTATTATTTTTTGTTTGTATTTTAAATATATACATATATATATATATATATATATTCACTTAAAAAATAGAAAAATAGTTTGGACAGGTAACTTTGGACCAGGTTGTGTGAATAGTCTTAAATGGCCAACTAAGGAATTTGGACTTGATTCTTGTAGGCAGACACAGAATACGGTTAATGACTGATAAATGTGGCTTTTTTTTTTTTTTTTGAGCTAATTACCTTAAAACAAGGTAACTTGGCCATCCTATAATAAGAACACAAAGAGTTGTCTTTTATTCTGGTTCTTGAGAACCAAGCAGGGCGGGTGGCAGAGAGGACAATTTAATAATTCAGATGTGCTGGCTGTAATTGCTGTAATAGCCGAACGCTGTTAAAGTATGTGAGGACAGTGCTGTGTTTGTTGCTATAGATCAGCCTGCCACTGCTTCGCCCTTTCGCTGGAATTTAGTTTCTCCTTATTTTCTTTGCCTTTTATACCACTGGCATAAACTGGTTCAAAGAGAGTCCAACAGACTTGACCTGTGTAATCTGAGCCCCTCTAAAATCCCAATACCCACTATTTGCTTCTTTAAAAAGGATAAGAGGAACTGAAAAAGCCCTTCATATCTTTTAATACCACAGCTAAACTCTGTGTAATATTATTTCTGTTAAATAGGAGTGAGTCTTTCCTCTGTTGGGAGGTAATGTATAAACCTTCAGGATAGAAGGCTGTGCCCCTTCTTGAAATCCGGGGCTCCAGGAGCTGAAAATCAGAAGGTATGCCCCTTACCCCTTTGAAATTGCAAATAAACACATTTTCAGTTGGAGGGTCTCCTTGGTGGGCACACCTGATACCATATTTGCCCCCACGGTATCCCAAGGCCAGAGTTTAAATTTATGTGCTGATAATCTAGATGCCAAAAGAAGCACACTAAAGTTCTTCATCAAGTTTACAAGTTTCTTTTGTAAATTATATAGTAACTTCACATTTAACTATTTGCTCCCAAAGAATCCACTGACTAAAAGTAGGCACAGCACTAAGTAGCATTTCCTCAAAAGTCTCCTGCTGAGTTTTGGTATTTCCATTCAATTCCCCATGCCCCCCCACCTCCCCTCCCTTCCTGTAAAGGATAAAGGTCTCTATGAGTAAAATGGAAGAGGCCAGGATGGAAACTTTCTGGGGAATTTATCTCTTAGTTGACCCATGTTTTCTATGTCCATGGTATGTGACCCTGCAGAATATAAACTCCTGAGGTGCCTACCTGTGTCTGTTGCCAAGCTTGAGGCAGCTCCTTAAGTCAGCGAGAGGATTGTAAGTGACCCAACCTATTACATAAATGCATGTGTGGGCCTTCTTGCATGTGCATGTATGTGTGTGCACATGCGCATGTGTGTTCATGTACACATGTGTGTGGAGGAAAGAATTTCCTTATTGAGGTTCTGGAGAAAAATAAATTTCACAAGTTGAGTGTCAGGGAGAGATTCAGCAACAGGATTGATTGTAATAAGCCTCACCGTTTTACTAAAAATCCATTACTTGTTGAGCTATTAAGCGATGAAAAGGATTAAGAGAATACAAAAATCTAATAAAGATGATAACAGTGGAGCATCTTGTGAAATTTGTGTGTGAATTTATAACATTAGAATCTGTCGGCAGACAGCATTATCCAGCAGAAAGGAAGAACTGTACCATACATATAGGCATAAAAAACGCAACAGCAGAGTTTCCGGCCAGGAAACCTTTTTTTCCATATGGGCGTCCATATGTTTTATCTCGAAATCCATATTTTTGGCCTTGATACCCATATGTTAGCTTTTTGCCCAAATAAGATTGTGTAATCATTCTTTATTATTTCTTCTTTCCTAGAAGTTATTACTCTAAGATTTGGAAGGTAGGGGGAGGGTAGGAAAGCTAGAGGATTGTCTTACATATTGAGAATACAGGCATGAAAGTGAAGCATTGCTATAGGAGGGACACACACAATATGTATGTGTATGTGTCTTTATGTGAATATTCATTTTTAAATACTTGGTTTGTGTTTACTTGGTCAAGGCGAGACTCCCAATAGTTTGGGTTTTTGTGTCACAGGTCATGTGTCTCAGGTTCATGCATCCACGTGTCCAACTGGGCAATGAAGAACACTTCTAGAGTGGGGGCAGACTGGGGTGTATTTGGCTGAGTACACTCTCTCTACACTGAAATTGCTCAGTCAATATTCCCTGTACAGCCCTGATTTTATTATTTCCAGCCCAACAAGAGCAATGATGGGGCACATGACTCAGTACATCTTACATGGCCAATTATGTTAAGACTTCCCCTCTAGACTGTGAACTCCTGAATAAAAGTGTATTTTATTTTATTGTTGCATCCCCAAATCATGGCTTGTAGTTAGGTTTCGATAAAATATTTTAGAACTATTAACCTATAAAAGGTCATTCACAGGAAAAAAAAAATGATACAGGCTTTAACCTCTCCTTCCCCCCAATCAACAAATCCTCAAGGAAGTAAACTCACTTTATCACAAGAATTTAATGTGGAGATAAAATTTATTTTATTCAGTCTGTGTGCTGGGTTATCTCCATGTTTAGATTCCATCTAATATTTGCAACTCTAGCCTAATGTGAATGGAAGGAGGTCTTTCCATCTTTTCCCTCCACTTCTCTACACAATAAAATAATTCTTAGATTTACATGATCTCCCCTAAATTCATGTAGAATTAACTCTTGATTTATCAAGAATTGATTTACCAAGAAAGCAAAACCAGTGCATATAAGAGGTGTCCCGCCCAATGAGAAATACTCTTGGGAAACAAACCAGAACCCCCAAATAAAACCTATGAATACTTGGTTCTCAAGGAGAGCCACAAGAGCACCCTTCTCTTCTCATGGCAGCCTGCATGTGCCTTCTGGAAATTCAGGTGAAGGCATAGAATGGCACACAATGAATTTGAAAGGAGGCCAGAGTGGAGAATTTTTTTTTAGCAATAATTTTATTTCACTTTATTTTATCGGGGGGGATTTCTGCTGTCAGCCACTTTCTGCCTTCCTTGTCTTGGTGGCCCAGCAAGGTCAGAAGTGGGTGTCTGTGATCTGTCAGCCTCAGGACCTTTGATTGACAGACTGCTGAATTGCTCTGTACAAAAAAAGGCTGCTGCAGTGTGCCTAGCATGTGCAAAAACCCTCTAGGTTGACTATTTCCCAGACATTTTGGCTTGAAATTCATGCTTCAGCAACCTTCTTGGAAATGTCCAGTCAGAGCGAGTGTCAGGGCCACCTCTGCTGGAGAGCTCTCGGTATGGAGAGTCAGCATTCTGACCCCCTCTCCCATCAAACTAGAAAGATGTCAGCAATCTCTCACTTATTATATTCCTAGGAAAACATGCTGAGATAACTCTGTAACTACTCAGGGTTGATAAGCAGAGGAAGTGAGAGTTCACCCCTCTTGCTTGCTGGGGTTTTAAACTCTGTGGTTCTGTCTTTGCCTTTTCTCATTCTTCTGAGGATAAGTCTGAGCTTATTTTAAGATTCCTAAGGGCAGCATTTCATTCCTGGACTCTTCTATTTTTTGCCACATTACCTCACTGCATTAGTACTTGTATCTCCCTCTGATGGCATTCAGTTTCCTTTCCATTCACGGTGGCCAGGGATTGTATCTCTGATCCACTTAGAAACAGTGAGCTCTACCCCTGAGAATGTAAATGCTTTGTCAGTCACATCTATTGATCTTTGGGGCTCTGTTTCTGGATTTCCATTCACGTAGTCCTTTGGTGTTTGGGATATCGGCTGTTCCTTTGAGGGACAAGAGTGAAGTTGGGTGCTGGGAACTAGGTAAAGAATATTTCTTTGGTTCTGTAGAAGCAAGTTTTTATATAGATATTGATGAGAGGCTGTATGAGTCGTATACTCCTGTAAGTAAAATAGAGAAAGGTAAAATACAGTCCATATATCTTGCTGGGAATGCAGAAGGAAAAGAGCAATTAGAAAGAAAAAAAAGAAAGAAAGACTAGAATAATGTAATCATTTCATTGGAGCTTGTTATTGTAGAGCTAAGTGTGAAATAAATAAATAGATAAAATAAAGAAACAGACCAATAGTCAAAGAAATTTAGTGAATTATGCCTAGATTGAAATTTCTATTTCTAAAGATCAACAGAGCATATTCCTTTGAAGAGTTGGCGGTTGCTACAATTTGGAGATAACACATTTTATGATGTTGTAGGAAATAGGAAATAAGGAAAGGGAAGCCCAGAATTGGGTTAAAAAAAATCTTCAGCTGTAATAATGAATTGTTGCCATGAGAAAAACACCTAAATTAGAGGAGAGTGACTGTCTGTCTTAATAAGAGCCATAGTGGAAAGCCCTTCTTGAAATAGAAGTAAAATAAGGGAAAAATTGCATTGTTGCAGGGCTAATTTGATGAAAGGACCTCAGTAAATTGTGATTGCACAGTTAATAAACCCTAGAGCTTTTTTTGGAAGACAAAATTAGTTGTTCAGTGGTAAAAAAAAAAATCAATTACAAATTGTGTTGTCTTCTTTAACCAATCAGGCAGAGAAACCTCCATAATAATGAATACTTAAAGTGAATAGAACCTCACGGAATCTAGGATTTAACTCCATTTTTCAGCAGGAGATTGAAAACTAACATTTCTAAATGGTGAAAATATTCCTCCTTATGGTGTCAAAGGAGTGCTTCTTATTATTTTCATACAAAAGGTCCATGGAGAGAAATGAACATGTTTAGGTCTATCTTTTAATACAGTTCAATGAGGATGAGTAGTGCATTCAGAGAGGAAAAAAATAGCCATTCAAAGGAGAGGAAGGGGTGGGTGTCTTTCATGTGACAGAAAATTGAAAAAGCACTTCTGAATAGGTCAGTTATGTTAATAGAGAGAAAAATGCAGCATTCTGTAAACAGAGGCATAGTATATATATATATTTTTTTAAATTAAAAAATAATTAACACTTTTGTGAAACAATTCCGAGTACATACCAGGATGTACGTGCAATATCATCTTTTTATAAAAGTGACAGCTCATTTAAGGACCAAAAGTAAATCTTCCCATTTTTCTTGACCTAACTCAGACAGGTATGAGGTTAGGAAGTCTTGGGATTAAAAGTGATTGTGTTCTGATAGTTCTGGAAGTTCAAGTTTAAAAATCAGTTCCATGAAACCTAGATTTTTTTTTCATAGTAAGAATATTAATGTCTGGCAGTTGGACTATTTCAGGAACACTTACTCAACCAAAATACTGTATATATGAAACAGTGAGTGGCCCTGTGGGAAGCCCTGGGCTTTGAAGTCAGCTGGCTTTGAATCCGGTTCAGGTCTTTCTGTAAATTCAATGACTGTCAATAAGTTATGCTGCCACTTGGATCCTCAGTTTTCTAATCTGAAAAATGGGGAAATGATACCTTTGTAAATGGTTGTGGGTAAATGCCCGAAGCAAAAAGCAGTCACTATAATAATTTTAGCTCCCGATAATCTTGTTAAAAGATTGTTTAAGCCAGGGGTGAATGGAGGTGGGGAAGAACAGAGGGAGAGAGAGACAAGCAGACACCCCCACTCAGTGGAGAGACCAATGCAGGGCTCGATCCCAGGACCCCAGGATCATGTCCTGAGCCAGAGCCAGGTGCTTAACCAACTGAGCCACCCAGGTGCCTCAGTCCTGGCAATTTAATAATTAAGAAAATAGAAAAACAAAACAAAAACACTAGTTTTTAAATTGAAGAATACTTTTTAGCTATTAAATGAATTTTTGAGGGAATATAGGCTTATAGGAGGATGAGGAAAGTTTTAAAGTTCTATTCACATTACGTTCATGGATTATGTTGCTGTTGCCAGTTCTTATTACATTTTTTTCATACTCAGATATGACCTAACTTTTATTCTTACATGTTTTGCTTATTAGAGATGCTTCCTCTGTGAATACATTTTACGCTGCATTTAAAATATTGGGTTGTAAAAAAATAATCATAATAAAGTAAAATATTAGATTGTAGCTATCAGTCTATGTGAATGTCTTCACACTTGGACCACAAGGTATTGTTACATTAACCAGCGAAACAGATTAGGAAATGTGCAGTTGTCTTAGCTCCAGCCAGTGAAGTAGAAGGAGGGACAGTTCCCTGTTCCAGCTCTAGGTGACCCTATAGGCATGGGACAGTGTATTGTTTCAAGTGAAAACATAAAATGGAGTGGATAAAGCTCACTTTGGCTCAAATGGGATTAGATCCTGCTTGTAAGAGGTGGTCATACTTTGAGATGGTCCATACTAGGTTAAGTCTGGCAACTGAAAACTAAAAGTGAATCAGAAAACCTGGAGAATGTTTTTAGAAAACCAACCACTGACATTAATTACAAGGTCAACTAAAAGAAAAGGAGTTAAGAAAAGGATGGCCATGGTATTAGGCTGGAGTGTCTAGGGAAGGTGGTCTGAGCTTAACTTTAAAGAATAAGCAGTAATCTGATGGGTGGAAAGCATCAGAACTTGGAAGAAACATAGCTTGTTTTATTGGAGAAAGACAGGGGGCCATGTGATGATCAACTTTTCTGAAGAAAAAGCTGTATCCCCCTGGGGAGCAGTGAAGCACCAGGCTGGAAAATGGTGAGTTGTAGGAAGCTTTCCAAAACAAAATCTAACCTGGAAGTCTAATGCATGGAATAGGTAAAAGGGAGCCTCTCAGGTCAATGGTTTCAGATGAGCTGCACCCCTCAGTACCCCCATCCCGTGTCCTCCCCCTGGCAAATCTGAGCAATTGTTTTCTTTTTTTATTTGAGAGAGAGAGAGAGAGAGAGAGAGAGAGAACACATGAGCAGGGGGAGAGGGAGAAGCCAATTCTCTACTGAGTAGGGAGCCCAGTGTAGGGCTCGATCCCAGGATCTTGGGATCATGACCTGAGCTGAAGGCAGATGTTTCACCAACTGAGCCACTGAGGCTCATATAGTATATAGATGGCACATGTGTTATATATTTTATATGAGTAAATAAATATAGATGAAATGAACACACACAAATTACATATTTATTTTTATATCTAAGTGAATTGAATTCCCTCTTTCTGTCATTTCTCTTGCTACCCTATTGAAATCCGCTCTAACCGCAAGTCACCTAATCCCTTTTCTCCTTCCACTTGGAATATTTGGACTTGTGAATGTAATGGTTGTTTTTCCCTTCATTTAAGGCACCCAACAGGAGCTGAGGAAAGGGGATTAGCTGAATATGAAGTCATTTGACTTGATCCTATTCCCTACACCTCAAGGCAAAACAAGAACAAAAAGAAGGGAGTATAAAAATATGTTGAATGTAGGAAAGCTTCTTTATTTACTACTGTGCCATATGGCTATCACCAAAGGTTTAGTTAATATGTTGGGAACTTCTTTATAAACCAGAACAAAACAACTGTGAACCTCACCACAATGATATCAGAGTCCAATGTAGAAAGTAGTGAATATGCCTTCAAATATGTTCTGAGTGAGACCCTAATGTCCATTTCTCTCTCCAAATCTTTGAAAGAAGATTCCAGAGAGAAAGGTGCTATTCTAGGCTACAAGAAACCAAGAGGACAACTCCCGATATTAAAGACCCCTCAAAGCAAAGGTTTTACCACCACTGAGAAGTTTTGCCTGCTTCTGAGAAGGCTTCCCTTTGTTGGAATGGTTGTTCTATACCTTGAATCCAAGGGAAGCCTGAGGAAAGTTCAGGGTGCCATTATACACAAAGACCAGGGTAAATAAATTGATTTTTAAACAAAGATAAAGTTACCAATAGCTGGCACAATGCCTTGAACATAGTAGGCTCTCAATAAATGTTTCATGAATCGAGATGTATTTTCTCTGCAATCGTGTATAACAGAGTGAATTTGATTTTGTTGACTTTTGAACGTGACATTTACCCAGCTAGGTAAGCCCTCTTTGCAAATATATCTGTCACTCCGTATGCTGGATTCTTACTACATATTCATAAAGCAACAGATTTATGTTTCAGTCTAAAACCAAATTGACAAACCTAGTTTCCCACAGCAGAGCCTTAAGTGACTTGCTGACGGGATTCTGGAATATTCCTCACAAGCTAAAAGAAAAGGTAAAACTTTAGGAGAGCATAGTCAACAAGCTAAGAAGTTTGGTAATGCTGATTTATAAAGACACTATAACTTTTAAACGTGTACTTTCAATCTGATGGACTGCAGTGGGGATTTAAAATATGACTATTTAATTTTTTAAAATTACATAAATTAAGTGAACAGCCCATTAGCAAGACGCCATCAGGATCACATGGCCAATTCAGATCAAGTTATATTATCTTGCCTGCCAGATTTGAATAAGAATTAAGAAATTACTATTCCAAAGTGGTGTTGGACATTGATCCTCATTTGCAGTGATATTCTTCACGGTAACTACCTGGAACTGACTGCTCTGACAGGCATGCCCCTGAATCTTGGCGGTGCTACCATTGGGGGGTGTATTAGTTGGAGAGAAGCAGCTAATTAATTGTTCTACTTGCCTTTGATGAAGCCTTATACTGCAGGGACCTCATGTTGGAGCAGGAAGACATGCCTGATTCAAAAGAACCCAAATAGGACGGTCATTGAGTTTCCCCCTTTGTCCATTTTGCTCGGTCAAGTTTAAGCTTCATGGCCACTTCAAAGCAGTGGAATCTCACTCTCTGTGGTCCTACCGACTCCTTTCTGTACCCTGCGTATTTGAACTTGTAACTCTAAGCAAGCGTGTCATGACAGTCCCTTTGGGGGGTGCGTCTCAGAGACAAGCCCTGCTTCAGAAGATTGACTGTGTCTGCATGAGGGATTGCAAGTGTCTTAGTGTGTTGTTTTTGTGTGTAGAGTTTAAGTAAAGACGAGGTAGGTATCAGTTGACACAGACTTACATGCTTTTAGGTAGTAGTATTTGTATCAAGGTAATGATCTCAAAATTGTGACTCTAAAAAAAATAGTAAAAATACTAGTACGCATTTTGCCTCTTGGACTCTTCAATAGCTGATAGTGTGAAAATGATGAAATTTCTAATTACGGAGTCTTAGAAATTAAACATAAAACAAATACCTTCTCCATTTTACCAGTGCCACTTTTATTGCTACTTTTTTTTAAAAAATGGCGTTATTTTGTTTCTGCTCTACTTAAAGGCCATTTCCCCCTTTGCCCCATTTTCTCTCCCATTAATATGTTAATTATTTCTAGGTGTGACTGAAATGCTAACTTTTGGGAGCCATCCTTGATTACTGTAGTACTTGTACTTTCTGTGAAACCATTTAGTCCTAGTAATTTGTACCTGGCTCTTTCCCATTTTTGTTAGTCTTATTGGGACAAACACCTACATTTAGTTTATTTAGGCACCTACCGCATTGCTGGGTATATTCTGGTTCTTGAGAACTGCTTGGCATTCCTTTCTAGAGTAATTCATTCAGCAAGCTTTCAGCATTCTTCAACCAGGGAAGGCATTGCACCTGGCATTTAAAACCTGTAGCCCCTTCTCTCAAAAGCTTATACCTAGTTGGTGAGCAGTCAGGTAAGTCAAAAGATGGTGGATGATCTGATAGCCAACAAGGCTTGCATTCTGATTCACAGTCTACAGGCAGTTAGGGAAGTGAAGAGACCAAAGAATATATAGTCCCCAGTCCTAACTATGCCACCATTTTCCAGACAATCTTGGAAAAGTCATTGAAACACTCTGAATCTCCTTTACCTCCTCTGTCAAATGGAGATTATCGTCATAATGCTCACAATCCTATAAGAAGGTTGTGAGGGATGAACGAGGCTATGATATGGAGGTGCTACTGTTAACCTCTAAAACACCAGACAGAATATTATTTGGAGGTCAAGTCCAAGCCTTTTCTTTAGGATTCCAACCTCCCCGTCCCAATTCAATGCTGCAAACTCATTGCATTCAGAAGACTCATTAGGACAGTTTTGGAATTCTGTACTTTGAAAACATGACAACAGATGCTAATGTATGGGGCTATATAAGTCACTTACCAGATGGTTCACAACATATCTTTCCTATTAGATCTCTGCAATAAATCTTCATTCCCCTTGAAACGTTTGTTTGAATGTGTCCATAACTTTTTTATCCCCCTTCCCTATGCTTGTGTGGTACGCATCTGGCTGTCTTAACGTGAGATTATATTAGGGTCAGGTGTTCTTTTACTTGACCTAGGTGGCAGAATTAATTTCTACTTTTTTTTTTTTTTGTAGAGGGGAAGGTGGTAGCACAGAAGGGCTTACAATAATAACGGGACCCTAACAAATAGGGAAGTTTGGGGGGGCCTTGATATTTTTATACCTCTTCTAATTCGGATACCTCTCCTCTTCCCTGTGACACCTGGGTCCTCTCCCACTTCCCCTTAACTGCTGTACAATATTAGAAGAGGGCCAGGGCAACTCATGGGCAGGGGAAATATAGCCTACATCTGTTAATATCTTTGAAAAATGAGTTTCCAGTGCTAATGATACTTATTAATTGCAGCTAATTTCTTCACATGATGATGCTGTATTTGACAAGCTATCATCAAGCTTTGCAATTGTGTTGAGGATAACCTGCATCTGTTTTCTTTAGTCTTTACATATCTGGAGAGCACCCTTCTTTGGTGAGAAAATTGTGGAATGTGTTGAGAAAATTAGGGGTTTTTAGGAACTAGTTCCCTCCAAATAATTTGTATCAGGATTTCCTTTGATAACATTTGTTCACACTCATCATAAGAAGCATTTATAGACATAAAAGCAGTAGCATTTGAACTTTGCTGGTTTAATTTATGCTTTCTCTTTTCTTTCATGTTGTATTTTAGGGATTTTCCCTGTGGCTCACTACAGAACGACTTCGTCTTCAATTAATATTTATTTCTTTATCTGTAGGTTCAATTGTTTTAAGGTAGAAAGAAAGCATATTAAAAGGCAATAATTATCCTAGTGTGTGTTCAGTAATAACGGATCAGCAATGCTTTTAATCTGTGCAAAACAGTTAGTTTGTCTTTATATTGAATACTTTTAATATAAATGAGAATGTATTTGAGAATTCTAATTTTCTCTTGATTGTGGATTCATACCTCATATTCCTTAATAATATACTTTCCTTCTATATTTAGCTATTACTGTCATTTGATTTTAAATCAGTATATCAAATATGTTCTAAAATAAATAAAAAAGAAGGAGCAAATATTTCTGTTAAAATATACTACAGTAAGAAGTATTTGCCGGATTAAAGTCAAATAACACATTAAGTGCATTAGAAAATCATGAATGCAATTTTGGAACTACATTTGGATTATTAATAGCCAATGGAAACTTGCTTAGTGAAAATCTTTAGGTAGCTGTCTTAATAATCACATCAAGTCTCTTCTTTCTGAGTTTTAGTTCCTTATCTGTAAGATAAATGCTAGATAAAAGTACATTCATGGTTTCTTCCGGCACTCCTGTATCAACCTTCTAAATATTAATGGATGCACCCAAAATATTTAAGGTACATGAAAATACCTTCTCCTTTTCTAAGTAGGTTGTTATTTACGATGATTTGTAAATAAATACTTCGTTAATACAGAGTAATTTCGGATTGATCGCTGTCTATACAGGTCACAAATTCAGGATTCAAAAAATCCTAAAAAAAAAAAAAAAATCCTAAATAATGATTTCTTACTTGATTTCACTGGTGCCACTGAGACGCTTTGCCAATTTAAATAGGATGCGAGTGTAACTTTCTTGGGAAAGGGCACTGGGAGATGGGGATGAATTTCGGGAGAGAAAGATCAGTACTAAATTCTCCTGCTTTGGAAGGAGAACTGCATTAGGATCAAGGTAATTGCAGAGAGTAACCATTTTGTTGTAACCATGTCAGTGCTTCCATTAATTCTCTAGTGATACTGTCACTAAAGGCATAGGGAGAAAGACAGAAGAAGAAGAAGAAGAAGAAGAAGAAGAAGAAGAAGAAGAAGAAGGAGGAGGAGGAGGAGGGGGAGGGGGAGGGGGAGGGGGAGGGGGAGGGGGAGGGGGAGGAGGGGGAGGGGGAGGGGGAGGGGGAGGAGGAGGAGGAGGAGGAGAAGAAGAAGAAGAAGAAGAAGAAGAAGAAGAAGAAGAAGAAGAAGAAAATAGCAAAAGGGACATCCTGTCTTCACTCTGCTGTGTCTGCATTAATGCAGCATCATAGCAGCTGCTGGTTTTTACACGAGGCCCTTTTTTTTCCTCTCCTGGTGGCCTTTTTTTTTTTTTTTCCTCTTGTAGAGTAAGCCAAACAGATTTTCACTTTATAAAACTGGGCCATCCTAGCAGGGGATGAGAATTTCCATGAACCATCTTCTGGGGATAATAATATCAGTAATCAGAGACTGTCATGGCAATTGCAGAGAAAGATGAATTGCAGTGGACAGGAAGTCAACACTGTTTTGTGTGTTTGTTCTTTTTGAAAGTGAGCTCAATGCTCCATAACCATATACCCAAAAGTTGAGCTTGCATGCAACTCCCTGTAAACTCTTGAACTCCAAGTTATTTTAGAGACAAAGACAGATGGCAAAGCAGATCTGCTAAAGAATTATATAAATGGTCTATATTCCAGTGGCTCTATGTTCACCTATTTGCCTTTAGAACTCAACTATTTGTACTTAAGCCAAAAGTGTTGGTTAAAATTCAGTTTCTTTCATTCCACATTTGGTCTTTGTTCTTTATGCCCAACTAATATGTTTTATGTGTCTATCCAGTTATATTTTAATAATTTCTTTTTTAAAAGATTTTATTTATTTCTTTGAGAGATAGACACAGAGAGAGAGAGAGCACAAGCTTAACTGGGTTGGGGGTGGGTGGGAGCAGAGAGGGAGAAACAGGCTCCCCACTGAGCAGGGAGCCCAACATGGGGCTCATCCTAGGACTCCAGGATCATGACCTGAGCCAAAGGCAGACAATTGACTGACCAAGCCACCTAGGTGTCCCTTTAATAATTTTTTTATTCGAAAATGTATTGCATGGCCGATTTTGTCCCAGGTATGGGACAAAAGTTAAGCAAATCCAAAATTCACATGGAAGAATAAAGATCTCCTAGCACTTTATTCATACTCTTATAAAATTATAGTTACGATATCCATACACTTGTAAAATTATACTATAACCCATACATTTGTGAAATATTCTGTAGTTTTATAAAATTTCAATTTTATAATATGATGATTTGTTCATTCAACAACTTATTTTCAATATTTCAAACAGATAAAAGACTGCAGTACAGGACAAAAGCATGGAGGAACAAGTTGTGAAAACTTATTTATTACAAGTGGCATCAAAATATTAACGGGGAAAGGACAGATTATTTTTTATGTGGCTTTTTGAAAATGCTTGCTACATAGAGAAATACAAAGTTGAATCTCTTCTAAACCTTTTTTTTCTTTGAAACCTTTTACAAAGATAATCTTTTTTTTTAAGATTTTATTTATTTATTCATGACAGACACACACACACAGAGAGAGAGAGAGAAAGAGAGAGAGAGAGGCAGAGACACAGGCAGAGGGAGAAGCAGGCTCCATGCAGGGAGCCGGATGTGGGACTCGATCCCGAATCTCCAGGATCACACCGTGGGCTGAAGGCGGCGCTAAACCGCTGAGCCACTGGGGCTGCCCTATAAAGATAATCTTTAGATGTATTATAGAGATAAGTGTGGAAGGTAAAACTATATGAAATAGTAGAAAAAAATGCAGAATATTTTCATGATCTAGAGATAGAAAATTTGGGTTTACCAAAATTACCTCAAAAGGATAAATTAAGACAAAAACATTGGTTAACTTATTTATATAAAATGTAAATATTTATAGTCCATAAAAAAGAAACCATAAATAAAATCAATACTCAGTTGATCAACCAAAATAATTGTTTATGGTGTCTGACATGATGAGTGATTGATATCTAGGCTCTAAAAAGAACTGCAAATTAAGAAGAGTATGAAAATGTAGCAATCCCAATTGAAGAGATAGGCGATGGATGTGATTAGGCAATTTATAGAAAAAGAAACCCAAAAAGCTAGCAAGGTTGGTTAGAAGTACTCAAATCCATTAAGAATATGAGAAGGGTGCCTGGGTGACTCAGTCAGTCAAGTGTTCAGCTCTTGATTTCAACTCAGGTCTCTAGCTCATGGTTGTGAGTTCAAAGCTCCATGTTGGGGGCTTCACGCTGGGTGTGGAGCCTACTTAAAAATAAGTAAATAAATAAATAAAACAAATTCCAACAACATGAATTAGATAAGCTAGAAGCTGGAATTGCATAATGCCAAGTTTTGGGGGAAAAAGTGAGATTTGGGACTTTTCACCGTTGGTGTCACTATAGACTAGTATAGCCAATGCATGCATACGACATGCTGTAAAACTGTGTAGCAGTTTCATTCCTGGTGTTTCTTTCAAAGAACTTCTTACATTGTTCATAATGACACATATGCAGAAGTGTTTATTGCAGTATTACTTGTGGTGGCAAGAAGCTAGGATGTCTGTCACAAGAAACAGATAGGTAAAATGTGGTGGATATATACCCTGGAGCACTATATAGCACTTAGAACCAATGGTCTAGATATGCTTACAGCAATGTGGTTGGGTCTGTCAAATAGTGCTAAATGGAAAAAGTAAGGAAATAGGATAGATTATGTAACATGATACGATACCATTTACATACATGAAAAATATATACACAAAAATAACAATGCCTGCTTTTCAAAAATACATAACATATATGAATGAGAATACATGCAGTTTGCAAGAGGGACATGAGAAATAGAAACATATAAAACATGAGACAGGGACTGCCTGGGTGGCTCAGTCAGCTAAATGTCCAACTCTTGATTTTGGCTCAGGTCATGATCTCAGGGTCGTAAGATCAAACCTCCATCAGGCTCCATGCCCTTGATAGAATGGTGAAGGAGACAGCACATAATAATTAGGAAGAAGTATGGTAAATACAATTATAGGGATCTGTGCAAGATATTCATGTATTGCTTATCTACTAGATTAAGGTTTCCATTAGGTCAAATACTGTTTTTAAAAAAAAAAATTATTAAAAAAAATTATATATTCGGGGTGCTTGGGTAGCTCAGTGGTTAAGCATCTGCCTTTGGCTCAGGTTGTGATCCTGGGGTCCTGGGATTGAGTCGATATCGTGTTCCCTGAAGGGGGCCTGCTTCTCTCCCTCTGCCTGTGTCCCTGACTCTCTCTCTCTGTGTCGCTCATGAATAAATAAATAAAATCTTTAAAAAACATTTAAATAAATTTTATATATTTATTTGAGAGAGGGAGAAAAAAAAAACATGAGCTAGGGGAATGGGCATAAGGAAAGGGAGAAGCAGATTCCCCACTGAGCAGGGAGCCTGATGCAAGGTTCCATCCCATAATCATGACCTGAGCCAAAGGCAGACACTTAACCAACTGAGCCACTCAGGTGCCCCAGATAAATACTGTTTTATATTATTTTTGTTTGCTCTTATACTCATTCATATGTTATACATTTTGTATATATTATTGCAAGGGTCCTCATATTACCAAGAAAGGTTTGAAAAATGCTTTTATTCATCATTGACAATATGGATTTGGTTTTGTTTAGTATAACTCTATTGAAATGTGTAGAGTCTTTGGCCTAGGTGCATATTGTCTCATGTTGAACATGTGACTTGACTATAGGCAGCTCCATGGACAGCAGCATTATGCCCATGACGTGCTGGCAGTTAAATCTGCTTCAGATCAGTTATTTCATGATCTAAGAATTGGTTCTATGGCTGCCGTGAATAATACTGTCCATGATCAATCATACCACAATTTCCAGCGACTGGTTACCAAATACGTAGGATGTAGGTAATATAAGGGCCTCAGCACTAACCACTTACCCCTGTGACAAATGAAGAATGATGGAGATAATACTAGAAAAAATTAACGAAAAGTAGCTTTCCTTTGATAATGAAATACATATTTCTCTATGTATACCTTAACTCATCTTTAATAGAAATGGAGAAAAAAATGGGAATTTCTGTTGTTAGAACAGGCTTGTGGGGGATTCTTGTTTTGGCAGGTAGGTCCTTTAGACATTTTCAAAACATCCCCCAGGAGTCCTATGTATATCCTACAGAATGTGGGTCAGTAATGAAAGGTAGCTCAGAACTTCATATATTTGGTTATTTATTTTATAAAAATCTTAAAAAATATTAGTAGTAGCTACACTTTAAAAATTATCAAGAACCCTTCAAATTGTTTAATTATTGTTTGGAGCCCTTCATGTAAAAATAAATCTTATTAAAAAGTAATATTTTAATCCCTGTGTGGGATAATCCAGAATTACACTGTTTTTGTGGATATATACTTTTATTTTATTTTCATATTTTAAAGCTTCTCTTATTCTATTCTTTTAGGTTTATCAATTGAGAGAGAGGTCTTCCAGTGACTTTATTAGTTACGATACTGAAGACCCAGGTTGAAATATAGGGAGCATTGTGATTCTAGTTTTTCATTCTTTGCCTCATGCCATTCGAGATGATGGCATTTCTCTCTAAAAGTGACTGTTTCTCTATCTAAAAAATGCCTTCCTTCTCAATTAGATATTGGGAGTGTAGATTGTTAAAAACAACTCTGGAAAGCTGTATTATCTACTAATGCTGAGCATATGCATAGCCTCTGACCTAAGCAATTACACTCCCAGAAAAATACCCAACAGAAATGAATACATATATGCACCAAAAAACATGAACAGAATATCTTCATAACATCAATTATAACAAAAAATGGAGGGAGAACCCAAATGTCCATTACCATGAGAATGAAGAAATGAATGAACATAAATAAATATAGTATTAATATAAAAGAATACTATAAGGCAATTAAATTATACCACTAGTTCTATGTGCAACATGGATAGATCTCATAAATATAATATGAAGGAGAAGCTAGACATAAAACATGTATTTCATATGGTTCTGTTTATATAAAGTTCAAAACAGATAAAAATATTCTGAGATATTAGAAGGCAAGATAAAGGTTGCCTTTGGAGAGGAAGTTAATGATTTGGAGAGATCTGAGGGGCCTCTAGGGTATCAGCGAAGTTTTATTTGTGGATCAGGTGATAGTTAGAAAGTGCGTTCATGTTGGGATAATTAATCAAGTTGTATGTGTCTGATTTGTGTATTTTGTTATATATATATATGTTATACTTTAATATGAAAGTTTACAAAAATGTGGAAAATGAAAACTAAGCAGTATATTGTTCAGGGTTAAGTATTTAAGTGGTAGAACTATGAAGGGATGCAAGAGAATGATTACCTTGAAGATCAAATTACTGATTACCTCTATGTAGGAGGAAAAAGGATAAGCATGGGAAGGGTACACAGTGGAATTCTAAGGGACTAGTTAGTGTCTTTTAGGCTTTAACTCAGGTAGGGGTACACTGGTATTTATTATATCATTCTTCAAACTTTATGTACATGTTTTATATTTTTGTGTCTGATACATTTATTTCACAACTTAAATCTTAACTGAGTTTTGATTCTGGATAAAATGGAGTAAATACAACTTGCCCAGTGTTTCCTGCTGAATTCAAATATAAAACCTGGGCAGAATTCAGGGAGCTGCTCTGTGAGGATACTGAAAGGTAAATAATAGCAGGTGGATTGGAGAAGAAGATGAGAACTGGAAGTACTCCTAAATCAGTAGTGAGTTTATCATTGTTTCCCTTCTGGTACCTCTAACTGGAGTTAAAACCCAGAAGTGGACACCAGGGCTCAGAGAGAGAGAACTCCAGGAGAAATCCTCTAGTTAAGCTTGAATAGCAGTGAAGAGAAAGGGAAGTGTTTTTCCCCCCTTTCTTTTCTCTATGTTCTTCCATGCAGGCCCCAAGCAGTTTTCATGGTAGCATCAATAATGATGGCAGCAGGAGCCAAACATCTGAGAGAGGGGAGCCTTCTCCCATCAGTGGAGCTGTGGTCCCAGTAGGGGGAACCCCTACACATTGCTTTTCTCTCTCTGTTCTTGTAGTACTTGACTGCCAAGTAAAGTAACTAAAGCTCCGAATTTACAGATGGAGAGGTAAAAATGGGAGCCCCCCAAAAACAGAAGACACCAAGGATAATACACCAGGTCGAGGGCTTGGGGAAATGACCCCACAAAAGTGTTTATGCTTCTGGGCTCACCCTTGAACTGACATACACAGATCAGATTCTAATTTATTATATCAAAACTTTGAGAATTAAGCAGATAAACTACTGCCTATGTCCATACCGGCCACTGGGTGGCACACACATAGGGAAAATCAGAATAGCATAAAAGCTTTGAAAACTGACCTGACCTAACACTAGAACCATAGCCTACAGAAAATGAATTGGTACTTGTGACCTGAACCTCACTAATTTGATTACCTGCTAAAACAAAACATATGATATTGTCCATAAGGTTTAAACCAGATACATAGTCTAATAAGATAACTAAAAATGTCCAGGATATCATCCAAAATTAGTTAGCATTAAAAAAAAAAATCCAACAGGAAAATCTCAATCTCTGTTGAAAACACAATCAACAGATGCCAGTGATGAGAAGATGCAGATGTTGAAATTATCTGACAGAGACATTCATAGATGCTTTAAAGAAAAATACTTCAACCAGTCATCATGAATACTCTTGAAACAAATGATAAAATAAAAAATCTCAAATAAAAAAGAAATATAGAGGAGAATCAAATAGGAAGTTTAGGACCAAAACAATAACCACAATAAAATCTTACTGGATCAGTTCAATAGCAGAATGGAAATGAAAAACTAGAGTGAGTAAATCCCAAAATAGAGTAGTAGAAATGATCTAACCTGATAAATGAAAAGTGAAGAGTCTGGAGGACAAATAAGCAGAGCCTCAAAGATCTGGCGGGGAGGTGTTGGGAGGGATGACAACAACAACAACAAAAACTTTAACATTTGTGTCATTAAAGTTTGAAAGGAGAAAAAAAAAAGAAGGTAGTACTAAATTTTATTTTTTAAAATAAATAATAGCCCAGACCTTCACATATGGAGATAGAAAATAACCTATAGATTCAAGACGTTCAGTCAAAACCAAACAGGATAAACTTAAAGGAATCCATCTTCAGGTACATCATATTAAAGTGCTACAAAAAATAAATGTACAGATATTCTTGAAAGTGGCCAGAGATAAAGTATGCATTTCCTCTAGGGGAACAGAAATTTGACCAACTATGGATTTCTCCTTAAAAAACCACAGAGGGCAGAAGAAAGTGCCATAGCATTTTTAAATTACTGAAAAAGAACTGCCAACCTAGAATTCCATATCCAGCAAAATATTGCTCATTAATGAAGGTGCAATAAAGGCATTCTCAGATGGAGAACTAAACATTTGTTGCCAGCTCTAAAAGAATTTCTAAAGGAAGTTTTTCAGATAGGAGGAAAATAATGCCAGAAGGAAACTTGGAACATCAAGAAATGAAGGAAGAGCAAAAGAAAGAGTAAATATTTGGGTACACATCATAGACTATTCTTTTCTTGAGTTCTTTAAAATATGTTTGACAGTTGAAAGACAAAATTTTAACATTGAAAGATGGAGGTTTCAATGTATATAGATGTAATACATAAGGCAACTATAACACAAAGGAGAAAGATAAATGGAACTATAAGATGGTTAGGTCTCCATGTTCCACTTGAAAAGTGAAGGATATATATTATACTATATATAATAGTGGTATACTAGAGTAAGCACTCTAAAACTGTATAATAAATAATAAAAAACACAATTGATAAAATAGAGTGCTAAAAAATGTTCAAGTAACTCAAGTTTCTCCTTAGAAACTGAGAACTGAGGGGTGTCTGGCTGGCTTAGTTGGTGGAGCATGAGACTCTTGATCTTGTGAGTTCAAGTCCCATGTTCAGTGTAGAGATTACTTAAAAATAAAAAAGAATTAAAAAAAAAACCCAAACCTGACAACTGAATAACATAGAAAATTAATAGAAAACAAAACAACAAATTTGGCAGCTGTAAATCTAAATATATTAATAAATACATTAGCTATAAATGAAATAAATTAAAACAGATTATCAGAAAGGAATAAAAGAAAACAAGACCCAACGCTATACTGTCCATAAGAAACTCGATTCTAATATGATATATGTAGATTAAAAGTAAAAAGGCAGTAAAAGATGTTTCATGTAAACACTACTAAAAAGAAAGCTGAGATAGCTATGTTAATGTAGTAAAATAGACTTTGAGCCAAAAAAAAAAAAATCCACAAACCAAAAAGAATAGATAGAATCAGAAATAAATAAGTACATTACATAATAATAAAGGGGTCAAGGGGTCATCAGGAAGATGGTAATAGTTCTAAATGTGTGTGACCTTAAAAACTAAGCTTCAAAAAAAAAAAAAAACAACTAAGCTTTAAAATACATGAAACAAAAGCTAACAACCGAGAGGAAAAATGGGTAAGTCCACAATTATAGTTGGAGATGTCAATACTCCTCTCTTTATGATGGATAGAATGTATAAATAGAAAATCATCACGACTATGGAAAAGAATTAAATAGCACCATCAACCAACTGAATCTAATTAACATATTTTAGAATATTACACCCAATAAATAACAGTAAAATACCTGTACACCTCAAGGGAATCTGGAACATTCATCAAGACAGACTATTTTCCCAGGATAATAAAATCAGTTGAAAAATTTTTAAAGAATTAAAATAATACAAAATATGTTCTCTGGGTATAAAGAACTAATGTATTAATAATGGAAATAATAGGAAATATCCAAACTAGAATATTAAGCAGCAATTCATTTATAAATAATCCCTGGTGAAAGAGGAAGTCTAAGGAAAATTAGAAAATATTTTGAACTCAATGAAAATGAAAATACACATGTCACAATGTGTGTAATACAACCAAGGCAGTGCTTACAGGGAAATACATAGCATTATATCTTTATGTTAGAAAAGAAGAAAGATCAATACGCCAGGTTTCTACCTTTTAAACTAGAAAAAGAGCAAAATCCAAAGAAGCAGAATGGAGAGAATAATAAGAATGAGCTGTAATTAATAATCTTAAAAACCATAGGGAAAATCAATAGAAACAAAAAGCTGATTCTTCAAAAAAAGATCAATGAAATGGATAAATTTCTGGCAAGAATGACAAAGGAAAAAAAAACCCAAAACCCAAATTATTAATATCTGGAGTGAAATACAGGATATCACTATAGATCCTACAACCATTGAAAGGATAAGAAGAGAATAAGTATAAACAAATAAGTGTATAGAAAAAAACCACAGAATCATATTAATTAGTATAGAAAAATATTTGCTACCATTTAAAACCAATTCATGATAAAAATTTCCTGCAAGGTAGGAATAGAACAAAATGTACTCAACCTGATGAAGGTGATCTACAAAATAGCTACAGATCAAACAGTTAATGGTGAAAGATCTTTCCCCCCAAGATCAAGAACAAATCAAGGATATCCATTTACAAAACTCCTATTCAACATTTTAGTAGAAGTCTGAGCCAGAGAAGCATTGTCATGAATCAAACAAAAAGGTATATAGATAGGAAAGAAAGAAAACTCTTAAGTCAAAATTATTATTATCTACATAGAAAATCCCAAGGAAATTATCTATAGATAAAAGTGAATTCAGCAAGTTGTCAAAGATACAAGACCAACATGCTAAATCATTACATTTCTGTATATTAACAAGGTACAATCAGAACTTGAACTTTAAAAATTAAACAAAATTAAAATAATTCCAAAAATGAATGCATAGATAAGAACCTAACAAGATTTTTATAGGATCCATATGCTGAAAACTACATATACTGATATAAGAAATCAATGACCTAAATAAATTGAGAGCTACACTGAGTTCCTGAATCACAAGAGAAAAAAAGAATAAAGATGTTGATTCTCCCCAGTCTGATCAATAGATTTAATGAAGTTTCAGTAAAATTCCCAGCAGGTTTTTTTTTTTTTTTATAGATGCAGACATTTTCAAGATTTTACAGAAAGTCAAAGGAAGTAGCATAGATAAAACAATTTTAAAAAGAAAAACAGGTATCACATTTCCTGATTTTAAGACTCACCATGTATCTACACTAATCAAGAAAGTCTGGTATTGGCAAAGGATTTGACAATTATCGTAGAAAATCTACAAATAAACCCAGGCATATGCCAGTGGATTCTGACAATGGTCAAAAGCAATTTGGTCTTCTCAGAAAATGGTGTTATAACAATTGGACATCAGTATGCAAAAAAAAAAAAAAAAATGAGCCTTGACCCAACCCTTGTGCCTTATACAAACCTCAAAACTGACCAAAGACCTAAAAATAAAATATAAAACTATGCAACTTTTAAAAGAGAACATGAGAGAAAACCTCCATGATTGGGAGTTAGGTGTAGGCATGACATGAAAAGTATATAATCCACAACATTAAACAATGGTAAATTGGCTTTCATCCAAATTTATGATATTTGCTCTCCCACTATTGAGAACAAGAAAAGACAACTTCCGTACCAGAAAAAAAAATTTTGCAAAGCAACACCTAACAAAGCTCTTGGATCAAGAGTAAATAAAGAACTCTTGAAACTTAGTAGTGTGGAAGCAACCTAATTTTAAAATGGGCAAAAAGATTTAAGCAGACACTTCACTTAAGAGAATGTACAGAATGCATAAAAGCACATGAAAAGATATCCTACATCATTAGTCATTCGGGAAATGCGTTTTAAAACTTTGATAAGATCTGCTACGCATTTACTAGGATGGTGAATTTTTAAGTCTTATAATACTAAGTAATGATGAGTATGTGGCACAGTTGGAACTCGCATACATTGTTGGTGGAGATGCAAAATGATATAGCCATTCTGGAAAACAATCTGGGAGTTTTTTATAAATCCAAACACACATCTACCATATGAAGAAGAAATTCCCCTCCCGGGTATTAAATGCAGAGAAATATGAACTTATGTTGACACGGAAACCTATACATGACTCTTTATGGAGGCTCTATTCATAATTGTCCCAAACTGGAAACAATCCAAATGTTCTTCCTGTGTGCATGGATTAACAAACTGTGGTACGTCCGTGCAATGGAACACCACTCACGATTCAAAAGGAAGAAACCATTGCTACACACAACAATTTGGATGAATCTTTGTGCTGAATGAAAGAAGCCAGTCTCAGAAGGTTACATGTTATGTGATGCCATTTATATGACCTTCACAAAAAGACAAAATTGTACTGTTGGAGACAGATCAGTGGTTGCCAGGACTTAGGGATAAGGGGCAGTTTGACTATAAAGGAAGAAAAAAAATCCAGAGGGAATTTGGGGCATTAATGGAACTGTGTTTTATCCTGATTCTTCTGGTAATTACATGAATCTGTTCATGTGCTACGATCCATAGGACAGTACATCAAAACAAATGTTGATTTTACAGTATGATAATTTAGAAGGTACAATTTTTTTAAGATTTAAAAAATTTATATGCTTATTTCTGAGAGAGAGAGAGAGAGAGAGAGTGAGGGTGAAGGGGTGGGGGGGAGGAGCAGAGGGAGAGATGTCACAACCCTGAGATCATGCCCTGAGTTGAAACCAAGAGTTGGACATTGAACTGACTGAGCCACCCAGGCACCAAAATTAAAAATCTTTTATACTGCAAGGAAAAAAAATTCCTGCCACCATAGCAATTACAGTAAAGTGGGGAAGAATAGGGAGACAGACAAGAAATATAATTAACTCAAACAGAATTTAGATTGGATTCACAAAGCACGCTAATAGAGGTACTTAGAGCCATTTTTAAAAAATAAATTTAGGAATGATTTGCTTATCAATTTTTTGTAGCGAAAGGGTTGCTTCTAAATTAGCAATGGCTCATAAAGCTATTTTATCTTATACAGTTAAACATCGCCTATGCAAATTTGTTTGACTGTTAATTTACATAGAGAAATTTTTCTTTATAGATATATGGAGGCAAAATTCTGTGCAATCCATAAAAATAATTGTAAATTTAGGGTAATGATATTTGAATTGATGTTCCAACTTTGGCAGAGAATTTGGCTGTGTCCAAAAAAGAAAGGTTAGAAAAATATCACTAAAGCAAAAAGAGAGGTTTTTTTTTTTTTTGAAAAATGATCTCATATTACTCTGTGTCCCTCTTAATCAGTTTGTGTGTGCAGATAGTCTTACTAAGTTGTTGGGCAGTGATGTCATGACTCTATGCCTCAGTCTCCCCCCAATGCAAATGGGAGAATAGGTATTCTGACAACTGATGACCTTCCTGAGACCATATCCACATACCGTATGACATACATATGACAGCACAAGCCTGGAAGGCCCTTGCAGAGCATCAATGTTTATAAAATTTTATCCTTTTATTTCTTAAAACCAAATGCATCTTTTTCTCATTTCACTCTTTGAACACTGATGAAGGGATGACAATGTAATTAGAGAAATTTAAAATATTTGAAGTTAGAAAAATGTCTATGTGGTAGAAAAAAAAAGAAAGGAGGTAAGATTGCTTTATACTCTCTTTTTTAAGTTTGGAAACCCACATCCAAGAATGAAAGGGAATTTAATCACAGATAACCAGAATTTGAAGGCTGTAAGAGAGGCCATGTGGGAGACTATATAGGGACTGCTTTAAGCCCTGTTAGGAGATAAATACATCATGAAATATATATATATATAAATGAAATATAAAATATTATATGTTATATATCAATATATAATCAATGTATCCTAATGAAATATAAATACATATATAAGATACATATATTACACATTGGAGAGGTAGCCTCTGTGGTTTTGGTATGGCTGTCCTAGGGAAGCTTAAAGCAGTAGAAACTTATTAGTTTCTTATTAGTAGAAACTAATAGGTTACTTGCTTCTTTCCCCTAAAAAGCATACATTTCAATATTGATAAAGACATCCGTATTTAAATAATGATAGGAACATTCTTTAAAATGTGTCATTGTATTATTAAATTTGCTCATCACAAAGGGAATGCACAGATATATCATGCGGTACATGAGCGCGGACACTATGGCCACTTAATAGTCTGCCCAATATAAAGTGTGTGTATGTGTGTATACATAGCTCGTATGGAGGCCCCATTGAGTAAATATGTTTATTACTTGAGAGCATGTTTGACAATATTACTGTTCATAAACGTGGTAGAGATGACATTCGCTGCTGTTAAACAGCATGTTCATAATATTTGCATTTACTGAGCAAGAACTAATGGTAACGGAATTTCTGTGTTAACACAAATATCTGGGCAGCTCAATTCAAGCATGGTTTATAATTGCACTTTCTAAAGATAAACTGAAGGCTCTGCAAAATGTCATGTCTTCTTTGGGATGATCTTTCCTTAAACATTTTTGTTGGCATTACTATAAGGTGTGAGACTCTGGAACTTCTACAAAGTAGAAAAAAAAAAAAGAAGAAAAAAGGAAAAGGGGGGGAAAAGTATGTATGGATATAAAAGGTGCTAAATCTTTTAAATGTTCTATCGGATTATATATTTAATAGGCATGGAATTTTGTGTTGTTCCGACTGCTAAAGCAGTCATACCCTGTTTGCTTTTAAAATTTTCTCTGATTGTTCTTTTCCTTTTTAATTGTAATATAACGTTTTCAAAAGCAAAAAGGAACAAAGGCTGACGGTCCCCTCCGAGCCGTGAAGCCAGGTAGGAAGCTTAGCTTCTTCCCACTACAGCATACTGTGTAAATGTGTTCCTGAAATCCTTAGGTAAGACTTTAAGACAAAAAAAAAAGGACAATTGTCAAGGATGGTTGATTTTTAAGGCTTAACTACCTGAGCAATGTTCATTTAAAATAACATATGAGTCTCAGTCAAAATGATCTAAGCTGAGCAAACGGCTGCTTTGTCCTTCCCTTCCAAGGAAGTCCTGAGATGCTACACACTCTGTGAGCGAAACTTCTTTGGACAGTGCCCTGGATTCCTTTTTGTAATATATTTTTCTCATAGCTTTAGAAAAATTCAAGCCTATTGGAAACTGCTTAAAAGAAACTTTCCTAGTCAAAGTCCAACCTTTTTTTCCCCCTTTCTCTCTTACTCATCAAAATATGGGTCCTCCAGAAAGACTGAGGTAAAAGTATTCTTGTCCTTTGCAAATCAGGTTTTTCTGTCAGAAGAATAAAGGCCCTTGCAAGTTGGTTCCTGCTGCGCTGAGGGCTGGGATCCAGTATACTCTTGAGGGTGCAGCCCCCAGCTGCTGGCCTCTGCAGGGTTGGTGGATTCTGGAAGTCTGGAGCCCATATCCCGGGCCAGCTGCTTTGTCGGGCTGGGGCTATCCAGTGCCACCCTGCATTCCAAACATTGGCTTCCCTTCCCAGAGACCTCTGGGAGCTCCTCCAAGTTGCTAGGCCTTGGCAGCACCCCTGAAGTGAACAGATCTTCCCTTATGCTCTCTACTTGTTGACCCAGTTACTCCACTCTGACTACCAAGCCCTCCAAGAGTGACAACAGCATGGTGAATTGTGAGGCAGATGCCTAGCTAGGTGTCCTCTGCTTTACTTTGTGTTCTCAGCACATCCTTCTTTCTGGCTGAAATGAAAAATTTTCAGGGAAGACTTTTTTTTTTTTTTCCTCTCCTGGATCATTTTTATTATTTTGTTTCCTTAAGCCTTATTTGGGGTCTATGGCCAAACCGATGTGACTGATCTCATCTTAAACCTTGTTTGGGGGCTATTGTAGCAGAAGTCTAGAATCATGAGAAAGTACAGTTAGGATCCTTAAATGTAACTGAATTCATGGGCAGACACTTCTAAATGGCACTCATAAAAGTTTTAAATGTGTTCCAAAGCTGCACTGACCTCTTCATAGGGAATTCTGTTAACAGGCCTGGGCTATGGTTGCTTTTTACTGACTTGTTGATATAGGGACCAGCTGCCTCCTAAGAAATTGTGATCAAAAGCTATAAAAACAGACCATAAATATGTCAAATGCATGAGTAGAAATTGAGAAACTTGATTTGTCCTGCAATCCAATCTGCATTAGAGGTTGGTCAACTTGAAATTACTATCCTTAGAGAAGTTAATATCCCCCCAAATAGTTTGTATGCACAGGTATTCACATGTATGTTGTGTATTTATAACTTCATCCTACATCCTTCCTCTCCAGTTTTATGAGTATAGATTTTGTTACCCCTTTCCCCGCCTCCTTCTCTGTCCCTAAGAGTCTCTGTGTATCACAGAGGATCAGGAAAGCTGGAATGCCGCAAATGTTACTTCATTAAATTAAAAAGAAATAAATTATTTAAGGAGTAGAAAGGCATGGGATGAATATAGCCAAGTGAGTTAGAAGAAAACATTCAAGAGTAGGCCTTTGGAGGCTCTAGATGAAGGCATAGAGTAGAGATTCAGGAAGCAGAGGGTTGCCTAAGGTGGGTGTGCCAGAGAAAGTTCTTCAAAGAGCTGATTTCTAGGCTCAGACTTAATTAGAATTAGCCAGATGAAAGGGAACAGAGAAGATGAAAGGTGTTGCATCCAAGAGGAATAGGAAGGATCAAAGCCATGATTGAGAAAGGGCTATTAAATATTTTTATTTATTTTTAATTTACAATAGCAACTATTTCTCAAAAAGATGTAGGAAGAGAATGGCTGAAATAGGACAGAAAGTGGGAACCAGGGGTTTGACTAGTTGGACTACACTCATCTGATTCTAAATTTACCATGGGCTTGAGATTTAACCGCTGTCTGAAAGGATTGTGGTTGTCTCTAAGTTAATGCAACTTGTATGAGATAATCCTGTAAAGCCTGGAATTTTCTGTATGAACATAGCAAATATGGGGAAAATATTCTTAAAATAAAATAAAATTGTATTTACTTAAATTCTCTTTTATTTCATTGTTAAGGAAACATAAAATCTTTTCAAAAATGGTATAATTTCTTCCCTAAGTTTGCTCTAGGTAACCCGGTTACCGGTTACCTAGCCTCTCATATATATCAGGGTTGCTTGAAGTGTGGTCCTGGCACCAGCGCCACTAACATTAACTGAGGACAAGTTAGAAAATGCAGATTCTTAAGACCCATCCCAAACCTACCGAATCAGAAACTCTAGGCATTGCATCTAACAATCTGTGTGAACATGTCCTCCAGAGGATTCTGATACACACGAAAATTTGATAACCACTCATCTATACTGTTCTGTGGGAAACATTTTTGTAAATCTTCTCATTCATTAAATTAATTTGTATATATGTTTCATTTTAGTCACCCTATGCCAAGTTCCTTATGAACAATAATACTGTTTTTCACAGCTCTATTAAGACAGAGCTGACATATAACAAACTGTACATTGAAGGCAATGAACCACCCATGAAACACACACTCATGAAACACTATAATCGAGATAACAAACAGGTATATCCCCCTAAAAATTGTCACATACCTTTTTGTAATCCTTACCTCTAATTCCTTGCTGACCACCTCCCCACATCTCAAGGTGTAACCACTTACCTGCTTTCTGGACCGATAAGTTTGCGTTTTCTAGAATTTTATATAAATGGACTCATAGAGTATGTAGTCTTTTTGGTCTGATTTCTTTCACTCAGTATTTTAAGATTTACCCCTGCTGGTGCATCAATAGTTGGTTTGATTTTATTGCTGGGTATTATTTTATTCATGGATATACCACAATTTGTTTATTCAATGACTCATTGATGAACTTTTGTGTTGTTTCTAGTTTGCACTGTTGCTAAATGAGGCAGGTATAGACACTTGTATAAATCTGTGTGTGGACAAGGATGTTTGTTTCTCTTTGGTGAAAACTTAGGAATGGATCATACGTAAGGTGTATGTTTAGCTTCTTAAGAAATTTGCAAACTCTTTTCCTTAGTAGTCAAACCCAGTTTACATTCCCAACAAAAGTATATTGGAGTTCCATTCGCTCCAAATACTCAGGCCTGTGTTCAGGTTTTTTAATTGTGTTCATTCTGTTAGGTAGTAGTATGCCATTATAGTTTTAATTTGTATTTCTCTAGTGACTAATGATGTTGAACATCTTTTTATGTGCTCATTTATCATTTGTATATCTTCTTTGTTGAAGTATCTATTCAAATCTGCCCACCTTTGTATCAGGTTTTTTGTTTTCTTGTGTTACTGAGTTTTGATAGTTCTTTATATATTATAGGTACAAGCCCTTTAGCAGATTTTATGATTTATAGTATGTTCTATCTAAGCTTGTCTTTTCACTATCTAAAAAGTGGCTTTCAAAGAGCATACATTTTTAATTTTGATGAAGTCTAATTGCCAATTTTGTCTTTTGTGGATCATACTTTTAGTTTTTATACATAAAAGGATGCACTTTGACTAACAAAGTCACAGAGGTTTTCTCCTATATATGTTTTCTGTGGGCATCATATTTGAATCTTGCTTTTTTTTTTTTTTTTAGCCCAGTCTGAAAATCTCCATCTTTAATTGGGATATTTAGACCTCTTACATTTTTTTTAAAGACTTTATTTATTTATTTATTTATTCGTCAGAGATACAGAAAGAGAGAGGCAGAGACATAGGCAGAGGGAGAAGCAGGCTCCATGCAGGGAGCCTGATGTGGGACTCAATCCTGGGACCCCAGGATCATGCCCTGAGCCAAAGGCAAACGCTCAACTGCGAGCCACCCAGGAGTCCCTAGACTCTTACATTTACCTTTTTTTTTTTTTTAATTTTTATTTATTTATGATAGTCACAGAGAGAGAGAGAGAGGCAGAGACACAGGCGGAGGGAGAAGCAGGCTCCATGCACCTGGAGCCCGATGTGGGATTCGATCCCGGGTCTCCAGGATCGCGCCCTGGGCCAAAGGCAGGTGCCAAACCACTGCGCCACCCAGGGTTCCCTAGACTCTTACATTTAATGTGATTACTGACACAGCTAGATTTAAGTCAGGTGTTGTTTTTATCTCTTTTCTATATATTCCGTATTTTCTTTGTTTCCTTTCTCATTTTATTGCCTTTTTTGGCTTAAGTGAATAATTATTATAATCCATTTTGTCACCTATGTTAGTTTATTAGCTAGCTATAACTTTTTGTTGTTGTAGTGGTTGCTTTAGGGCTATAGAGTACATCATACTTATCACAGACTACATTCAAGTGATATGCCGCTTCATTTATAGATTGAGACTTACAATAGTATATTTCCATTGTTCTCCTTTTGACATTGTTGTCACATATTTTACAGATATTAGAAGCTTTACACTATATTGCTATTATTTTTTGAACGTAATTATCTTTTAGGGAGATATCAATAATAAAATATATATATATATATTTACCCATATAGCCACCATTTCCAGTGTTCTTCATCTCTTTGTATAAGTCCAGTTTTCTGTCTGGTACCAGTTTCTTTCTGTCTGAGGCACTGTGTTTAACATTTTTATAGTAAAGCCTGGTGGTGATGAATTATTTCAGCCTTTGTATGTCTATGAAAGAATTTTGGGGGGCTTTGCTTTTGGAAGATATTTTTATTTTGGTTCTTTTAATATATCGGTCCACTATCTTCTTACTCACATTGTTTCTGATAAGAAATCCGCTGTCTTACATACCTTGGCAGCTCTGTACATGTATTTTATTTCTGGCTGCTTTTAAGATTTTCTCTTTATCAATGATTTTGAGCAGCTTAATTATGACATGCCTTGGTATTGTTTTATTTAGTTTCTTATGTTGGGATTTGTGAAGATTCATTGATCTGTAGGCTTATAAATCTCCCTTGCCTCAACTTTTGAACATATAAAATACAATTATAATGACTGTTTTAATGTCCTTGTCTGATAACTCTAACATCGGGGTCAATTTGGGGTCTGTTTCAATTGACTGATTTTTCTCTTCATTTTGGGTTTTATGTTCCTGCTTTTTCTGAATGTCTAGTGACTTTTGATTAGATGCCAGATGGTTAGAATTTTTCCTTGTTTGTGTGCTGGGTATTTTCTACTTCTATTAATATTCTTGAGCCTTGTTCTCAGATGCAGTTAAGTTACTTGGAAACAGTTTGATATTTTTAGGATCCTACTCTTAAAATGTGTTTAGGTGGACTAGAGCAATGCTTTGTGTAGAGCTAATCGTTCTCCACTATTAAGTTAAGACCTTCTGTGTACAGCCTGCCTGGTGAGTCAAGAGGTTTTTCCAGTTTGGCAGATGGGAACAGGTATTATTCCTGGCTTTATGTGACCACCAGGCACTGTTGCCTGTAATTTTTTTTTTTTTTAGATTTTTAAATATTTTTATTTACTAGAGAGAGAGCGAGCAAGCAAGCATGAGTGGTGGGGAGGACCAGAGGGAGAAGCGCTTCCCACTGAGCAGGGAGCCTGATGCGGGAATCCATGCCAGGACCCCGAGATCATGACCTGAGCTGAAGGCAGATGCTTAACTGACTGAACCATCCAGGTGCCCCTGGATGGTCCTTTTTGAATGATTCTTTCAAATGATTCTGATCCTTTTTGAATGATTCTTTCTCTAGCTCCTGTAGTTTCTTTACATACATATGCTGATTAGTGTTCAGCTTCTCTGCATAGCAGTCTTTTCTCCAGGACTCCATCCTACAAATTCTAGCAACATTGATCTCTTCAGACTCAGAGCCTCAGCAAGACTCTGCCTGACTGAACTTTGCGTGTGGCCTGGAACCTCTCTCCAGGCAGTAAGCTGAGATGATCATAGGTCTCACCTCATTTGTTCCTCATCTTTCAGAGATCACTGTCTCTCCTTATCTCACTCAAGTGTCTTACAAATTGTTCCTTTTGAGTGCAGGGTACATCTGGTCCCTGTTACTCCATCTTGGCCAAATGTAGAAGTTCCTTATCCTATTTTATTCTCATTTTATACATTAGAGCTTGTTATATAGTGCTAGGGGATAAGGGTAATAACATTTGTTCGCATGTATTGAGTGCTTGCTATCAGCAGATATTTTTCTAAAGATCATACTGACTTATTTGATCCTCATAACAATCCCAGGATTTAGAATATTATCTGTATTTTACAGATGCAAAAACTGAGGTATGAGTGACTGGCCCAAGGTTCCAGAGCCAGTAAATGTCAGAGCTGATATATCAGCACAAGTTTCCTGAATTTGTCTCTTCACTTTGCTGTAAAGAGCTGCTGTCCCTCAGAAGCAGCTCCCTGTGAAAGCTGCCTTAGGTTTGGATTACAGCTTGTGCCTTGGATTCGGATCTCAGCTCTGCCACTTAGGCAAATCACTAGACCTTTCTGGGTTTCAGTTTCCTCATTTGTAATTAAGGAGTGATTATCCTCACCACACAAAGTTCTTATGAAGATGAAATAAAATACCAAATGTAAAGAAGCTAGTACCGTGCCTGGCCGCTCCGCTTGCTGATTGAATACACAGCATGGTCATGCTCAGCTTTCGAGACTCAGTCACCTCTAATTGGATAATAAACCTTTTAGTGCAACTTGGGTGAGGATAGACAGCTACATTGCTTAATTATTTATCCTTAATTACCAGGTATAGTGGTTTAGTTTTCAGAGTTTTCATATCCATCTTCTCATTTTATCCTTACAGTCACGCTTAAAGAAAGAGCTGTCTTTTTCTCCTTATTTTACAAAGGGAGAAACTGAGACTCAGGAGGTTAGAAGCTTTAGTCAAGGTCCAAGGTTAGCAGATGGCAGAGCCAGGGTTACCATTCAGAGTGTCTGACTTATATCCAGTTCTTTTTGTACCACAAACACGATATCAATCGAAATTTGGGGGAAAAATGCTTTCAGAAAGTTAGTGAACTTTTCATTGGGTGAATTATGTTCTGTATGTTATCATTAAAATCCAGATAAAGGATATTTTTCTAATAAATGGACACAGATTGGCGAATGAGCCCTCATGTTGCTAAGAACGAAGGGAGAAGTTTTTTAGTTCTGGCTTTGTTGAAAATGAGCATCTGGACCACACTTAGTTTTCTGAATGCCGTGTGACTCCAGCATGATCCCCAGAGATGCTGAGATACCGAGAGTTGCAGAATTAAATTTTCCTTTCTTCTTCTAGACTTTTATATTGTGTGCATTTTTGAAGAACACCTTTAATGTTTATTTTTAAATGTGATACTATGTGGGTGATATTGGTGCGTTTCTTTTCTGTGTCCAGAATTTAAACCTGCAGGCAATAGGAGTGCTGTCGTGAAACTGGCCCTAGACAGTTAATAAATTCTAAGCAGAGACGCATAAATCAGCAAAGGGTATTTTTTAACTTTTTTTCCCCAAAGGGCGGTTAAGGGAGAACAGGAAAGAAATGTCTTCAGAGAATTGTTTTCTATCAGTTCAGAAAATAGAGGAAAGCATTGAGCAATGCCCAGTGCTGGTTAGCAGATTGTCATTTTTAGGTTTGATGTTCCAGGGTTTAATTGTCTTTCATGTGAACAATAGCAGACACTCTCTGGTGTGCTATGCTAGCATGATAAAAGGGGGTCGTTCTTGCATAGCAATGCCTTTTTTTTATTATTAGCGTAAAAAATTAGCAAGCTGGAAGTCGTTAGAAGGAGTTCCACTGGCATTAATTGTAATGCAGCCTGAATTTGTTTGCAGACCAGTGCAGCAAGACAATAGCAGGGAGAAAAAAGAGCAATATTAATAGCCTTCTACTTATTGTATCATTTTAGTGGGCCTTAATAAGGTGTCTGCTGTCAACCAGAATTTATTAAAAAAAAAAAAAAGACATAGTAATTGATGTATTGCAGTAAGTATGGATGAGGGCTCAAGTTGATTAATGTATGAGTTGGCTTTTTAAGGCATTTTAAAAAGGCTTCTTAACTGGGTCTTAAGAGACTGGCACAAGCCCACTGTAAACTACCTCTTTGCAGTTGGAAACCGGCCTGACAGCTGCTGATGCCTCTTGTGGGTTTTTCTCTTTTTTTCTCTTCCTGATCAGAGAAAACTGAAGCAATATACTCCTTGTCAATAATTGCAGTGCTTAAAAATCTTATAAAGGGATTTTGACTCTTCTCTCCAGAGATAACTTTCCAAAGGTTAAATTAGTTTTACTTGTGTGTGCTTCAAATATCACCACTTTCAACCAGGAGTGAATTTGTTTTTAAATAAGCTGCTATTTTGTGGTTTGCTTTAACCCAGACTCCATGCGACATGACCTGTTTTGATGTCAGAGATGGACTTGGTCCAAAAGCAATTACAGGTCAGGATCAAGATCTGTTTCTTTACTTTCAAATGGCTTGTGGTGTGTGTGTGTGTGTGTGTGTGTGAGAGAGAGAGAGAGAGAGAGAGAGACAGACAGACAGACAGAGACAAACATGGACAGATAGACACAGAGAGACAGAGGTACACAGAGAGATTAAGCAGCTGGTAATATCTATCTGGAAAAATTAAAGACCAGGCTTCCTGGAAAATTTCCCTTTATATCAGCTGGAGATCCATTCATCCATTTCTCCTTTGCTCAACACACAGTGTATCAACTCAACTCTATATTTCCTTTTCACAGAAAGTTTTTTTTTTTTTTTTATAAGAAGCAAAGCAACTCAGTTTTAATCCCAAGGGAGACAGGGAAAAAAAAAGAAGAAGAAAATCGAAATACTTTGCTTTCTTTGGTATCCATAGGTGTCAACACAGTGCCCCAGGTAGTAGGTCACCTCTTTTGATAATAATAAAAAGGAGATATTTGAAGAATTCCAAGCTGGCTGAAACTATCAGGCTATCACTCTGCCAGTTTGAAGGAAGCACCTCATCATTATTCAGCACCACTGCTTTAATGTGAATTGAGAGAAAGTCCATAAACATGAGAGGAAGAAATGAGAGTGGGAAGAGGGGAAGGGAAAGCACATGCTCTGCACAGTCCTGTCGGGGGACTTCTTGGCTCCACTAGATTTGCAAGTTGACAACTGCCATGTGGCAGCTCTTCGGGAGCATCAGCAGAATCGCCTCTGCAGCTGGGCTTATCTGGTTGGCTCACAGGTGTTCCAGCCTATTGGTGAGTGGGCGGGTGGGCAGGCCAGGACAATGGATTGGGTGGATTAAGTGCAGATGTGTTACAGGGTGGGTCCTTCCCTCTATGCCTGGCATATGCAGACTTGTTGCCACCTTGGCATTATCATCTTCACAGTGGATTAAAGAATCATTTTGTGTTCCACTTCACCTGGCCACAACTTGACTTACCTTTTCATTTCCTAGTTTTCTTCATTGTCCAGAGCTGGACTTTTCTCATGTGTAAACTGGAGAATAATGATAGCCACTGAGATGTTTCTAAGAATTAAATGAAATAATTCACAGGAAGCAATTACCCTAACGTCTGGCACCAGATAAGCATTCAAGTCAGCTATAATAATATCTGCAAACTTTAGGCTAAACCCAAGGCTACTTGTTTGTTGCCTTGATGCTGTTGTCAGGAACCAGGCTTTGTCTCTAAGCCTTGTTATTGTTCAAGCCAACTTTAACAGGGATGTTTTGTTGTTGTTGCAGACTAGCAAGTCCAAATATTCTATCACTTGCCTATATAGGTCTCAAGAGATTTTTTTTCCCCAGAATTTTTTTTTAAAAGCATACCACCCTTGTTCCTCAGGTTGAAAATGCATGTAGAACAAATTCTTCCAAAATGGAACCCGACATTGCTCCCAGAGAGCAGACTCACCAGCCAGGAGGTTTTGTTGGCCCATAGATATTTTCAGAGGACGAGACATTTCTAAAGCACTGAGCAATGTGACTTGCCATTTCTCGTATCCATTGGTCAAGATGATCAGAAAGCCATAAGTATAGCAACCTCCAGCTCCATATAGATGTTGCCACTTCTCCTATGTGAACCCCTTCCATTTCTCTTGCCCTGAGGCATCAAACAAATGGTGAGTACTCTATACTGGGCAGTCGATTAAACTGCGTTTCAACAAAATTTATCAACTGCCCCCTTATGCTTAGACTTTTGTGTATATTTGGGTATGGACAAGGTATTCCTTAGATGTTCATAGATGTATAAAGACGGATAAGACAACTCCCTGATTTTCAAGGAGATTGCAGTCTAATAAAAAAGACAGATGGAGGGCCTTTGTTGTGGCTGCAGAGTCTAACCCCCAGCTTCTTCACAATGTAATTGATGGCATTCCGTCTGGATTATCACAGCGTTTCTGATTTAATAGAAAGCATACATGTTCTAATAGATATAAATGGACTTTAAAAAATGTAAATGGTAAAAGATATATCAGATGAAGAGAGGTCAGGAGTTGAATCAGTTGATTTCATCAAGGAATTATCATGAAGTGGTTGAAAAGTAGGAAAGAAAAATAAAAAGATGGAAGCTAGAGATTGGCATCAAAGGAATGCACTATGGAAGCTCCCAGGAACAAATGTTTCATTGGGCCTTGGGGGGTAGGGAATGGCCACTTGGAGGACCAGCCAACTCAGCTACACATAGAAAGGAAGGTAATATGATGGGTGAATACATGGCTAGGAGGTGAAGGACAAGAGGAGATGAGTGTGTGTTTGTGTGTGTGTGTGTGTAGCGGGGGAGGGCAGGGACTATTTGTGGTTCTGGCATTGTGCATTTAAGACCAGGAGGTATAGAAAGGAGAGAAGAATGGAGGAGCTGAAGCGGTGGTGTGTTTGCAAATGGAGTGGAATTGTTAACTAGAATATTGAATTAAGGACAAAATAGGACAGATCTCAAATACTATACAAAAGAATTTGGAGTTATTATGTAGGAATCTTTACCATTGACCATTGTTGAGGTTGAAGGTGACAGGATCTACCCTGGATGTTTAGAGGCTAACTGGCAGGGTTGTTGAGGAAGGCACAGAATTCAGTCTGAAAATGAAGCCTTCTGATTTCCCTTTGATACGAGACAGCCGACTGGCATATGGACAATGCTTTACAAAAGAAATTTGGCTATTTTTCTCCTTTAACTTGGTTCAGTTCTTTAGCATAATATATACCTGTCAGGGTACAAACATTTTTGATATATGTGTCTTTGAACAGACTGCTACAAAGTTTGAAAACTGTTGCAAAGAACAGGCATTCTAATAGATTTAGATACTGAAGGTTAAAGGCATTTCTATAAAAATCTCATTTACTGAAGATATGTGGAATGGGTGGGTAATGTTGGACGCATACCACCTCCTAGGACCTAAACAAAGTGAGTAGAGCCATGGTCAGAAGGACTTAACTATGTTTCTAGACAGTAGACCGGATAAATCTTGATCTGGATAGAACTGTGATAGGAAATTAGAAGACAGAACTGAATGAGTCCCATCTTGAATGCCAGACTTCCAGAACGTGGATTACACAGACTTTCTGCCATTTAGGACCTCAATTTCTTAATTTAAATAAGATTTATTAAACTAAATTCTCTTTCTTGATAATTCTATGAGTCCCATAAACACAACTATTCAAAACTTAGCGAAGGGGCGGGGGGAGCCTGCTTCTCCCTCTGCCTTTGTCTCAGCCTCTCTCTCTGTGTCTTTCATGAATAAATAAATAAAATCATAAAGAAAAAAAAACCTTGTGTAATTATAACATAAAAGTGCTGCTTACCTATGCTTAGTTTTGTTTGATATTAAACAAGATAGCAAAAAAAAAAAAAAAACTTTCTTGCCTTCCAAGAGTTTAAAAGCTCACTGTAGAAATAAACCATAAGATTTGTTCAACTGTCAAAATATGTTTAATAAACAACAAGCTGCTTAGAAGATAAACAAGTTATTTTTCATAATTATATCAGAACTCTGATGTCACTTACGTCTTTAATTGCTAATCTGTGTACCATGGTTTCTACTCCAAGGCATTTCCTATGCAGTGTCCTGCTTACGGTTGTTGTGCTCATTATCTTGATTAACTAGTATTGGTTCTTTATTAACATCCTTGTAAGAAAGAATGCCAGGAACCCAGCATTTATTGGTGGTATCTATGAAGAGGACAGCATTTACCACTAAACTCCTTAAAGCTGGTGACTAATTAATTTAAAAATGAAGATTCAGGCTAAACATTATTTTAAAGGAACATTTCTTAGTCTCAAGTAAACCAGGCATAAGCAACCCTTTGGAGACACTTGCTTTTTCTCTTTGCTTTGAATCTTTATTGATTTATCTGGTAAACTTCTCAGCAGCAAAAGGTTTGTCTAGCTCTTTCATGATCACGGCTCTTCCTTACTGTTCAGTCTGAGGTCCGTTCTTCAAAATGTTAGGTCCTCTTCTTTTGACTGATCCATTCAGTGATTCTTTGTTATGTAAAGTTGAAATCACTGGCCCAATATTTTACCCCTTCTAAATACCAGCTTCCTTTATTTCTGTAATATTCAAGAGAAAATAAAAGAGATGGCCAATGGGAGATGCACACTTCTGCAAATTAATAAGCAACAGTAGTTCTCTGCTAAATTGCTGTGTTTCAAAACTGATTTTGATGCCAAAACAGAAGAACAGAAAATGCATCTTGTTGGCATAAAGGGTCATACTGACTCAGAGTGAGAAGCTTTTGGTAATGAGTGGGCACTCTGAAAGTGTATTTATTCCTTCTTTACAAAAAAATTATCTTTCTAATTAAGCATGTCTTTAACCTTTCATGCTGATCCTGCCAGGAATTCCAAGAAGAGTCTAGAAAAATATTTTTAATCACAATATCTGATCAAGTATAAAATGCATTCAATAAAAGGAAAATTTCATGTTGGTGGAGAATTTTCCATTTATCATGTTAGTTAAATAAACTACACATCTAAGCACATGCACCTCTACCACACTTTTTTAAATGTTTAGACACAAATATCTAGAGTAGCCACTTACTCAGGACAATATAAAACATTTATCAGCACTTTAGATTATGGTCTTGATAAAATACAGTGCTATTATTTAAGCACTTAGATATGAAGCACTGTAGATATTAACTATAGTGATATTTCTATAGATTTTTTTTGACCCTTTCTTGATAAACTCTCTCTGTAGATTCCATGAGAAGTAGAAAATATATAATCAATTCCATCAATCTTTCTCATTCCCATTTTAGAAACAGCAGGCTATTTATTACAGATTATAGGAAGAGTTTAATTCCTGGGGAAAATGATATGTAATATACTCTATTTATTTTAAATATTGCTACCTTTAATTTTGCACATATTGAAGTGTCATCAAGAAATATACTTTTAGGGGGTGCCTGGGTAGCTCATTTGGTTGAGTGTCTGCCTTTGGCTCAGGTCGTGATCCCGGAGTCCTGGGATTGAGCCCCACATCGGGCTCCCTGCTCAGTGGGGAGGCCTGCTTCTCTTTGTCCCCCCTGCTCCTGCTCTCTCTTGCAATCTGTCTTTCTCAAATAAATAAATTTAAGGAATCTTTTAAAAAGAAAGAAAGAAATACACTTTTAGGGGCACTTAGGTGGCTCACTTCGTTAAGCATCTGACTCTTGATTTCCACTCAGGTCAGTCTCAGAGTCGTGAGATCAAGTCCCACATTGGGCTCCACTCTGGCCGTGGAACCTGTTTGAGATTCTTTCCCTTTCCCTCTATCCCTCCTCACTTGCTCTCTCTCTCTCTCTCTAAAAAAGAAAGAAAGAAGAAAAAGAAAGAAAGAAAGAAAGAAAGAAAGAAAGAAAGAAAGAAAGAAAGAAAGAAAGAAAGGACTTTTGTTTATTGGTATAAGGGAGATAGGAACCAGCAAATTACATAATTATCAGACCAAATGTGTATGTACATATATTTGATCACTATATCTAATTTCAGCCTGTTTCTAGACATGGTGCAATTTCTAGATGAGATCTTTGTTTTTAAACTACATCTGGTGAGTTGAGAGGCAACTACATGCTTTTTAAGGTTGGAAACATTAAAGAACTTCATTGTGCTTCTACCAAACTAATATATTCTTAAAATTATGAATTTCTAAAATAACTAATGAATTCATGTTTTCTCCTGGAAAAGAGGAAGGGTAATAAGGTACCATTTATTAGAAAGTATATTTAGATTGACACCAATAAGTAAAGAGCGAAAACCGAGTTGTCATTAACAACCATTTTAACAGTTCGTTTCATTTGAAAAAAATACAATTCCATAAGAATGATAAGTTCATTTGGAAGATGCTGATTACATGGCCATCTAAATTTCTAGACCATGTACATGTTTCTATTTGAAATGTCAGTAAATATATTTGACTTGTTACAGAAATGAAATATTCTGTAAAACACAAGTCAGTCTTAGTTTGTAGAAGGTTGCAGACTAAAGTCCGTTGCACTTCTCTTAGTCTCCATTTACTTAGAATGAAAATGCAGAAGTATAATTAGAAAACATTCATAGTTAAATCATCCCCCCCCCCCCCCAAAAAAAAAAAAAAACGTCATGAACTCCTTATGTTAAAGTAGATACCTTCAGTGTATCCAATTAGGAGTCAGGCCCTATTTTTAACCCAAACCATGATCTAGGAAAACGGTAGAGTGTATAGCTCGATACTGCTGTAACTTGTGTAAGCTCTATTGAAGGAATCCAGACAGCCTTCTAATAGAGAAAACACTGAAAGTTCAGCTAAAGCAGTCGACATTTCTTATTATTTGAGGAAATGGGCCTTTTCGTTTTCTCATTAATCTGTTTCCCCAATAATCACTATCAAAGCAAGTTTTTAAAGCAGATTATTCCTGATAGCCAATGCTGAAATGAAGTGAGAAGAATCCCTCTGATCTCTTGGGAGTAAACTCTGTTTGCAGATAATGCCCAACAAGAGAATTTCTGTTCATTTGCTCTCCAGTTTAATACGAACAAGTGGAATTTGAATTCAGCAAAAGATAAATAAATATGTAAATGGAAGTCTCATATAGGCTTTTGAATGCATACCTTTAAATATCAAAAGATAACGATTTGTATATAGCATTGTTATATAATGCATTTCTTGTCTTCTGTTGGGTTCATGTGACGAATTCCAGTTGATAAGCCCCAGACTCTGGAGTCACTTGTCTGGCTAGTTATTAAGATTAAGATAAGTACTAAGAACGAAAGATACAGTGCTTTGTACTACCTTTATGGCATTGGGCCACCGAGGATTCTGAGTATGAACAATGCATTAGTTCACCCTGACTCTCTTTCAGACCTGAGGTATATGTACACTGTAGATATTGGTGAAATATGATTGAAGCAGAATATCAAGGTTATTTTTAATAAAACACATTTTAAAAATTATCCAAAATCCTAAAGTGTGCATAAATTTGGCAATAAGTTTAAAGAAAAGAGATTGACTATTGAATTTTTCTTTTTATGTTGGTATTTAGGACTAAAGAGGTGACTATTGGGTCATTGGTAATTCATAACAGAAAAGCATTTTATCCTCATAAAATATGCCAAGAGAAAAAATACAGGATGCTTGGGTACGTTTAGGAGACTTTAAGATGAAAGATGTATTAGTAAAAAATATATTTCTAATGCATATTCAAAGCTAGTCTTGCCTATTAAATGCTTCTCACTAATTTTTCTCAGAGTGAAAAAAAGTGCATGTACTGTTCTCTAAAGCTGATGGAATGTTCCAGAGGCACACCAAGCAGAGACAAATATTTTCTGAAGTTCAGTCAATGATTCTCACTAAATATAGTAAATATGAGCTTTGCTGCAAATTGGCGGGCAACATTTCCAGCCCAGCAAAGTTTAACTGTCTAGCAGATCGCTGGAGGAGTGATAGAAAGGGGTAATTTAGCAAGCATACCATAGCAACATGCTGCGCCATGGAGAGCACCGGGTAGCTATTAATTTTTGTTAATGAATTTAAAACTAGATGTATGGAAATGGTTATATGAAATGTATACACTGCTAAACAGTTAACTAGTCCTTAGGGCTTAAGTTTAATTATCTGTGTGTAAATCATTTTGAGCAGGGCGATCTAATGAGTCAAAAAAAAAAAAAAAAACACAACAACAACCCTAGAAACTCCTATCTAGCTTTGTAATGCCTGCTGAACACAATAAGCCAGCTACTCCAACCTGCAGGAAGAGACACAATTGGCATGTCCACGGAGGGCTCAGTCCTCATGGTGGCTCTTGTCAGGGCTATGGGGTTTATTGCTTTCTGCACCCCAGAACATTGGCTAGCAGGGCAAATGGCAGAGTGCACAACTTCCCTGCCTTTTGGTTGCTGTTCTGTGTCCCTCTAATCCATTGATTCTCAGGTGGGATCATTTTTCCCTCCCAGGGTACATCTGGCTATGTCTGTGGACATTTTTGGTTGTCACAACTGGGTGGCTGCTCCTGGTACTTAGTGAATAGAAGCCGAGGATGCTGGTGAACATCCTCCAATGTGCGGGGCAACCCCTACAATAACCAGTTTTCTGGCCCCAAACGTCAGTAGTGATGAGATTGAGAGATACTCTTCCTATGCCAAACCTCAGAACAGCATTTTTTAATAATAAATAAATAAATAAATAAATACTACAAAAGGAAGCAAGAATGGAGTTGTAGCCCTTCCACTCCTTACACATATTGTGTTTTAGAGCTATAGAGGGCAAAGCCACTGCATGGTGTCCCTTGCCAACCAGGATTGGTATCTGTGTGTGGACCCCAGCTTGACCATTGGGATATTTGGAGAAGAGGCCATGAATGGAGAGCAAGCCTCCCCAGGGCTGAGCACCACTTTGTAAGAAGGTAGAATGACCCAACTTAGAGACAGAAGCTGCTCCCCTGACAGAGGAGCCTCAACTAAAGAGACTCACAAGATTCATTCTAGCCCCCAACTGATCCTGGGGATAGCTGTGTATTTGTACAGTTAGCAAGAAAACATGACCAAATGCAGAAAGACCTGCTCACAGTCCCATGCAGAAAGTCACTTTAAGAATTAAAATATATCCTTTCATGGTGCCTTTTGGATTCCCTTGAGGCATTTATGGAGATTCCTTCTCTGCTGAGAATAAAAATAAATAGCAAAGAGGGTCTCCATCCCCTGTACAGTTTATTAAGTAAACTGAAATTGGAACATAATGCCATGTTAAAGCAGATTTATAGTGAAAATACTAAACAGCACTTGAAAACTTGAGATAGAAGACATTATTACCCTCACATATTTTCAGACTTCAATAATACAGCTTTCTGGTAACAGGAAATATGCATAGAGGTCTTGATGTACTGTAACTGCTATTGTCAACTCAGCTTTGTGGCCTCAGCAGTAATCGTAATATGTGATTAACAACCCTTTTGTCTTGCTCATTTTAAAATATAAAAATGGGGGTCACCTGCTGTTGATGGTCATTGAATTATTTACCTGGAAGGACTAGGGAGTTATCAAAGCCCTGAGAATTCAAGCAACTGAATTTCTTGGTTTGGTGACTGCATGGTAGCAGGACCCCCAGAACTCGGTTTCTGCAACTGAATCAGTTAAAAAGATCAATCTTGGAAGAAAATTGCTCAAGGGGAGTGTCAAATGAAACTGAAGATCCAGGCTCAGTCTTACCTGAATCCCAGTCTCTCTGTCTGTCTCTCTCTGGGGAAGTTAATTAGGGAAGGACTCCCCTAAATTATCAAATAAATGATTTTGTTATTGTGAAAAATTAAGCAAACAACTATATTTGAGATCACCAACGTATATAAAAAAAAGTTGTTACAAATGTTCATAGCCTTTGACTCAGTTCATTCTATTTTCAGGCATCCTGAGAAAGTAGTCAGAGATCTAAACCGGCGTTCAGGTTGGCAAACTACTGTCCTGAGACCAGATTCTGTCCCATACCTATTTTTGTAAATACAATTTTATTAGACTTCAGTCTCCATCCATTTAGCTGCATATTTTCTATGGTTGCGGCACAGTTGAATAGAGACGGAAACCCTATGACTTGAAAAACCTAAAATATTGACTGTCGGCCTTTTAGACCATCTTTTTTTTTTTTTTTTTATTCATGAGAGACACAGAGCGAGAGAGAGAGGCAGAGACACAGGCAGAGGGAGAAGCAGGCTCCATGCAGGGAGCCTGACGTGGGACTCGATCCCAGGTCTCCAGGATCAGGCCCTGGGCCAAAGGCGGCTCTAAACTGCTGAGCCACCCGGGCTGCCCGACTGTCTGCCCTTTAAAGAAAAAGTTTACCAACCTCTCTAGACAAAGACATATATGTTTATTGTTTCCTTTTCTAGGAGTAGAAATATAATTTATTACAGAGCATTGTTAAATACATGGCAATAGGTCCCTCTAATGAAATATCCTGTCCTGCCCAAACTATTTATCAGGGATTTTTAAAGACATGGAAATGTTTTCACAATACAGTGAATGGGAAAAAGTAGAAATTTACTCTACTTTTGTATTGTGTATTACACAATACAAAAAAATTGTGTATAGAGTAAAATATTAACTATATAAAGATGTCCAGAAAGAATAGACTAATTGGAAACAAACCACTAAGTAGTTATTTAGGGATGGTAGTTATGGGTAGTTTTAATTTTCTTTTTTTTTTTTTTTAATTTTATTTGAAAGAGAGAGAGAATGAGCATTCATTCAATGAGCAGGGGGAGGCAGAGAGGTGCAGAGGGAGAAGCAGGCTCCCCGCTGAGCAGGGAGCCCGACGTGGGGCTTGATCCCAGGACCCAGGATCATGACCTGAGCTGAAGGCAGACGCTTAACAGACTGAGCCACCCAAGTGCCCCAGTAGTTTTAATTTTCTTTTTCTTTTTTATATGATCTACATTTGTGTGTGTGTGTTTCAATTACTTTTATTGCCAGAAAAAAATTGTTGCCAGAAATGAATCGTTATAGTGAAAGGAAATAAAGAGAAGAGGCCTTGAGAATCTTTCCACATATTTTTTTTTCCTCCTTTGAACAATGGAAGAGCCATTGCCTTTTGCTTCCTCTCACAGGGAAGGTAGAGCAGAGTTCCCCTGGGTGGAGGGCACATCACTTGTCCAGGAGATCGTGATCATGTTCACTCCTAACTCCACCTGTTGCTTTGGAGATGAGCTGAAGTCTCAGAGTAGAGACTCAGGGGAGGGTGTGGCGTGCCTGAACTTGGACATTTTGGAAGAAGGACGAGGATGAATCAGAAAGTTCCAGGGTTGGAGTGTTTCGGTGTGGAGGCAACAACTGAGTCAGGTTCTGAGGAGGGGCTGCTGGTGCCTTGGGGTAGAATTAGGGAAACAATACAGCTTTACCAGCAGGGAAAGGGCATGGAGAGGGGAGACGGGAAGTGGCTCTACTTACAGCTCTGCCCAGAGCCAGCTTTGCTCTGTTAGACTTTTTTTCTAGCTCTCTGAGTCTCCCCAGGAAAGCAGATGATAACGACCATGACCAGCTTTGTTCATCTATAGGAGTTAGAATTGATTATCCTGCTAGTTTTGTGTTACTTAGATTCTTTATTGTGCCACTAGAAAAAAAAAATAGGTGGAGAAAATGTGTGTCATCTATAACCCTATTCTGATAAAGGCTCTTGGGTATTTGACTATCTTTGGTTGAATTAGATGTGTTCACATTTTGCAAATATTTATAGCACTCCTCCTCTGTGCCAAGTGCTATTCTTAGCATTAATGACACCAAGGTAAACAGGACAGAAAAATGTTTTGCTGCCTTTATGGAAGTTGAGTGGTGGGGTGGGGAAAGAAGCAATAAACAAATACAGGATGCATACAAAGTTTCAGTGACTGATAGTTGATAGGAAGATGGCAAAACAAGATAGGAAGATGATAAGATAAATTAGTGATGTTGGGGTGGGGGTTGGGAAAGTGCTATTTTATATGAGGGGCATCTAGGGGTTGTCCGTGGAGAAGATGTTTGATCTGAGACTAGAATAATGAGGCAGAGTCAGCTGTGTAAAAATTCAGTTGCATTCAGCTAAGCACATGTTTTAATTGTTTTGGTCTCTTGGGTTATAATAGTGAACAACAAAACAAAGCCCCTGCTTGCAAGGTGTGTGTGTGTGTATGTGTGGGTGTATGTGTTACTATTTTGGGGTGCAAGCACACATAGAAGTGCATGGAGAATGATAAAATAGAATAAAAGAGTGCCCATGTCTTGAGCAGGATGGGGTGCCCGGTGTTATTTTGTAGCAGAGTCCATGAACAACCTACAAGTTTGTATTCCAGGAGAGACCTGAAAGGAGTGAGGGCAAGGTTTCTGAGCAGAGTGTCCCAGCAGAGTTTCCTTGGAGGAAGATCTTGATGTGTTTGGATGGCAGCGAGAAGGTGGAGGAAGCTGAATTTCATGCAGAGGTTGGAGACCAGTAGAATGTGCCATCAGAGCTGGGCAAGGTGGGCGTGTGTCAGGCCTTATAGATGAAGGTGTGAAGTTTCGAGTTTATTCATTTTACCATAAACCAACATTGGGAGGTTTGAAGCAGGGAGGTGATGTCACTGATTTCCCCTCAGTTGAGGGCCTTACTAGAGAAGAAGGTGGGAAAGAAGGCATGAATACTTATTTTAATATTTAAAATATCCAGACGATACCCAGGCATTCAATCCTCCACCACCTCATCAGCTTTTACTTGAACTGCCATCAGAAAGAAGAAAAGATTTAGGGAGGACCTGGTTCTGAGTTCTCAGCCTGGGATGCATTTCACAGGCTAGGCCTCTGTGTTCATAAAAAGGTTCTTCTGGCTGGAAGGATTTTTTTCTCTCCCTTTTCCCTTCCTCTTATTTTTATTAAGAAAAGAATTGTATTTTTTTTAAGAATTGTATTTTCATCCCTGAAGCATTGCATATTAAGATAATAAGCCAAAGGAGAATGCACCCAAACAGAGCATGAGGTAAGGTTAGGACAGTAGTAGGATTCCTGAGGGCTGTAATTAAAGCTATCTGGATTAAAAAAGAGTTATTTCAATTCAGATTTGTGTTCCAAGGAAACAACAACAACAACAATAAAAAGGCAGAAACAATGGGAAAGTGAAATAAAGCGAAAAGAACTCTTAATTCCAATGCATTCAACTCACCCATCAGAAGAAATGGCATTAATTCAGGTACCCAATTACAGTAATGTGGTTCAGAGCACCTCAATAGGTGTTTCAATCTCAAGCCAGGACTAACATTTGTAATCCTTTAAATGCACTTAAGAAATTGATGTTACAGCCCCACAATCTGTTAGGGGCCTTGCTTGCTGGATGATTGCAAAGTATCCCACCATTAATTGGATCATCAGAATGTGATCCGCGTCCTGGTCCCTGGATTATGGAAGACTGACTCTGCTCTCACGTGTTGAACCAGAAGCTCCTTTTGCTAGAGATTTTGACCCTTAATGTAGATAAGTGGTATTTTTCATCAATCTTAGCTTGCATTAAAAAAGGGGAAATGTCAATTCAATGTGGGGCATTTAACTTAATTCAACATCTTTTAATTTAATACCTTGGAAAAGTTAGTCTCTCCGACCCACCTCACACTTCTGCTGATGGAATATTTTGTACAGCCCTGTCAAAAAAAAGGTTGTCTTCTGTTTGTTAATAAAATCACAGTTTTGAAATTCCCTGCATTTCATGCGATGGTTGCACCAATAACAAAAACAACAAAACAAAACAAAACAAAACACCAGAAAGAAATCTCAAAATTCAGGCAAAACAGAACAAAGCAAAATCCACTTAATAGCTGACTTTGTTAGGACAGTATTGGAAAAGGTGCATGGAAATGGAATTTTTTTTTTGAGTCTCATTTGTCTCCTATCCCTGTGTTTGCTTTGGAGTAACTAGGTAGTCTATTTGACTGCCTGGTCATGAATTTAGGACAAGGAAGAAGGGATAATTTTATTCCCCTCAAGGCAGAAAGAGGAATGAATTCATACTAGTGTTTGCTTACTAATTTTTTGATGGTCTACATTGTATAAGTGTAAAGTCTGGGTTCCAGGTTAGTGGGCTTTCATGAAATTTGACCACCTCAGAGGAGAATCATATTTTGCATTTGTGTATGTCCACTCACGAGGCATGTGAACAGTAAAGCAATCTTTGACAATCGTTTCTTCAATGATTTGTGGCATAAATTCACCGTCAAAGGCATAGCATCGTTGCTTCTGGGGTGAGTGGTGGTGCGTCCTGGCCAACAGGTAAATGAAGATACATGTCTTCTTGCCAAAAACCACTTGCAATTCAGTAAAATGGCCAGGTTAGTCTCTGGCTGTGTTAGCTGATAAACGTGTCGCATTCCACGTTTAACTGGAGTCTTGGTGACAGTTGGCTTGTTGCTCCTTCTCCAGGCAGAAAGTATAGCTGCCTCTTGCTTTAAGGTCACTCCGGGTTGGGGAGAGAAGTGGAGCTCGTGACAGGGTATCATGCTGGTTCCTGATGCTCTGAAGATGCACAGAATCTCAACCACAGATGCTGCAGCCACATTTCGGTGTCCCTCCTTTCCTAATGGGATCCCTTGTGAGTAAGTCCATGCGAGCACAGGAGGCCTGAGATGCCGGGCAGACCTGCATTGGACTTCCCTCATAAGCAGTGTCTTCACTGAACTGTGAACCAGGACTCTCTTAAGCCACAGTATGAGAATATAAATTCAACTCTGAGACAGAAAAGTAAAAGGAAATTAAAGAACTTGACAGAGAACTAGGCACTCATGAAGAGATTAATAACATAGATTTCATACGTAACGCTGTCCTGCGTCAGAAATGATCTTTGGAGGCTGGGCATTTTGTTGGAGTCATTCTTTGCCAGTGTGAATGGTGGAGAAAAGTCTCTGCTGGCATTCCTTTGTCCCATCTGGCCATGAGCTCCTAGACGAATGGATTTTGGCCAACATCTTAATGGCCAAACACTTATTTTGTATTAGAGTGTTACTTAATTTAGGTTTGAAAAATAAAAACGAGATCCGAAAACTGGACCTCATTATGAAAATTATGTTCCTCTTTTTCCAAAATCACCTGTGCCATCCTAAGCCCATCTATTTCCCCTTTCTTTTTCTTTTTTAAGTGTAGAGATTCCTAATTATCACAGTAAAATTGGTGTTTGCTGTATTTGCTGAACCTGGATGAACTAGCGGGTGCATTTTCTAAAGGTTTTCTTTAGAGGCAGGTACTCGCCTTGTCTTTCATTCCAAGCTGCAAGCTGTGTCTGCCCCTGCAGGGTGGAGGGGAGGTTAAGAGGTGCTAGTGTGATAAAGTAAAGCTGCCATAAGCTACCTGTCTTATTGTTTTAGGCTTTCACCTGGCCGGCCACTGTCCCAGGGAGTCATTTTTCTTGACTGCTTTCCAAAGTGGGCAGCAAAATGCTCTTAGCTCTTGTTCCTTCATGTTAAAGTTCTGTCCTGAATGAAGCTGGCAGCTGGTTTTGCCCAGTGCTCATGTACCTCTACATTTCCTTCCTGATTGAATTCCTCTAGAATCCCCCAGGATAAGGATAGTGTGCAAACTGATGCTGACCAGACTGCCAGCCCCTGAAGTTAAGAGTATGGTGTTTCCCCTGAAAACAAGACTATTTCTGTACTCTAAGGCATCTCTGCAGGGAAGAGGGCTGTTGGAGAGCCGTTGCTGGAAGTCTACCCTTATTTATGTTTCTCTCTGTATCTCTTCCTCTCTTCCCTCTCCCTCTCCCGACTATTTCTCCCTGTCTTGCTCCCTCTCAAGAAGTTAGAAAAACAAATCCTGTTTTAATTTGAAGATCCACAGTACCCTTTAACAAAGAGGCCACCAGTGCCATTTTAAATTGATTGGTGGTAACTGTTAACTATTTAACAATTATTTCAACCTTAAGGCAGTGCCATTTATGGTTAATGTAGTTGGTTAGAGCGTAATGAATTGAGGCCAAGGTCACGAATATGATCCCTGTCAGTAATTTTCGCTCTTTTTAAATAATGTCACAGTATTCTAAAATGCATCGACTGTCTTAACAATGTGTGACTCTAGTCACTGCATTATCAGAAAAGGAAGTGTCACGGTTTCAAAGTCATTATCAAAACCAGCGAGAAAAATGACAAAGCATATGTATGCTAATCGTCAATTAGAGGTACGGTGTTCATATACTAAGGACAATACTTTTGTAGGTTGAAAAATAAATTAAACCAATTTTTGATGCCATACCACAGCTTCTTTCATCCATTGCCAGAATCAGAACCAATTTCACTTGAAGATACTGAGATACTATGATATGAGTAAACAGAAAATGATCTCATTCTTTCTTCTCAATACTTGGATTCAGGTGCTCAGGTGGGAGGGGACCCTAAGGCCGAAAAAGGTGTTTCATCTAGTGGGTACGGATAGAACACAAGAGCTAGATGTAAGGGTGTTTTTTGCATCCATTTATGCCAGTTATATACATAAGGAGGTGATTTTGAGGAAGGAGACTTAAGAAATGCTCATCTCCCATACCTGGGTTGTACTAGGGCTTTTAGCTGTATGTTGCCCTAACTCTACTCCATTTAAAAAAAAAAAAAGCCCTCAATGTAAAGCTTTTGAAAGCTAGCTGACCCTATAACCTACTTTATAAGAAGTCTGCACCCATCACTATTAGACAGAATTAATTTCAGCACTTTTTAAATTGTTAATCTTACAAAGGACAGCTCCCTGACTGATCCCACAGGTCACCTCTCCGTATGCTGGAAGCCAGCATGCTGGAAGCTATGGTCAAGGTTCGTGGCACTGGACCCCATCAGCCTGCTTTTGAGCTCCCTGCTGCCTTTCAGAATGAATTCTTCATCTCCTCTAGCTGACTATATCAAATTCTCTCCCTCCCGCTCCCTCAATCCGGGTATAATTGACATCGAATGTTATATCGGTTTTGGGTGTATAAAACGGCAATGAAGCATCCAGATACTTTGCAAAATGATCGGCACAGTAAGTCTAGTTACCATCTGTCACCATACACAGTTAATACAACATTACTGAATACATTCCCCGTGCTGTACATTATATCCCCATGATTTGGTTATCTTATAACCGGAAGTTTGCACCTCTTGATGTCTTTCACCCATTTTGCTCGCCCCACAGGCCCCCCTCCTCTCTAGTAATCCCCCATCTGCTCTCTGTTTTTATGTGCCTGGATTTTGTTTAGTTTTGTTTGCTTGATTGTTTTTGTTGTGTTTCTTAGATCCTATATGTAAATGAAATCATGTGGCATTTGTCTTTCTCAGTCTGACCTATTTCACTTAGCATAATACCCTGAAGGTCCACCCCGTGTTGGTGCAGATGGGAAGACTTCGTTCTTTTTTATGGCTGAGTAGTATTCCATTGTACATGCATCACGTGGTCTTTATGCATTCATCCATTGAGGGATGCAGGTGGTTTCCATATCTCAGCTATTGGAAGTAATGCTATAATGAAAATACGGGTGCCTGCATCATTTTGAATTAGTGTTTACATTATCTTCAGGTAGATACCCAGTAGTGGAATTGCTGGATGCCATGGTAATTCTATTTTTAACTCTCTGTGGACCATCTAAGCTGTTTTACATAGTGGCTGACCAGTTTACATTTCCACCAACAGTGTATGAGGGTTCCCTTTCCTCCACATCCTCAGTTGGTGATAGCTCTTGTTATTTCTTGTCTTTTCTATAGTGGCCATTCTGACACATGTAAGATAATATCTCATAATGAGATATTGCCCTGATTTGCATTTCCCTGATAATTTGTGATATTGGGCATCTTTCCATGTGCCTAATGGTCATCTATGTGTCTTCTTTGGAAAAATATTTATTCAAATCCTCTCCACTTTTTTAAAATCAGACTGTTTGTTCTAATATATTGAGTTGTGTGAGTTCTTTATATATTTTGGATATTAGCCTCTTATTGGATATATTATTTGTGAATATTTTCTCCTATGGATTAGGCTGCCTTTTCATTTTGTTGATGGTTTCCTTTGCTGTGCAGAAGCTTTTTAGTTTGACGTAGTCTCACTCATTTGTTTTTGCTTTTGGTTCCCTTGCATCCAAAGAACATGGCTAAAACCAAGGTCATAGAGCTTACTGATTATGTTTTCTTTTAGGAGTTGTATGGTTTCAGGTCTTACAAAGTTTTAATCCATTTTGAGTTAATTTTTATGTATTGTGTAGGTGGTGACTTAATTTCTTTTCTTTATTTTCTTTCTTTCTTTTTTTTTTTTTTTTTGCATGTGGCTGTTCAGTTTTCATCATCTATTGAAGACTCTTTCCCCATTATATATTCTTTTTTTCCCCATTATATATTCTTGGTTCCTTTGTCATAAATTAATTGACCAAATATATGTGGGTTTATTTCTGGGCTCTCTATTCTATTCCACTGATTTATCTGTTTTTATGCCAATACCATACTGTTTTCATTGTTATAGCTTTGAAATATAGTTTGAGTACAAGAGTGTGATACCTTCAGGTAGGTTTCTCTTTCTCAAAACTATTTTGGCTATTGAGGATATTTTATAGTTCCATATAAATTTGATAATAATTTTTTTTCTAGTTCTGGGAAAATGCCATTGGTAGTTTGATAGGAATTGTATTGAATCTGCAGCTTGCCCCGGATAGTATGGGCATCTTAACATATTCATTCTTCCAGTCTATGAGCATGAAATATTTTCCCATTTATTTCTGTCATCTTCACTTTCTTTTATCAATGTCATATAGCCTTCAGTGTACAGGTCTTCCAGCTCCTTGGTTAAATTCATTCCTAGGCACTTAATTCTTTTTGATGCACTGGTAAATGGGATTATTTTCTTAATTTCTCTTTCTGAAAGTTTGTTATTGGTATATAGAAATGAAGAATTTTATATATTAATTTTGTATCCTGCAACTTTACTGAATTCATTTATTCTAACAGTTGTTGGATTTTTTTGGTAGAGTCTTTAAGTATTTTGTGTATAGCATCATGTTATCCATGAATAGTGATACTTTTACTTCTTCCTTTCCAATTTGTATGCCTTTTTAAAAATTTTCTTGCCTAATTGCTATGGCTGGAATGTTTAATACTTTATTGAATACAGGCAGGAAGAGTAGACATCCTTGTCTTGCTTCTGGTCATACAGGGAAAGCTTTCAGCTTCTTACCTTTGAGTATGAATGTGATATGCTATGTTATATATGGCCTTTATTATGTTGAGATATGTTTCCTCAATCCCACCTTGATGAGAGTTTTTATCATAAATGGTTGCTGAATTTTGTCAAATGCTTTTACTACATCTATTGAAATGATCATATGATTTTTTATTTTCATTTTTCAATGTGGTATATCACATTGATTTACAGATACTGAACCATCCCTGCATCCCTAGAATAAACCCCACTGGATCATGGTGTATGACCCTATTAGTGTATTGTTTCATTTGGTTTGCTAATATTTTGTTGAGGATATTTGCATCTTGTTTGTCAGGGATATTGGCCTATAATTTTCTTCTTTCACGGTGTCCTTGTCTAGTTTTGATATCAGGGTGATATTTGCCTCATAAAAGGAGTTTGGAAGCATTCCCTCCTCTTCAGTTATTTTGGAAGAGTTTGAGAAGGACAGATATTACAATCTTTTTTGAATATTTGGTAGAATTCACCAGTAAAGTTATCTGATACTAGTTTTTGGTGTGTTGTGAGGTTTTTGATTACTGGTTTGTACTCCTTACTAGTAATCACTCTATTCAGATTTTCTATTTCTTCAAGTCAGTCTTGGAAGATTGTAAATTTCTAGGAATTTAACCAAGTCTTGCTGGTTATCCAATTTGTTGCCTTATAGCTGTTCTTAGTAGTCTCTTATAATACTTTATACTTCTTTAGTATTACAACTTTTCCTGTTTCATTTCTGATTTTATTTACTTGAGTCCCCTCTTTTTTCTTGATGAGACTAGCTAGCAGTTTGTCAATTTTGTTTGTTTTCAAAGAACCAGCTCATAGTTTCATGATCATTTTATTGTCTTTTAGTTTGTAATTTATTTATTTCCTTTCTTCTACTAACTTGGGCTTCATTTGTCCTTTTTCTAGTTCTTTTAGATGTAAAGTTAAATTGTTTATTTGAGATTTTTCTTGTTTTTTGAGGTTGGCCTAAATTACAATGAACTTCCCTCTTAGAGCCAAGTCACTCTTGCTATGTTCCATGGATTTTGATATATCATATTTTTGTTTTCATTTGTTTCAAGGTATTTTCTTATTTCTCCTGTGATTTTTGTCTATGACCCAGTAGTTGTTCAAATATGTTGTTTAATTTCCATGCATTTGTAGTGTTTCCAGTTTTCTTATTGTAATTGATTTCTAGTTTCATACCATTGTGGTCAGAAAAGATGTTTGATATGATTTCAGTCTGTTTGAATTTATTGAGACTTGTTTCGTGGCCTAATGTGTGACCTATCTTGGAGATATTCCATGTGTACTTGAGAAGAATGTGTATTCTGTTGCTTTTGGATGGAATGTTTTGTATATATTTATTAAGTCCATCTGGTCTAGTGTGTTATTTAAGGTCTATGTTTCCATACGGATTTTCTTTCTTGATCATTCATTCATTCATGTGAGTGGTATGTTAAAGCCTCATGCTATTATTGTATTACTGTCAATTTCCCCCTTTAGGCATTTTGATATTTGATTTATAGATTTTGGTGCTCCTCTGTTGGGTACATATATGTTTATAAATGTTAAATCTTCTTGCTGATCTTTATTATCATGTACTGTCCTTCTCTGTCGTTCATCACAGTCTTTGTTTTAAAGTCTATTTTATCTGATTAAAATATCATATTTCTTCCCTTTCAGTCTCTGTGTGTTCTTACTTCTGAATGAGTCTCTACAGGCAATGTATAGTTATGTCTTGTTTTTTTAATCCATTCAGCCAGTATATCTTCTGACTGGAGGATTTAGGCCATTTACATTTTTTTACGATATTATTTATTTATTCATGAGAGACACAGAAAGAGAGAGACAGAGACACAGGCAGAGGGAGAAGCAGGCTCCTTGAGGGGAGCCCGATGCAGGACTCAATCCCAGGGATTGAGTGACCCCCCGGGATCACCACCTGAGCCAAAAGCAGATGCTGAGCCACTTCACCATTTACATTTGAAGTAATTATTCATAGGTATGTACTTATTATCATTTTATAAATTGTTGTCGCCAGAGTTTTTGTAGTTCTTCTCTCTGTTCCTTTCTTATTCTTTTTCTATGTTCCCTTGTGGTTTGATGACTTTCTTTTCCATTATGTTTAGATTCCTTTCTCATTTTCTTTTGTGTATTTGTTATAAGTTTTGCTTTGTGGTTATTGTGGGGTTCACATACATAATGGACTATTTTAAGTTGATAGCAACTTAAATTTGAACACATTCCAAAACTACATTTTTACCCCCAATATGTTTTTATGTTCTTGTTTTATACCTTTTAATTCTGTGTATCCCTTACTGATTATTGTAGTTTTACTTAATTTGACTACTTTTGTCTTTAAACCTTCATAGTAGCTTTATTAGTGGTTAATATATGGTCTTACTAAATATTGGCCCTTTCTAGTCAGATTTTTACTTTTGTATGTTTACTTGTTATTAATTAGTGCCATTACTTTTTAGCTTTAAGAAGTCCCCTGTATATGTCTTGTAAGGCTGGTTTAGTAGTGATGAGCTCCTGTTTCTATTTTTTAAACATTTTTAAGTAAAAAATTTTAAAAAATAATTTTAAAAAGGCCTTTTACTTAAATTTTTTACTTTAAGCCCGCTGGGTGTGGGCTTGAACTCATGACTCTGAGCTCAAGACCTGAGCTGAGCTCAAGAATTAGATGCTTAACCGACTGAGCCACTCAGGCACCCCTGAGCTCCTTTAACTTTTGATTGTCTGGAAAACTATCTCTCCTTTGATTCTGGATGATAACTTTGTTGAGTAGCATATTCTTCATTGGAAGTTTCTCTTTTAACACTTTGAATGCGTCATGTCACTGGCCTTTAAATTTTTTGCTGACAAATTTGCCAATATTTTTATGGGGGCTTCCCTTGTATGTAACAATTTGCTTTACTCTTACTGCTTTTAAGATTCTCTCTTTATCTTTAAATTTTGATATTATAATCATAATGTATCTTGATGTGGATCTCTTTGGGTTCATCTTATTTGGAACTCCCTGGGATTCTTGGAATCTGTTTCTTTCCCTAAGTTAGGGTAACTTTCAGCCATTATTTCTTTCAAATGAGTTTTCTACCATTTTTCTCTCTTTCTCCTCCTGATACCTCAATAATGTGAATGCTATTCCATTTGATGTTGTCCTTTGGGTCTCTTAAGTTGTCTTCATTTTTTAAAATTCCTTTTTCTGCTTCATCTGGGTAAGTTGCATTACTTTGTCTTCTAGCTCACTAATTCATTCTACTCCATCCAGTCTGCTGTTGAACCCCGGTAGTGTATTTTTGCATTCAGTTATTATATTTTTCAGCTTTTTAATTTCTGTTTGGTACTGTCTTATATTTTCTGTCCCTTTGTTGAAGTACTCAGTGCTTTCATCCACTCTTCTCCATAGTTCAGTGAGTGTCTTTATAACCATTACTTTGAATTCTTTACCAGGTGGGTTACTTCTCTCTGTATCATTAAGATCTTTTTCTTGAGGTTTTATCTTGTTCTTTCATTTGGAACATGTTTCTCTGTTTCCTCATTTGGTTCAACTTTCTGTGTTTGTTTCCTTGTATTAGGGGAAGACGATTTCTCTCACTATCTTAAAGGAATGGCTTTGAGCAGGTGATGAAGCTTCTTGTTCAACCTTGTCCTAGCTCTTGGTTGTCTCTCAAATCCTTGTGATTGCCTAACCCACCTAGTCTATTCTTGATATGTCCTTGTTGCTGAGGATTTGCCAAGATATATCAGGGTTCCAAGTAAGGAATCTCATTTAGTACCTAGTTTTAGGCTGACTGGAAGCCAGACCCTCAGGCAGCATCTTTTAAAGTATGCAAGTATACACGGTCCTGTGGAACTTTGATTGTAATCTCTCCTGGCCTTCAGACCAGGTGATCTGAGTGTGTTCCTTTGGCCACAGTTGTGAAAATTGGGGTCTCTTTCTGAACGTCTTGTCAATCTGTAGGGAGGCCAAGGGTGTGCACAAAGATGGTGTCTCCCTGCTTATATTTACAAGGAGGATCTTTTTACCCTCTAGATGTATAGGAAACCCAAGGCCTGTCCTTCACACAGATAAATAAATCACCTAAATAAATAGTTGTTTTTTTTTCCCCCCAGGAAGACTGGATTCATGTTTCAGTCTGCTGTCTGTGGTGCCCTGGGGGTGGTGGCCTGCCCAGAACTGTCTTCTGCTTGTTACATTCCCATGGAGTGCAGGAATGCCAGCCATCTTGGCCACCAGAGCCAGATGATCTAGGGGTGTCCTCTGTGTGGACTGCATGTGTACACTGACTTTAGCAGGGCAGCTGGAGATTGTAGGGAGTAGGGCACACTTGTTGGCTTTGGAAATGTCTTGACTGTGTCCACCTGCGGGATTCAGGAATGCAGCAGGAGAATGCCTTGTCTGTGCATGCAGGCTGGCTTTAGGCTGAGAGTGGGAGAAGGCAACAACTGCTTACATTTGCCAGCCCAAGGCAGAGAGTGGGAGAATGCCATGACTGCTTGCTCTTGGCCTGCTGTAGCCAGGAAGCGGGGCGGGGCGGGGGGTGGCAGTGCTGCAGCCATCCACAGCCTTTGGCTTCAGCAAGGCAGTGGGATAGTGCCATGACTGCTCACCCCCACTGACTGAGGCCATAGGATGGTGCTGCTTCTAAGCTAGCCACCTGTGCCAGCTGGGTAGATAGAGTGTACAGAAATGGCATTGGCTACCACTTCCATCTCTGGGGAGTCTTTCAACTATTCCCTCCTCCTCCAGCAGGTGCTTTTACATCAACAAATGATTCTCCATCATATATGGTCTAGGCACTTTTCAAACCACTGGGGTTTTTTGCTGGTTCTTGGCTTAAGTGAGCTTACACATGAATCCTTTAAAAGGGGAATCTGTTTCTTACAGCATTGTGGGTACTTTGGATGTCAGTCCTATTCGTTTTCTAAGCCAGGTGTTTGGGTGGCTCCTCTCTGATGCATATCCCAGAGATTGGGGTGCCTTTTCTAGGATGTCAACCCCACACTTCTCTGAAAGAAACATTAGACTGGTGAGATCCCTTCCTACTGTGTGTCACTGCCCCCAGTAGTTTTTTGTCAAGACTATGTTTCTGCCTCTCTCACCCATCTAGGTGTGATCTTTTTATCTTTGTTGTGGAGAAGTAGTTCATCTAGCTTTCAGGTCTTTTTCAGTGGGTCTTATTCAGAGTGTCTGTGGGAAGAGGCAAATTCAGGATCTTCCTGTATCACCATCTTGCAGTAGTCTCCTCAGATTCTCTTGGACTTGAGGAAACCTTTAGGCTCTGGGCACAAACTCATTGGTTTATGTCAGGATTTGCCAGGCCTAAATCCGTGACTCCCCACTTCTCTTCCTAGAAATGACAATTGGATATCAGTGCATTCCTTCAAGCATGAAATAACAGTTTTAGTATTCTAAAAATTGGAAATTTCTATGGAAAGTTTTAAATATTTTAAAGTTAAATATATATTTTTTTACCTGTGAATGGACCAGTGCTTTGTCATATGGTAGTTTATTTGATATTCCTTCTTGTTATATCGTCTTATGCTTGATCTGCCCAATACTAAAGCTTGGAAGCAATTGTCTTTTCTTCCCTGAGAGAGAGAGAGAGAGAGAGAGAGAGAGAGAGTCTTTGCATGGGTATACCTGTATATCTAGCAGCCTGTTTTATCTGGGATTATCATTCTTGGTTATTTCTCTTCTTTCCCCCTCTTTTGTCTCTGCCACTCAAACCAATTTCAGCCATCCACCCGCTCTCATTGGGGATAATAGCCTCTCTTTTTGCCATCGTCTTGTCATGTTTGATTCGGCTGCACAAGGATTTTAAATTAGCCAAAACGTTTGCATGCTGGGCTCACTCTGCTGCCACAATGTGTTGCAGAACCACCACACCACTTGATGCTGATATTGATGATTGCTCAGAAAAAAATAAGAAATGGTTGGTGGCTGTTGTAAAACTCATTCATGCCAAGCCCCTTTTATACAACAGAGAGGGAAGAAGAGAGAGCTCGCCTGTTTTCCTGCTGCCTAGCTGGTCATCCCATTGTGTTAGTGCCAGGCTCCTGCTGGGAGATGACAGTCTTGCTAGGCCTATGATTGTAGAAATAAAAACAGTAAAAAAATAAAATAAAACAAAATAATAAGAGATGCGCAGTTAAATTCAACGACTTGCTGCTGATGGGTTTTAAGTCACTGGTGAGAGAGGAAACTAATTTTATTATTTCATTTTATTCTCTCTGTCCTCCAGTTTGCTTATTGGAGACTAACAGAACTGATTCTTGTCATGTGAAGCCAAAAGGTATAACCACAATACAGGAAAAGAGGACAACAAAGTTTTTGATTTCTAAAATGATTTGCTATTAATAGGTCTGAGGTGAAGCTTCTGTTTTGTGAAGTTTAGATTACCTTCACTATTTTTGTTAGGTGTGAAAATCAGTCTAGTGATAAAAATTTATCTTTTATTTACCATTCCAGATTTTTGTTAAAATCGCATCATTGGCTTCTTCACTCACCCTGCATAAGCAGGACCTAAAGTGCCTAAAATATTGTATTTGTTTGAGAGACAAGTACATAATTCAGTGTATATATATATATATATATATATATATATATATATGAAACATATATATATGTTTCTTAACTCTGTGGTTTGATACAGTGTGATTCTGTTGAGCTAAGTCCACATGATTCTAGAACAATGAAATAAACAAAATTAGAAACTTCAATATATCAAGCAGTTATTTTGTTTATAAAACATCAAAAAGCTCTAGCTAAGATCCCTGTTCCATGTTGTAATATAAATATTAGAGCCACTTACTTTCTTACTTTTTGAGCTGTGTTTTTCTAGTTCACGTGACTCCTGTTACTGGTACCTTGTAATTCTTTTAAAGGACTGGACATTGTCACACACTTCATCTTGCCACTCTTTTCCATTGTCAAGTTCAATAGAGCTTTTGGCATCTTCTCTCCTCTCCACTGCTGGTGAAACACGCCTCCCTGACAAAGCTAATCCCAATCCTGCCTAGGTTCTCTGAGATTTAACTTTATGGGTTGGTCCCATACATACTGAATTCCTATAGTTCCAATGACCCCTTTTCTACTCTAAGAAATAAAACAAACAAGCAAACAAACAAACAAAACTTCCCACACCCTGATAGCTATTCAAAGAGCTGCCTTGCTTTTCTTACTTCCTTCACCTTCAATTTTCTCATAAAAATGTTTCATGAACTTGGTCTCCACCAAATGATCACAATCTACTTGTGATCTGGTGGTGCCTCACCACTTTCCTTCTGTTGCTGTCCCCGTGGTCACCAGTGACTTCCAATCATGGGATCCATTGATCTTTTTTGAGTTCCCATACTCTTGAATACTCTGCTATATTTAATACTTCTTTGTTCCTCAGCTTATCTGATCGTATACTTGCCTGAATTTCTCCCTATTTTTTAGATGACATTTTGTTTCCATTGCTACTCAACTGCCAACATCTGTTATTATCATTGTTCTACAAGTGGGGCTTCAAAGCTTACGTCTCTGCGTGTTATACCCATTTGTACATTCCAGGCTCGAACTGTCATCTAATTTCCAGTAACCCTCCAAAATGCTAGTCAAAGCCACCTGCATGTGCTGCCTGAAGCTCCACATGCCCATTTTTCAGTTTTTCTTCCCTTCCTGTCCAAGCTATCACTTCTGATGATTTGATTTTGTTAATGGCTCACCCTTTATTCCAACATCCACAATGAGAAAAACCTCCCACGTCACCTTGATTCTCTTTCTTATCCAGTTTTACAGCTTGAAAAGTACATTAACTGTATAAATATAATAAAATAATATTTCATCCTGATTGTGGTACTCTTGGTGGGACATTGCTGACCCATTTGTTCTTTCTAGAATGAGGAACTCGAGACCCTTGGTCTCATCTCAGCATTGATGTCCAATGCCCCATTCCTCCTACTGCATAAAGAATAACTCCATAGCATGACATTCGGGGCTCTCCCCAAGCCAGCCTCAACATATGCATTACTCATGCTATTATGTTGACACCTGCTTGTTCTGTAGAGCTATGAATGGGTAGCATAGTGCTGGCAGGTTTTCCCCAGCAAAGACTCTGAAGAACACTTTTCAGATGAACAATGATATACAGTAGCCTGAGGGCAACTATACTGAGAGAAATTGGTAATTGGATTAACTACCTTGATTGAGACAGATGATCTTTGGCTCCCCTGAATTTAGCCTTTAGCAGTACCTACTGACTATTCCTTTAAAGTGGGGTAAAAAAAAATAAAAATAAAAAAATAAAAGAACAGCACTGAGGGTACTAACTGGCCAATTTTATATGTCAACTTTTTCAAAGAAGTGATGCGTCCAGATTTTGAAGAATGGCCAAGCTACCTAGAAGTAGTAAAGTGTCAACATACAGATCTGCAAACAGATATCTTATAATTATTGTTGAAACAAAACAGCCTAGAAGATTGTTGCTATGGCTGGTGATGATACCTGCAGCCTTGGAACTGGATTTCAAATGCTCTGGATCTTATCCTTGAATTTTTGTGACCAAATGGATTTCCTCGCCTGATCTATTATCTCTAAATTACACATCTTCAAAATATTGTGTGATTGAATAATATTTTTTAAAAATCTGAAGGGCAGTGTTTTTGTTCTTTTGATAAAATAGCCAATTTTCCCTGCAAAAAGGCCAATCCACAGGTAATTTTTTTGAGCACTTACTACAGGCAAGGCATTCCACGGGATGAGTGAGGATTGAGCTGTTCAGTTCTGGAACTTCAGAGCAAAGCGGTGGAGCATTGTGAGCACAGGTTGCCTACTGCAATGGGAGTTTTAGTGCAGTCATTGCCTTTCAATTGTTCATTTGTTCTATTCAGTTTTTTTGATACTGTCCTTAATCTTGGTGGACAACCTAGAGGGACAAAGAATGAAATCAAATTAAAAAGTGAGACTGATGGTGGAGGACTTTTTAAAAAGAATAAAGCAAAATGAGATAGGCTTGTCCTCTGCCAGACTCTGGGTGTCGGGGTTTGCTGTCAGGTTAGCCAGTTTACTCATTAGCTAATACAGCTTTTATTTCCAGAGCTCTTACATATAAGATGCTCCCCGGACCCTATTGTTTATTAAAAGGGTTTATGTAGGTGACTCTGAAGCAGGATGACATTTCAGTAGGTGACTTCTTTCTCTCTTGTGGCTTAGGAGAATAATGCTTGTATTCTCCACTTTTAGGAGGAACCTGAACAAAACTAATAGTCAAAAGGAACTTTCCATTCAGCTTGGTAGCTTCCGTCCATGTTGAGCCAGAAGAATTCCCTAAAATGTGTTCCGTCATTGTCCTTTCGTCCATATAATGTTCTACTTTTGCTAAAATAAGTGTCGTTCCTGAGAGACAACGGTGGCTTTAAACATGGGAGGGCAGGGGAGAGGAAAAAAAGTTAATCCAAAGGATACTAAATGTACAATGATACCAACTGAGCCATTTAGCAGTGCTTACTTGCAGAGAGGAACGCACCGTCTTCTTTTGTGTTAGTATGAAGCCAGTTGTATGGTGGTGGTGAGTGAGCCCAAAGGGACCTGTGGGTACCTTGAGGTCTCTGTGTCACAAAATAAAGCATGAAAATTCACTTACAGATATTGGCGGCTCTCAGCTATCCACCCGTATGAAAGAACCAACTTGGGGGAAAAAAAAACTGTGATTAATAGTCTTCTAACTTAAAAAATACACACACACACACACACACACACACACAGATATGTAACACGTAAATAGCCAGTGAATGACAGATATCCTTCTTTGCATTTGGGGGCTTATTTCTACCCTATCTCTAACCAAGCCTTACATTTAAAGACCCAAGAAGGTCTTATTAATACTAATGAGCCCTGGTTTCCTTCAACCCATTGCCTGGAAAATTATTTGTAGATAATTAAGAATGAACTACGTCCAAATGCATATCCTATTGTGTTGGGTGAGAATGACCTAACCTTGTTATCGAATAGTTTATCTTAGGCAATTTCAAATGTATTTGTCGTTTCCATTAATATTTAGTAATAAAGTTTAAGGCTTTATTCTCTCTTTGTCTCTGTCTCTCTGTCTCTCCCTTTGTTGAATGAGAGACAGAAAAACCCTTGTTTTCCCCCAGAGCTCCGTCTCCTCAGGCTTCCTTTGGTAGAAGCAAGTTTAGATTAGATAATTTTAGTTCTTTGTGCGGAGCTATTTTTAAATGTAATTTTTGCTAATAATGCAATTAGTTGTGTCTTTTGCATAATTTGCAATACGGTGTTGAAGTTTAAAAAGCTTCATTTTATTTTAATTAACAACTGATCGGTAATAATAACCAAGCGGCCGCTAACATTACCAGCCTTAACTCTTAAAAAAGAAAAAAAAAAAAAAAAGGCAGCAGACACATAACTCTTCCTCCTCCTTCCCCTCCCCCCTCTGAAATATTTAATAAGAATGCCATGTATAAAATTACCCTGTTGGAGAGAACAGGAGCTGCATCCCAATATAGATGGCAGTGGAAAATCACTCAAAACTGCACGACGCCCTCCCTCCCCCCTTCCTTCTCCTGCCCCAGTCTTTTCTAATTGTCTGTCCCATAGTTCAGTTGTGGGGGTGGGAGCGCACAGGGGTATTGTGACATTTCAGTTTACTGTTCCTAACAATTCCTTTGCACATTCCATTAGCACATTATTTATAGCTTCATAAAAGGGGCCTTCCCCCCCCCCCCTCTTCTAACCATATCCTTGTATCTCTGATGATCATGCTATCTGAGGATTGAACTGTTATTTTTAAAAAATCTATTCCCTAAGTTGACTCTTCATTGGTTCGCTCCATTCAGCATCCCTCCTGTCACACTTAAAAGTCTGCCCACAAATCCTCTCAGGAGACTGGGGCTCAAATGGAGCAGTTGGAAAAAAAAAAAAAAAGAAAGAGTCCGAGAGAGGCTTGGAGCTGATATCCTACATCTTATAACCCGCAGTTCCGACCCTGCCGAGAGCTCTGAACTCCAGATGCTTGTATAAACAAGACTTCTGGAAGTCATTACCCCATAACTCCTCATAAGCTTACACCTGACAGGCCTCTCCAACCGAGAGGGCTGTGTTTCCCCTAATACATTCCTCTTTGAACCCACTTGTTAGTCAGGCGTTGTGCACGCTAACTACAGAAAGGGCCCGCTGTCTGAGGCATAAATTACTCTTCTGTGCCACTGTCTTCCAGCACCCCCCAGTTATGGATTACTTCGTTCTCGACTTGACAGGAACATAATTAGAACTGTTGATGAAATCTACCAAATTGTTCCTCCGTGGCCTCAGTGGTCAGGAAATTCGGCTGAGTCGTATTTGTCACCGATGCAGAGGCTCTAAACACTTCATATTAACTATGTTATTAATGTGCTCATGAATGGGTAACACTTGAAGTGAGCCCGGCCCTAATGGCACCTTGCGATGAATACATTGGAGGGCCGCATTCAAAGTTTCAGCAGGGAAGAAAATGCTAATAAAATCCTGGAGTGTATGTGTGTGTGTGTGTGTTCTTGTCGGTGCCTTAATGCTTTCATTTCAAAACGTGACCTTTTTTGCAGGCCTTACCAATAGCACAGTTTTTTGTGTTCGGGGGTTTACAGCTATTTCAGTCACTGCTTTATCCGGTAAAGCCTCTAGAAGATGAGGAAGGTGGTGACGTGAGGTGGTTAACGGTGAGGCTTTTTGGAGTCAGCCAGGTCTGGGTTCAAATTGTGACTTCCTTGCTTACTAGCTGTGAGCTTCAACATGCCACTTAAACTCGTTCTGCCCTCTTTTCCTCATCAGTAAAATGGGAAGAGCATAGTTGTGGAGAATTAAGTGACAGTGTTTCTGGAAGAGTTTAGCAAAGTGTCTGGTTGGGGGTCAGTGAATGGCCCTCTTATGATGGTGATGATGATGATGATGATGGTGATGACTATTACGATGACAACAAGGAATCCCCCGCCCAATTACTCCTGCATTGGAGGTTTCTGCTTGCCTGTATTTATGTGTTCACTGACATGCTCCAGCGTGGCAGGAACTCTGGTGTTCTGCAAGTAATGGATTTAGTATTAGAAAGAAATAAATTTTGCAGGTTAATCCCAAACAGGCTGTTGATTAGACGGTGAATTCTATGGCCATGCTATCAATGTCATTTGTATCTACTGAGACAGCTTCATCTTCTAATAAGTGTCACTTAGGCATATACTTATTTTCCATAGTTTTTTTTTTCCTCTTTAACAAGGACTTGAGCCTTTTTTCCTTGTGTATATCACATAGGATGATCCTTAATGCTGCATTTGTATCCCTATCCATGGGATACCTGGGAGTCGACAAATGTTCACTGAGCTGTGTGCCACAATTAGCTGTTATAAAAACAATGTGGACTAAGACAATGGGTTAACAAAGGAGTAAGGATAAACGATGTGCCACTGGAGAGAGAATAGCATTCTTTACATACTGATTCCAGCATCCCTAAAAAAAAGACACAGTAGTGAAGTTATTGGTCACTGAAATACAACCTTTGGTTTCACCTGTTAATTAGACGAGAAAAGAATGTAACATAACTTCCTTATGACCAGTTTTTCATTTGGGGGTTAATGCACTGTGCCTACGTTTTCTACTTGTTGAGAATACAAACACCAATACATATAGAGGCAACAAGCTGTCTCTAAAATGTTAAAGAAAAGAATTTGGGGTGTGTATGTGTGTGTGTGCATGTGCATGCACCTCCTCCACCCCCAAGAAAAATTAGATGATTTTGTTGAGAGGGTATATGCATTCCTTTGTCATAAACACTTATAAAGCTTTTAATATTGGTAAATATTTTGAACAATAATCCTCTGATGTAGGTACTATAAGCAACCCCACCTGGAAGATGTGAAAACATAGGTTAGGTAGCATGGCCTCCATTTGCTCCTGCATATCTTTTTTGGGGGAAGGATGTACTTTGCAGAAAAACCCAACCAACCAACCAACCAAACAGAAAGCAAGTAAAAACATTCTACACTAAGGTATTTCCAGGGTTTGAAACCCAAATCAACCAAACAAAAACTCAACTTGCTTTCTGTCCTTAAATTTGCAGAATATAAAAATTTGACTTTGTCATCTATCAAAAGAATGTTTCCTTCATACCTAAGAAGCCTATAAAAGTCCCAGGCTCCAGCCCAACTCTCCTCCCTCTAGGAAATGGCCCCTAAATTCAAATTCTGGTTCTTTCTTGGACATGAGAGATGTTCCATCAGTATAATTTTCAACCAATAAAGACTTAAGGTTTACGCAGAGAATAATGAGCAACAAAACAGTGGAAAATCATTTGTGTACACACCTTACTAAGAGCTAGAGATATAAAAGAGAAGGCAAAAGTTCATATTCTTTCTTGATTTGGTCCCCAATTTTCAGCCTATGAAATGCTGTCCATCTTTCAAGGCCCTTCTCCAGTGCCACCTTATATATAAAGTCTTTCTTGCTTTCTGTTCTATTTGGAGTTAACCTGACCCTTCCCCAATTTCCCATACAATTTAACTTATATTTGTGGTTATTTATATGAATCTATTAGGTCCTACTTGATTGTGAGTGACCAGGTCTCATTTACTTTTCATATTCTCCATACATCCAATCTGACACTATAGACCTTAATTGTATACCCTTTTATTCATTTATTCATTGACCAGTTGGTAAAACTGAGTAATACACCAAAAGGCAATTTAAGAAAGGCTACATGTCAAACAGCTTATATGAAATAAGTTCTATATTAAACAAGAGGGAGAAAAATTAAGGAGGGCTAGGGAATTTTAAGAAAATTCACCTCACTGCAAGGAAATAAAAATTTTTATTCATGGGGAGGTTAAATTACTCCAGGTCATGCAGTTAGTGAGGGACAGAGTTTGGATTTTTTATTTTAAATATTTTATTTATTCATGAGAAACACACAGAGAGAGGCAGAGACATAGGCAGAAGGAGAAGCAGGCTCCATGCAGGGAGCCTGATGTGGGACTCGATCCCAGGACCCTGGGATCACTACCTAAGCAGAAGGCATTTGAGCCACCCAGGCACTCCTAGAACTTGGATTTTTTTTTATCACGGCATTCCCCACAGTTACCGGCAGATGAAAGAAATAAAAATAAATATAACGTAACTACAGGTCACATTTTAATAAGTCTTTAAAAAGAACAGAATAAGTTGTCTTACTACAATAAGAGAGAACATTTTGGAGACTTATTAGTAAATAAAATCGTCAGACCAGTGTATGCCCATGCTTTTTTTTAACATAACTTTTCTAATAATGAGATAATGCATATCTATTGTAAAATATTTTGTAAAAACCTAAAAGAGGAAATAAAAATCACCATAATTCCTTTATACACAGAATTTTACACTGTTACCATTTAGTATAAATAATTCTTCCAAGGTTTTTATGATAGTAACCTATAAATCTGAGCTGTATTTTCCTTTCAGTTTTGAAGCAATCAATACTTCAATGTCAAAGTCTGTGACAGGCAGTGAGGGTCACTCTCCTTCTGATAAAGCTGGGAACGGGAGAGGAACTTAACGTGCTCTCACGAAAATTCTGCCCCAGTTGTAGATACTGAAGGTTACTGACCAATGGCTACTTGGCCAGTTGATCATTGCAGAGTTTTCCAATCCCTTCTAGAATGAAACTATGGAAAAGTACAAAGGAATAATTTCAAGTTCCTTTTTGAACTAAGGATCAGAAGCAATTCTACTAAAGACTCAGATCCAACTTGAAATTGAAATTTATGTAGTATGGCCTAAAATTAAGAGCAAGACCTCTGGATTCAGAAACATTAGGTCCCTTACGCTTAGTTTCCTTACCTGCAAAATGGGATCAGAAGTTTAGTGCCTGCCTTCGGCCCAGGGCATGGTCCTGGAGTCCCGGGATCAAGTCCCGCATCGGGCTCCTGCATGGAGCCTGCTTCTCTCTCTGCCTGTGTCTCTGCCTCTCTCTCTCTCTCTCTGTGTCTCTCAGAAATAAATAAATAAAATATTAAAAAAATAAAATTTACCTAAAAGGCTTAATAGTATAAGGATGAAATTAAATTGAGAAATGTTTCTAAAACAATTTTCACATGATATCCAAGAATATGCTAATAATATACTAGCAATATTATCACTAACCTCTACTTATCACCTATCTTGACTCCTAAGCCAAGTGGTAAATTGTGCTCAGTATAGCCGGTAAGCTCAGATCACACAGCTAGGACTTACCCTCAAGGTCAGTAGGTGTGCCAGCATGCGTTATTCCATACTGCGCACTTGATTCCGATACTGCAGTTCAGTGTGCTATATGTTTACCAACCCAGATAAATGTGTTGTATTAGATTGTACTTTTAGCCAGTGTGCGTTGACTTACTGATTGCACACCGTCTGTATGTCTCTATGCATGTGCATGTTTTTTCCTTAATCATTTGCTTAGATCATGGTGACTTGAACACTTTATCATTAAAACTCAGCTTAAATTCAATGTACCTCTACTTGCTCTCCCTTTACATCTCAACATATGAGTAGGTTCATCTTGCTGCTCCCTGGTTTTGTTAGCGAGGGAAATATAAGAAACTTGAATGGGAGTTTACACTCCTGAGTATATGCTACGGATTTGACATTGATTGACCCTTCAACTCAGACAATAAGTTGGCTCCATCGGTTGGGAAGGACTTGCCGCAGAAGAGCTAATGGATTCTTACTGAATCTGGGACTCAGTTAGTAATGGGAAACTCATCTGCCTACGACTATCTACCTTTCAGTACTGGCCTGAGGATCCTGTACCGTTATGTTTCCAGAGGGTCCTTGTTAGGATGCTGATGCCAAGGAGACATATTACTTTAAGTCTTTATCTAAAAAGCTTCCTAGAGGGCAGCCCTGGTGGCCCAGTTTAGTGCTGCCTCCAGCCCGGGGTGTGATTCTGGAAACCTGGAATCAAGTCCCACATTGGGCTCCCTGCATGGAGCCTGCTTCTCCCCCTGCCTGTGTCTCTGCCTCTCTCTCTCTCTCTCTGTGTCTTGAATAAATAAATAAAATCTTAAAAAAATAAAAAAATAAAAAACTTCCTAGAGTATCGGCAACCTCACTGAGGTCACCCAGCTATTTGGGGGTAGAGACTGGATTGAACCCATGGTTGCTTAGCTCTACTGAGTGTGCACACTTCCAGCATCAATAGGAACCAAACTGATGTGTCTCATTCTTTATTAGCTTATTGTCTTGCATTAAATATACCTTGAGGACAGCCTGGGTGGCTCAGTGGTTTAGTGCCACCTTCAGCCCAGGGCCTGATACTGGAGACCCAGGATTGAGTTCCACAGTGGGCTCCCTGCATGGATGGAGCCTGCTTCTCCCTCTGCCTGTGTCTCTGCCTCTCTCTCTGTGTGTGTCTCTCATGAATAAATAAATAAAATCTTTAAAAACAAACAAAAAACCAAACAAACAAACCTTGGGATACACCATCTCATATTTTCTGGCTCTTTTCCTTCTTTCAGTCTCTGAACAATTGCTAGCAAATTCAGAGGCCTCATGTCCCTATAACACATTGCATTTGCAAAGCTCCTTATGCTCTATCTTTGCCTGCATTATCCTATCGGACAATTGCAACAACTCAATGTGGGTATTGTTACTGATGTTTTACGGTTTTCTTTTTACCAGGAGAACATCTAAGCAGTATTCAGATATGTAAACAGTAGTGGTGGAGCTCATTCCTACAGACTGTTCTGAGCTCAGGGCAAGGAGTTCTCCATTCAAACCTTGTCTTAAAAGTCAGGAAGAATGTGCAAGAGGGACTGGTCTCTTGGCCCAGAGCTTTCAGAATGATATGTAGTGGTAACTTTGCCCACATTTTCTGCATACATGGCCATGAAGCGGGGAAGAGGGCTCACCATCACTATCATGGTTTTCCTGGTATGGGGCCCAAACCTGACAATAAAGAGATCTTTTATAAGAAGCAGCCAGATGGATCAAGTTATCGAAAATAGATCTCTAGGCCACTGTGACAAATTCTGTAGGCTACTGACCTTCTAATCCTAGTAGCATCTCTGTCTTGAAGCAGGGCCACATGCAGACAGACAATGCATATATGCCTTTGAAACATTCTTCTTCATTTTGTAAGGTGGGGCGAGTAGACAGCAAATTCAACATGGTTCATGGTTTGTTACTTCCCTGTCTTCATTTCACAGACAAAAATGTGCTACAGCCATCATAATAAGACACTAGTTTGGTAAATTGTTGTGTGCCTTCAGCACCCCTTATCTGGAGCATATGCTAGTGGATGCTTGTGCTTGAAATGATGACTCACAGTTAATCATTATAAGAAATAGGCTTCCCACTTCATAAACTCTAGGAAAGACTGTTTTCTTTTCTAAACATTTAAATTACTCAGCCATTTTATGCATTAAAACCCAATTATAACTTAGTATGTTGGAGAATTTCAAAAGCCATTCCCTGCAGCATCTGGGCCTAAGACTACATTTTATCATTCAGTTGTTCAAACTCTCTCTAATACAAGCTTTTACAAAAAAAAAAAAAAAAAAAAAAAAAGGAAGAGGAAAAAGAAGTTTAAAACACAGAAAGGCATGTGACAAGACCTTGGCATGGCTCCCTGAAATGGCAGTCCTTGAGGAATGCGGTGCAAAGAATATCATTTCCCAGATGCTTTGGACTTTGCTCCACTGTTAAGTGGCTGTGGTTCTATCAGAAAAGGGATAAAGAAGAGAAACATCTTGCAGTTGGGAGCCTGTAAAGCTCCAGCCAGGTTCATTTTGTAAAGGATGTATAAAACTAACAGGTTCATTGTAATGGAGGGCAGTGGATAAGTAGCAAAAGTTGTGCATAGTACTTTAATGCTTTTTACCTTTAAAAAAAATTTTTAAGCCTACAGCACCTGGAATGTAACTAGTCAGTCTTTCCCCCCTGCTTAGCCTCCCAGATCAGACGAGACCCAGCACATTCAGGGTGGTGTGGCCACGCACAAACAGCTGGAATGCTTCACAGATTTGTGCATTATCCTTATGCAGGGGCCATGCTAATCTTCTCTGTATCATTTCAATTTTAGTATATGTGCTGCTGAAGCCAACATAACTGCAATGCTTTTTAAACTATAGGTTATTAAATCACAGTCCAATAGCCAGTAGTTTTGCATTTTCCTGCAAAATCTCTTTTAAGTCTAATGCCTTGAACCCTATAAAGAAAGCCTGTGCTCCCACCAGAAACCTGGTGGCTCTGACACTCCAGATGAGAAGATAAGCAAGTGGTTTGAATTAGAAAACCTAAAAGTTCAGGAAGAGCTGAAATTCAACTAATTTGTCAGCCTGTATAGGAAAATGGAAATAAGATTGAGTGATTTAAATTTCTTAAAAAGGATTTGTTTTCTTTTTTTTTTAAGATTTTATTTATTTATTCATGAGAGACACAGAGAGAAAGGCAGAGACACAGGCAGAGAGAGGAGAAGCAGGCTCCACGCAGGGAGCCCGATGTGGGACTTGATCCCAGGTCTCCAGGATCATGCCCTGAGCCAAAGGCAGACACTCAACCACTGAGCCCCCAGGCGTCCCAGGATTTGTTTTCTTTTGTGTTTTTCTTCCTGGCACTAGAGCAAAGCCATATCCAAGTAACTAAAGTAAGATATAGAATTCCAAAGGGAAATATAAAGGATGATTCTCGAACATTCCCAACGTGATCATGGTATCAACATTTTCAAAAATCACCAGAGAGACATGCAATTTGTTTCTTTCTAAATATAAAAGAAACAACACAAAGAAGCCATTGCTACTATTTGGGAATATTTTATATAACTCTCAATGCAACAGTACAGTGGCCCTCTTTCTCTAGCCACCAACATAAATTGACGTCATCATTGTAAATACATTAAATAGTAGAATAATTGGTGAGTAGAGTTGAAAGGGGTCTTTGCATTTGATCCTGTTTCCTCCTTTTACAGATCAGAGACATGGTTCTCAGGCAAAGTCAGTGAGTTATGCACAGTCTTTCGGATAATGGGAATGGTGGGATGGAAATCCAGGTACTCTGATGTTTTTGTTTTTTTTTAAAGATTTTATTAATTTATTCCTGAGAGGCACAGAAAGAGAAGCAGAGACATAGGCAGAGGGAGAAGCAGGCTCCATGCAGTGAACCCAACACGGGACTCGATCCCAGGTCTCCAGGATCACACCCTGGGCCGAAGGCAGGCGCCAAACCTCTCAGCCACCCAGGCGTCCCAAGTACTCTGATGTTAAGCTAAGTTCCCCATCACAGACTTTCTCTCTGAAATACATCTGAGTTTAAGGATTGAGTAGTGAGAGGAAATCAAAATGCTAAAAGGCTAAAATACAAGACCCTCTTTCCCTGCTCTCTGTGGGTAGATTATCTTCAGTCACAGCAACAGTTAAAGAGAGTAAGTAGAACTACTAGATGGCAGCATTATATTTTGAAGTTGGTCTCAAATCAGGATAGTATCTTCTACGTGGAGCCTAAGTTAAGATAAATATCTGGGTTGTGTGCCCTCTTTGTAAATCTGGAAGATTGTATTAAGGTTCCAAATGATACTGAGATTTGCTAAGTAAAGTCTCACTTGTCAATGGCTTCTCTTGTTGGATATTTAAAGTTCAAGAGCTTTGTTTGCTTTAGTTAAGTGCTCTGAAGTGTTTCAATAGCCATTGGCCCATTTATATAAATAAATGAAGGAACACACTGATAATCCGTGATACCCGGAAGCAGCCCCGGCCTAAGGAGTAGCATAAATCCTTGATGTCTTAAAGATAAGCCTTCCACACACCTGCCTAATTCATTTTGTTAAACAACAACAAGTGTGTGCCAGTGGGCTTGATTGGCTGAAGAGGGAAGGGCTGGGAAAAAATATTTACTACTTTCAGTACATCTCTCTTTAAATTTACTAACGTGTGAGCGTTCTGCTAAGAAGTGCAGTTACAGCCTTAACCATTACTTGTTTTCAAGTGATGTATTTTCTGTTGTTATTTATCATCCTTTTTTTTACACTGGAGGAGGTGATTTTAATTGGGTTTGTTAAAAGTTGGTTTCCTCCAAGTGTTAGTTATTTTATAAAATTGGTCATCCATTTAGATTTTTAGAGAGTATCGTTATTTCATAAGGAAACTCCATTCTAGGAGAGTGGCATAGGTTGAAATCCACGATCAAATAATGTCACCCTCAAACAACTTCAAAAAAATACATCTTTGTCTTCATAGAGGAAGTGAAATGATTCCAGTCTGACATCCTGCGACTTACTATGCCAGAGTTCCCAAAGATGGGTGTGTTTGGCCGCAGTTGTAACTCCTATCTTGCTTACCCTCAAAGGTAAGGGAAAGCAAAGTTCAGAAATGATAAAGAGAGACCCCGTAGACAAGGAAAGGAATACTTCTACGAGAAAGGGAAGACAAGCTTTCATGAATGGAGTTGGCACTGGCCATAGAACTTTAAATTATCCAAATCTTACCATTTACCCCCTCATATGTGACACCTTGTCCTATTGTCACCAGTTATAAATACCAGGCAATTTATTAACCCTCACAAGTCTGGGTGGCTAATTGCGAAACCATGGATTGTCTGTAAGAAGCTTTAGCCAAATGCTGGATGTACTCGGCAGAGACTCTCAGAGCAACTGAAACACCTGCTGTGGACTGACACGTCTTGGTTCACCCAAGAACTTGAGATTCTGAATTCTTGAATGATTGCCTAGAGTCCAAGGGCTTACTGGCGTGGGAACTTGAACTGAAAGAAGAAAAAAAAAAAAGACGGTATGTTGTACATAGGATCATCATGCCCTGATTAGAATCGAAGGCGGTTTGTTCTGACATAAGACAGAGAAGTAATAAGACGACATTAGCTTTGGTTTTTCCTGCAATTTACATCGGCTGCAGTAAGCTCTTTCCTGTTCCTCTTGCATCCATCACTCCATATTCTGAATATCTTTCCCCTCAAGTGTTTTAATATCTTTCAAGAGGAATAAAGGAATAAGCACTAAAAGTTCAGGAAGAAATTGGATTAAAATCGGATGGATTCTCAGCTTATCTTGACTCTGGAATGCCGTGAGAGCTAGAGAGAAATGGTGATGTGTGACTGCCAGGCAAAATGGCAAAGAGGGCTTGGCAAAGGATTTTAAGAGCTGTAGTCTGGATTGTGAGAATTTCCTTAAGGCTTTCCTTCTCATTTAAAGTTTTACCAGGCTGTGCTTTTATACTTATTAAATTTAGGGATAGCTGCATCTCTTCCCCCAAAGAAACTCCTATTTCTCTCTCCTAGATAGGAATGAAGAACTCTTTTCTTCCCTCTGCCACATACTCCCATCATATCCTATAGGTTTTTCTATTGCTTGGTGAAAATGGGAGCTTTTATTTCTAACATTTTATTGTTTGTATCTGCTCCCCATCCTGTAAATGTTTTCATTGTTTTGCAGAGCTACACACTGTCTTTTCTGTTCGGGTCAGCGTTTGAGGTGGTAGGGCATGCAAGTCCCTCTCAGGTTGATTTCCAGAAGGTGTCGCATCTCCATCTTTCACATCATTCATGGTAACTAAGTGCATCTGCAATTGGCAGAAATGTCTAATTGGAGTAGTGAGCTGAAAAATCGTGAGTCTAACAGAAATAAAAACCCTTCATAAAACTAGTTTTAATCAATTCAACGACAGCAACAAATTATTAAACACCCACTGGGTGGGAAGAGCCATGATTAGTACTACAAGAAAGAAAATGATAGAAAAGAAGGCCCAGCCTTTGTCCTGAAGGGACTTAATCTTATAAAAGTCACACTTATAAGGCAGAGGACCATACCACGAGGCAGAAGATGGTTTGGACCATAAGGAATTTGCTAGCAATAGTAACATAAAAGAGGGATGGCAAGGGGAGCACCTGGCTGGCTCTGTCTGTAGAGCATGCAACTCTTGATCTCGGGGTTGTGAGTCTGAGCCCCATACTGGGTGTAGAGATGACTCGAAAATAAGATCTTTAGGAGGAAAAAAATGAGGAACCATTCTTTTGATGAATGGAAGAAAGCCCCTGAAAGAAGAAGATACGTGGGAGACTTTAAAGAATAGGTAACATTTTAGGTAGTTTCTGATTTGTTGGTTGTTCTCTTTGTTATAAGGTAGTAAGTGTTCATTAAAGAAAAAAAAAATCAGAACATACAAAGAAATCGAAAGAAAATCATTGGAAAGCATGACTGCTGCCAACATGGGGCGGCTAGAGGAGGGGCTGCGAGGCACCTGCCCGTGGAGCTGACTGCTGGACAGTGAGTGTCCGTGTGTCCTGGCCTTTGTCAGACTTGAGGGTGCCCTCCCAGAAGTGTTCACGCCACGCCTTGTGACGGAGGCTCATGCCTCTGGAATCTTCTGTTCCTTGTTACAATATTTATTAATGCCCAGTAGACAGTCTCATCTCTCTGCAAGGGAAGGTGAACGAACAAAGATGAAATGCCAACCCGCTGGCACTTCTTGTCAGTATTTCAAAGTAATATTATATCAATCCATTAATTGGTAATTAAAAGACAAAAGCATCACTTCATTCCCCCCCACACCCTCCCAGGAATGACACCAACTCTCCTTCTTCCCAAAATGCTGTTTCAGGAGACTTTAGTGGGATGAGTAAATGCCGTTTTTTTTTTTTTTTAACACTTTTGTTGTTTAAAAATGCTTTTGTTTCATTTGAGGTGTGAGGAAATGTGCTAACCTTGTCTGCGTTGGTGCAGCAGTGCAGAAATGATAACTGTATATACATTTTTTTTACATAAAAATAGAGAGGAGCAGGAAGGAGAGAGACAACTTATTTAAATCCTGAATACAGTCAGACCTCATATGCATTGTTAAAAAAAAAAAGCCCTAAAGAATTGCATATGGATTAGAGGGATGAATATTCTATTATTTCAGTCTGTTCTGCTGAGCTTCTTATTGTGACTTTGTGCTTCAGAAATCTGCTAGGAATTTGGCTTTGCCGTAGTAGGCAGTAATTTTAAATGTGTATCAAGCACTTGATAGTGTATGATTTGCGTGCTGTTGCATTCCTATTCCCTAAATTTTCCACCAATTTATTACTTTTTTCATACTGTTTTAATATTTCAGGATGATGAATATATACAGCATCATTAAAGGTAAATAAAAAATGCATGAAATTAAAAAATGGAATATTAGATGTTTCTTTGCTGTAATCCCCTGGCCCAATTGGAATGAAATGTCTCTGTTCTATCAAGTAATCCCTAAACATGATTAGGAACCTGGGAGTGTCCACACAGCCCACATAATATTTGTATCATCTAAGCCTATTTATGTAAGGTTTGAGTAAAAGTTGTTATTAGAAGACCTATAAACCCATTTTACAATTCTGAAAGATATGCTTGCCTCTTAATCTTTTCTACCTTTATTATTTTTGCTGGAGTTGATGACAATGTGTTCTTAATTCGTTTTTCAGAATGCTATTACTGTACGTCTTCATACTTGGATGATACATTGGCTATTCTATTGAAATACATTTTAAAGACCAAGGATTGAGTTCAGCAGTTCATTTGCATCTTGTCGCTGTTTTTTTCAATATTTATAAGAAGGAGAAGAGTTAGTTTCATAGGGCCTGTTACAACTTTCAATCATTTGATGTGAGTCCAGGGCAAGTTTTCCCAAAGTATTTCTTCTTTTAAGAAAGTTTCTCATATTATATTGATGCACTAAGCTCCTGGGTTTTTCATTTCTTTTTTCTTTAAAAGAAAAAAAAAACAGTTTGCACTATGTGATGCTTTGCTACAAAATTGTTTAATTTTGATTTTTGAACCAAAAAAACAGTGTTTTGCAAAGAGAATATTTGAACATAAAAATACCAAAAAATGTTTTCCCTAAGCCTTGATCTATGACCTACCTTGTGTTAATGAATTATTTGGAAAAATACCCTTTCTTTATTAGCAAATCTTCAGTTTGCCCTCTTTAAAAGCCCTCTTTGTAGGGAGAAGTTTTTCACAACATCTTAAAAGTCATACGTATAATTCTTTTTTCCTCTTCCTTCCAATTAGGTTTTTAGTGAATACCAGGCTTTTCTTAACTCAGTTTAGTTCTTTTAATCATGTAGATACTGATCTAACAATTGCATGTAAACAGTCTTGAATTTCAGAGAAGCTCACCAATTGCAATCTTATTCCAGATACTTTAAGTACCAGGACATTTTTGTTTCTTTAATGTAGTATTCCTTGTTTATTTTTGGCTTATGCACAAAAGATGGTTTTCACTGAGCACTGCTTTACCAAAAATCATGAGATGTGAAGATCGACAGCTCTTATGAATTTGACAGTTATGAAATCGTTTCAGTGACTACAGTTTCTAATAAATACTCACCGGTGTGGTTTATTTTAAAACCATGTTTCATACAGCACCCCAAAGATATTATGTGGTAAGGCCTTTTAAATCTTTGCTCTTGTTTGGACAAGTTAGCTCTGATACCTGAGATGAATCCTAGTAGTGAAAGAGGCATTCCCTTAGCTTCCATATAGGTTAAGTTTGGGTTGGCTCTTCCTGCAAACACCAGGTTTGAGCAGAGGGGTCCGGGGTTGGTCTTTTACACTTTGCAAGTATGCCATTTGGTACATGTGTTGTCAGCAATTGTAAAAATTGTCCTCTGGAAGCCAGTTTCTGTGTGTTTGTTACTCATTTTGCAACGGAAGTAATGACAGCAAAATGACATATGACCGACATTCCCCTAGATGAACTTTACCCCTGGGGGGGCGGGGAGGCAGGGAGGGAAGTTTTAAATAGTCCACACACTTATGCTAGAAAAATTATCAGCGAGCATGTGATTTCATAATGGTCGTGTGACAGTGCTGCTCCATTGTGTTCAGTTCATCAGAAATCTGAGCCTCCTGCCACCAGCTGTGCCCAACCGGACCCGCATGTCCTGGGTTCAGTTGGCAGATAAAGCTCCACTGTGTTGCAACTGCAGTGGGTGAGGGGGGAGGCACTCAGGTGTAGCCCAACCCTTGGGGGGGGGGCGCTGAGCCCCAGGGGTCCTGCTCCCAAGGCAGGTGGGCTCATGTGTATGCCTTTGGGAGCGTATCCACAGACCCCCAAGAGAAGAGAGAAAATCTGGACAATTAGTTTGAAAAATTTCAGGATTGCTTTGTGCTTTGTGCCATTCCTCAGAGCCCTTTCAAAGAATGCTGAACTGAGCAGAACAGAGAGCAGAATGGCCTATGGCTTAGAACTCAGCCTTTGCGTTTCCCCGTCTGCACATCCCTGGTCCAGTTTCTTCACATCTCCATACCTCAGGCACCTCATTTGTAAAATTAAGATAACAATATTATCTACTTGCAAGGATTAAATAAAATAATCCTTTTAAAGTGCTTACTTAGCTCCGTGCCTGGCACGTAGTCAGCACTCAACAGTATTAACGTTTGTGAAGCTCTCATTTGCAGGAGGGATGTGCCACACTTTCCTTTTATATATGGAGAAACTGAGGCTGTAAATCATGGGCTCACCTAAGACCACTTGGCCAAGAATAGAATTCGTGTTTCCTGGCTTTCATGCTATTATGCTAACCACTAATCTATGCTTCTTCCCTGCATCAAGCCCCTAACATTCCTATTCTTGATTAAAGCAAGGCGTGGGGGAGGTAGGAGGGGGAAGGGAGGTAGGGAGGATTTAAGAAAATAATGGTGAGAAATAACCTCATAGAGATGAATTTAATCTATTGTATCTCCTCCTTGAAGCTGATTGTCTCTGGAAAACAAAAACAAAAACAAGACATAAAACAAAACAAAAAAACCAGCATGTTTTCAATCAGCATCTCCCCACAGCTAAAATTAACAGATTTTTAAAATAGAAATTTTGTGTTGTTGGTAAAATTGGGAAGTTTTAGAAAATAATTATTTTTGGTAACTCTGTGGAGTCTTGTATGCTTCTGGAACTATCCACAGGCGTCTAAACGGGCTCTGAGCCTTGGGCAGGATAAGGCAGAGAAATGTTTACAGTTCAGAGTTGTGAACAGCGCTGGAGTATTTTGCCTCAAGCAATACAGAAACTCCTGGGATAGGCAAAAAAGCACATTTTCAAAGTGAAATAGACTAAAGAAAGTAGCAGAAATATTACATGGTAAGGTTGAAAACTGTTTGTGAGGCTGGATTAGAAAGCATAGACAATGAGGAATATTCAGGCTTCTTCTATTAATAATGAGTTGTGTCTACATTCACAAATTAGTTTGCAAATTAATATTTGGAGTTGGCTAAACAACTGGTTATTAATTTTTTGAGAAGAAGAAAGTTGCATTTGCCAATTACTTGAGTGATTTTGACATGCAGTTCCCCAAACAAGCAAACAAAATTGTTTGTGTATATAGGCATGGGATAATTCAGCTCTCTCCAGGTTGTGGGTTTTATTCTACAGATGGAATTCCCGTTCACCCCCAAAACAAATACCAAATAAGCAGAGGTCTGCACCTCATGTCCACCATGTAGTCAGGCTGCTAATTTGGTTTGATGGCTATATAGGACCCAGTGGTCCAGGAGTGTTTCTTCTCACCGAATGATAACAGTATTGTAGTGTGCAGAACAGGAGCTTTTTTGTTATTGTCTTTTGGTTTTAGGGTTTTGTGGGGGGGCGGCGGTTTCTTCCCCATCACCGAGGAGCAAAGCCTTTTGGGCACATTAGCGCTACTCTCAGCAAGTAATGCAAAATGGGAAATAATTGGGTTGAGGTGCTCCTGGGATATTAGTGGTGCTGTGGGCAGGAAAGCAGGCATTGGAAAATAAATGACAAATTAGTCTGCTTAATCTCTTTATTGTGAATCAGATGCCACGGCAGAGGTTCATAATGCATTAATAAATACCAGTTAATGCAACTGAGATACTATTCCTCAAATTCGCAAAAGTGGTAAGAATTCTTTCCTAAGGGAGTGACCATGTTTACTGAATGATTTTCTCCTTCCATAAGCTGGACTTTGTGGTATAAGCCCAAGTAAATAATAATAACCATTATATGTGTATAGGGCTGAAGCATTTATGGACAGTTTCATACATATCAACATGAGTGAGCTTCACTATGATATCCCTGGGAGGGACAGGTTTTTGTATTTCCCATTCTACAGACAAGCCACTTGAGGAGTTACATGATCTACCAAATGGTGCACAATGTTGGTCAAAAAGAGATTTGGATCTTGATTTTCTGGCTTCAAAATGTGTGATCTTGCTACCCCATCGCCCCACGTACTTAGAGTCAAAATCTATATATTAGTATAGCTCCATATAGTATAGATTCTGATAGCCTCTGAGTTGCATTATAGTCCTTCGTCCATTTTAATCAAATTCCATAATATTGCACGTACGACTAAATTCCAGAATCTTACTAAGTTCCCAACATTACAAAGACTGCCTTTACCTGCCCCCTTAGTACTGATGACATACAGGAGTCCCATGACATTTTGCATGTGGAAACTGAGACACATCGACAGCATAGCTGAGCTGGTTTGCATCCAGAAGTATCGTTAACCGGACTTGTCAAAGTTATTTCTCTAGGTGCTCTGGCTCTTAGCTGATCATGTCATTAGTTTAACCTACAGCAGCATCGAGTTGTGGGCTTTCTGCTTTAGCATCTCCAGATGGAGTCTGCCATCAAGGCTCACGGGATCTGTAGGTGCCTGGGCATCTTTACAATAATCCTATCCCACTTTTGGCCGCTCCTCCAGCTTATACCACACAATGCTTAACACTGAACTGTTCCAACTTCCTCTGTCCTAGTTGACATGATGCTATGTAATTATTCTAATACTTTTGATGAGAAGGTGGCTTTTGTGTACTGAGGCCTTTTTATCCTCATTTATGTCAGCCTGGTCCTCATTGCCGTATGGCGTAGAAAACAGGCCCTAAATTTATGCTTGTTGGTCAGTTGACCAGAGGGCTTTAGCTAATCACAATCCCTCTTATTTCTTCACACAAGGGCACCTACCCTGCTGTCAATTACGATATGGTCATCATAGTTTTGGGAAAGAGATGGTATTTGGCCAAGGTCACGGAGAGGAAGGAGGGGATTAAAAAAAATGTACAAGGGACACAAACTATAAAAATTAGACTTATATTTGAGCCGGAGTCATCAAAATGTATTTCTAAGAAAGAAAGACTGATTGCTCACATGAGGAAGACCAATCATAGTTCATAGTGAGGACTGCCCAAAGCAAACACCTCTCCTGTCTAACAGCATCCAGGAATGCTGCGTCCATGTGGTCAGAACGGTTGTTTTCTTTGTCACCCTGCTCATTATGTTACCTACTGTACAAAGAGCTCTGAAGAAATCGAGCATCAGTGGTCCCCCAAAATAAGTGAAGTAGAAAAATTATCCATTCGGTGCTCACGCAGTCGTGGACTTTTTTTCTAATTTGGTTTTTGCAAAGACTTGAATGTACCCAGTTGTTGTTTTTGGATAATAGCAAAATGTTTTCTACACTTTCTAATGAGCTTTAAAGAAATGCATCCAAAACAGACCAGGGAAAACACCATGGATTTGGTCTCCTTATATAATATCTCTCTTCAACATGTATCTGAGTCTTCAACTTGATTGTTTCTTTTGGTATCTTCTCTGAGAGTGGGACTTGGAGGCTTCCAGGGTAATTATGCCTCCTACCTTTCTAAGGACAGTCTGCTACTGTTTTCTCTAAATAACCTGTGATCATGTAATGGATAAACAGTATTACCTCTGTTTTAATGACCCCCTGATTTTACAGTGGTCGGCAGTGTGCCAGAGTCAGCTCCTTGGACTCTGTTTTTGTTCTACATTCCTCAGTACTACGACAAAAACTATTTACGTTTTGCTTGAATAGCTTAAACACCATTTTAGAAGACTTTAGATTGCTTTTGAACATATTTGAATGCATCTTTAGCCATCACTGGGCTTAAAATGGAAACCCTTTTTTCAGCTTATCTGTATTAAACACCTGTAAAAATCAATGGTACTGTATTTTTTTTCTTATAATGCTCTGTTCCTTTAACTAATGCCAGAAATAATGCACAATTTATTCTAGCGTGTTCTTTTCCCTTTGCCTGATGTTCTCTGGTAGTAAGTGGCATAGTGTATAAGAACTCACTTCTGCTGACTTAATAGTAAAATTGCCAGGTTGATGTTGAAATTCAACCAATTGGAGCCTAATCCTCAAGAAGAAATTTGCTGTCTCTCCTACTGATTATCATCCGTCCTCTTCATAATGAATATGCAGAAAGTTTATTTTATTTTTTGCAAGTGCACATACTTACATAAGTGACCAATAGGAGAAGTTAGAGTTAACCAGTGATGTTTTTTGAGCATTGTTATTTTTCCCTAAAATCAGAAGTCATTACATTTATATTGAAAATATTGAGTGGTTTGTATGAGCTTTATGCCAAACTAAGATTAGTGTGCTGTAGCCCATTACAAATGTAGAAGATTGACCATTTTTTATGAGTTAGAATAAAAAATATGATAATAATGTCTTCTCATCATCATAAAGAGATGATAATGACTAAATGAAATATTTATATTATCTCATTTTGTTTGATAGGTTCCATCTTCTCCCATACCAAATACTTTCTCAAGAGCAAGCATAGCCTCCTGGTTAAAAAATAAATCTTTGTAGAATTCAAGTTCTTCGTATGTGTTGCTAAAGAAATCCAGTAACCCAATGTTTTACTGCCTTTAATTTCTGAAATTTGTTTGTGTCTTAAAACAGAGCCCGGTGGTTTGGCGTGTTTTGATCAGGGCTGTGCGTAAAGATGGGTTATGTTTCAGCTTCTATATACATAGCCTATTTGTTCCCGAGTATTGCTTTTTTGGAAAATGGTCTAATTTGTAAACAAAAATGTTTGTGTATGTTTGTGTATATGTGTGTGTATTACACATATATTCTTTGTGCTGTCTATTGCTGACACACATATTGAGTACACCACTTGTCTCTTCATCAACCGTATTGTGAGGCTCACCCTGGCCTGTCTCCTCTCTCATGCGCTACCTTGCTATCTTTGATATTATTATATACAAGCTATATCCTTCCCAGCTGGACCCTTTCCATACTTCTGCATCTTCTTCAAGACTTCCTATATAGAAACACTGACATATATGTCACTGCAAAGTCATAGAGGGATTGCTTTATGACACTGATGCTCTGAACATGCCTGTTCAGCAGGTGGCTCAGCCCCTCCACGGCTCTGTTTGCATGACCACCGCTGTCATAAAGGATTCTGAGTTCCCAGGAACGGTTTTCAGGCAGGTGGTTGTGTCACAGTGCTTTCATGTGAACTGAACTGTCCCCATCTTTTTCTCCGCCTCTCTCTCTCCTTCATTCCCTACACTCATCTTACTGAAGTTGGAGAAGAGAAACAAGATTTGAGGCCTGCCCAATTTGTCCTGACATAGAGAGATGCTTAGCTCGGTGGAGGCCAGCTGAGTGCCTGCCTGACATTTCAACAAAGTGTCTGCAGGACTGCTGGCTCCCTGGCCCTTCCCTCCGCCACCACCTGGCTCCCGGAGAGCCCCTGTCTACCTTGGAGCCCCTGTCTACCTTCCTGGAGAGGGGTGACAGTCCCTCAGGCTTTGACGCTCAGTATCTTGTTAGATCTGCTGATGAAGACACTGTTTACGACTCAGCCTTGGTTTTCTGCAAGAGGTGTTTGGGTGTGCTTAGGGGGCCCGCAGAAAACATTCCTAGGGATGCTTTTATTACTTTTATGGAGGGAAAAAAAATGCCCTATTTTCTGAACACATTGATTTGCCTTTTTTTTTTTTTTTCTTAAATGTCCAGAAAGCATTTTGGATTCAGCACAAAAATGTTGCGATGGCCCAGTTTTCCTTAAATCCCTGATCTGCCAGATTGCAAACGACAGAAGTGTAACTCATCACACTGCTTCCTAGATGGGCCGGGTTTTGTCCCCAGGTCATTTTATTCCTTTTTTTTTTTTTTTTTTTTTTTAATGATGACGACCAGGGGCTTTTTTGGTTGTCTCTTACTCTGACAAAGATAAGACCTTAATTTAGTTCCGATATTACATATTACAATCTAAAAACAACACCAAACAGCCTTGTGTCGTGGGAAAGAGTAGAATTTTAGAGCCTGAGTGAGATCAGGGCCTTGGCGTAATTAATTATCCTTTCTAAGCCTTCTTGACTTACCATTAACATTTAGCAAGAGGCAGGGTTGGGAAGATGGGAACCACCTTGCAGGGCTGTTGTGAGGATTTAATGAGGTAATCTAGAAATTTAGCACAACATCTGTTATGTACGCACATAGACATGGAGCCGTGCAAACCAGCAGAGCACCTGCTATCTACTAGCCATGCAAGTTTCTTCTCTCCCGCCTCCCCTTCCTCTCTTTTTAACTTGTCTCCCTCTTTACTTCCCATTTGGAGGGGGGGAAGGAAAAATAATTCTTATGATGTCATGCATACTGTTGTTATGGGCTGATGTATGGTTAGGTTGGTTTGGGGTCAGTAATAAATAATATTATAAGTAGATGGTTGCACTCAATTATTACCACCCCTGATGGTTAGTCTCCAGGTTGCTAATTTTAGGTTCACTGATGATGTCTCATCAAGACTCATCCAAGTTTCTAGTTCAGACAGGACTTCTTTTCAGTCATGCCATTTTACCTGGATGTTGTCTCGCATCCTCTGTCACACCTAGAGGATGTGACATCTCATGTTCTCAGTGATCCATGTTTTAGCTTTAGGGGAAGAATTATACCCAAACATAGGGAAGTCTAAGTTTTCTAGTCAGCAAAGCTCCAAAAACTTTTGGAACATATATAAATAATTCTCTAAATCGTCCCAGAGGAACTTGTCCCTGAAAGGAGTCTCATTTCAATCTTTGAGGGCTAGTGTAGGACAATTCGCATTGGAGGGATGGTGGTGAGTAATGTCTAAGATTTCATTCAATGCTAGGGCTCTGTGACTTTTTCATTCTAAAGTAGGAATGTGCCAAACACTCCTGCTGAGCTATGAAATTAGTAGATCTCATTTGTTGTCTATCCTCCTCATGTACTGAGTTCATTATTATATTGGGGTTGGTATTACCCTGGCACCTCCAAAGTACTCAGCAATGGTTAGCTATGATTACCACTTAATGCTCCAGGTTTCTTAGGTAACCATTCTCATCTTGATTCTCTCTCCCTTGCCTATGCTCTTTGAAAACTATAGCCACAATTCCTTGTGTATTTTTACATTTTTCTTTTTTTTAAGATTTTATTTATTTATTCATGATAGAGAGAGATGCAGAGACACAGGCAGAGGGAGAAGCAGGCTCCATGCAAGGAGCTGATTCAGGTCTCGATCCCGGGACTCCAGGATCACGCCAGGGCTGAAGGCAGGTGCTAACCCGCTGAGCCACCCAGGGATCCCCATATTTTTACATTTTTCTTATATTTCAGGAAGACATTTTAGATTCAGAGGAGTGAAGAGTTTTACAGAGACTCCCTGTCTTCTCCCACCGAGCATAGTTGAGCCCAGCCTCCTTCCTGTCCAGTCTCTGAACTGTAGGCTTCCCCACCCTCCATCGCCCAGATGAGGTACCTGCATTCCAAAACAAAGAGACACAAAACATCATGCCCCATCCATTTAATGTTTTCCACACTACATTTTAAAAAATCGTATTCAGTTCATTTAAACTAAAAAACAGTTCATCCATTTGTCCTCCACCCCACATCTCCTATGACCACTGGTCTATTCTCCATATCTATGAGCTTTTTATTTTTTTAAGATTCTACATGTAAGAGAAATCATGCAATATTTGTCTTTCTCTGTCCTGACTTCTTTCACTTTGTATAATCCATCCATGTTGACATCCATTCATGTTGTTGTAAATGGTAAGATTCGTTCTTTTTTTTATGGCTGAATTTTTTATTCTAATGTATATATTGTATATATCATACATTCATCCACTGATGGACATCTTGGTTGTTTCTATATGTTGGCTATTGTGAATAATGCTGCAATGAAGATGGATGTATCTTTTCAAGTTAGTGTGTCCGTTTTCTTCAGTGAAGACTCAGAAGTGGAATTGCTGGATCGTATGGTAGTTCCATTTCAATTTTTTAAAGAACTTCCATACTGAGTGCCATTGGCCGAACCAACTTATATTCCCACCAACACTGCACAAGGGTTTCTCTTTGCTCCACATCTTCACTAGCTCTTATGTCTTATCTCTTTATACCTGCCATTCTAACAGGTATTAAGTGATATCTCATTGGGGTTTTGATGTGCATTTCCCTGATGATTAGTGATGTTGAGCACCTTTTTATGTATCTGCTGACCATCTGTATGTCTTCTTTGGAAAAATGTCTACTCAGAGCATTTGTCCATTTTAAAATCAGATTGATTGCTTTATTGCTGTTGAGTTGGATGAGTTCTTTGTATATTTTAGATGTTAGCTCCTTTTTAGATATATAATTTGCATGACTTTTCTCCCATTCCATAGGTTGCCTTTTCATTTTATTGATGGTTTCCTTTGCTGTACAGAAGCTTTTTAGATTGGTGTAGTCCTACTTGTTTATTTTTGCTTTTGCTGTCATATTTAAAAAGTCCTCATGCCACCTATGGTTTCTTCTAGGAGTTTTTTAGTTTCAGGTCTTAAGTTCAAATCTTTGATCCATTTTGAGTTAATTTTTATTTATGGTAGAAGAAGGTGCTCCAGTTTTATTCTTTTGCATGTAGCTATCCAATTTTCTGAACACCAATTATTGAAGAGACTGTCTTTTCCCCATTGTTATTCTTGGCTCCTCTGTTGTAAATTACCTGACTATATATGTGTGGGCTTCTTTCTGGGCTTTCTCTTCCATTCCATTGATCTGTGTGTCTGTCTTAATGATAGTATCACATTTTAAAAATTATATTATTTTTATTTTGTTTAAAGATTTTACCTATGTAGTTTCGAGAGAGAGAGAAAGAGAGAGAGCATGGGTGGGTGCGGAGAGAAAGAGAGGGAGAAGCAGGCTCCCTGCTGACTGGGGAGCCTGATGCAGGACTCAGTGCGGGGCTTGATTCCAGGACCCTGACATCATGACCTGAGCCGAAGGCTACATTTAACTGAGTCACCCAGGTGCCCCCCAAACTTTTAAAATTATTATAACTCTGCCATAGAGTTTGAAATCAGGAAGCATGATGCCTTTGGCTTTGCTTTTTCTCAATATTGCTTTAGGTGTTTGGGGTCTTTTAGGGTTCCATATTAATTTTAGGATTATTTGTTCTAGTTCTGTGAAAAATATAATTGGTATTTTGATAGGGATTGCATGTGTCTGTAGATGGCTTTGGGTAGTCTGAATGTTTTAACAATTATTAATTCTCTCAATCCATGAGCACAGAGTATCTTTCCATTTATTTGTATCTTCTTCAATTTCTTCCTTTTTTAAGTATTTGTAATAATAATAATAAAAAAACTATGTTGAATAATGGAAACAAGTCAGGATGAAAAATCCATTTGCAAACTAAACTATTTCTAGGAGCAGGGTATTGTGTTTTCCTGTGACTCTTGAGGACCACTCTAATATGAGTACAAGACACGAACCATATCTCAAGAAAAATGTTTGAGGAGTGTTGAACCCTAACACAAAAGCAACAACCCATTTCTCACAGTAAGTTGTGGGATGTCCAGGAGTGGCTCCCTTACCTTTGCCAGGTAAAACAATACCATTGGGCAGTGAATAGAAGCACTAGAATCTTGGAACCTTCGACTGGTTCTCTAAACAACTAATCTTGTTTACTAATATGCATGTCGAGCCCTGACTCAAGGCCACCATGAACTTGATTGCTAATTGTCAGTAACTGATTATAGGTACCTCCAGCATGCCTTCAACCTGAAGAAGACAGAAATATAGAATTGGTTCCTTAATCAAGAAGGTGGAATTGCCAGGTTATCGCATAAGAGGGGAAGCTGCAGACGAGTTACAGAGCCCTGGACTCACAGATAGGATTCCTTTACAGGCCCACAGGTGCCCATTATGCATTCTCTCTCTACCATAGTGAGGTAAAGGCAATAACATCATTTGATGATGGGTTTATTCTCTCCAAATTTCAAGATTGAAATAGAAAGACGACACCTGAATGTAATTCCCGGGGCAGGCAAGCGCCGTCCAGCCCTCACAAGATGCACAAAAGCCAGGGAAGCTCCAAAGAAGTCTATTAGGGGATTTGTTTCGTGGAGCTCAGGGTTTCTTCCATTCGAGTTTTACCCGATACTTAATTTAACTCCTCGAGTAATATAATACACTGGGGCAGGACTAGAGTGAGGTGGTGAGGTGAATGGTACTGCAGCCTGCACATTACGCCTGACCTTGCAGCTGAGTACTAATTCGAAGCAGAGGAATTAAAATTGTCTATTCTTTTGCATTGTCATGCCTCACGTTGATAAGCACAAAGAAATGTAAATAAAAAAGACCTATTTCAAAACCTCCCCGTACCACCTTTTTGTTTTATGACAAAAGACAGTTAATTAACATACTAGCAGTAAGCAGCCTTCCCAAACTCATGCTAATTATGTATTCTGTTGACCGGGACGCTAGTCATAAGGTAATTGGCTTGCAGCAACATGACATTTCAAATCATCTCTTGAAATTACATCAAAAAGCCAGCCTGTTTTGTTTTGATAGGGGAACAATCAATTTGATAAGTGGTAACACAGCTCATTGTTTCACATTAATTAGACTAATTGCTCCATGTTAGCCTCTGAAATAGACAGAACTTGGAGAAGACAAAGGCTGCGGCCTTTAGCATGCAGCGCGTGTGATGTTCCACTTGCCTGCACAGACCGTAGGCAGAAAACAGAGCTGTTATAGGAGGCAGCCTTGCGGGAGGCAGGGTGTTAACAGTAGTTTGATGTGTTATGCTTAATACACTGGCTTTCAATTATAGCATCCAGGTTCCAAGTCCCACAGAGGAAAGAAAGGACGACTCTAAAGAACTGTTTCCCAGCTAACCAGGTTTGGGGTTTGAGGGAAGTTATAACAGCCTTGCAGTTCCTCTCCTTCAAAACCCATACACTTTTATGTCCCTGCCAGGGAGGCCCCACTAACATCCCTTTGTAGTACTCTGGGCATAAATGCCTTTAAAAACAGACCGAAGCTAAACAAACAAAGCCGAAACAAAACAAAATACCAAAAGGACCCAGGAAAATAAAATAAATAAATAAATAAATAAATAAATAAATAAATAAATAAAAATTAAAAAGGCTTTTTCTTTTTTCTTTTTTTAATTTTTCTGGGTCCCAGTGACACAACACAGTGTTTTAACGCACCAAGATGCAGGGAACTGTCATTTGGGGGAAATCTGACACTTGAGCCCTGCCAACGCCTTGCAGTTTGACAGGCCGTACCTCTGTTCATTCTCGAGACCACCAGTTGGGCCAAACTGGACAGTGTGATCTTTATGACAGCAGCACATGTCAGTCTCAGTTGGCTAGGAAGAGAATGCCCCTTGTGACCCCAGGCACGGACTCCTGATGCTCACACATAGGTTGGTGAGATCGCGTTACTGGACGGCTGATGCAATGGAACAGGGCTCCTTCCCAAGCAAAAGGCTGTCCAGGGCTTAAAAAAACCAGATGCACTGCCTCTGCCCCTCAGACGCTGTCTAGTTACCCACACACGACTTCGGATTATTGCAGGCTAACTAAAACGAACGTGCAAATCAGCGGGCGTGTGTGTGTGTGTGTGTGTGTGTGTGTGTGTGTGTGTGCCTCTTCCTGTCCCTACTGTTTTTATGTGTGAAGTGGGAATTAGTCTAAATATTTGATTCTGCGGTTGCAAATCACCAAATTCACTGTGGTTAGGCGGTAAATTATCTTGTTGGCTTTGGGCTGCATTTGACCTAAGAGGCAGAGTCCCAGACAGCAAGAGACTCTGCTAATTGCCACTGCAGCTCGATTCAAAGAATGGTTTGCACAGGTTCGTGGTGTGGAAAGGACTTTGGGTCTCTCACTAGTTTCTTCAGCTTCACCAAGAGTGGTGTGGTCTTTGAACAGGAAGGACAGCAACATATAAACATAACAGTGTTTTCCTAAGATACACAGCCGCATTACACATCCCAAAATTGTAAGTATGATGTTCCTCCATTTGTAAATGCTTATGGGCTTTCATTGAAATTAGAGGGAAAAACGACGGTGAGATTTGGACCTGGCTTGGAAAATGAATTGGAAACGTTTAAACGAGATTGATTTGCTTCTGTGTAAGAAGGCATCTCGGGCGGGAAAGGTGGGGGCATGCGGACATTGGTACCAAAGGGAAGCATTTCATGTCTTCTTTTTCTCCTTCCCTCAAAGGGATGATCCTTCTGCAGGAACTTCAAAGCCCAAATTTGCTCGGCAGGTTTAATTCGGTCATTTAAAAGAAAAAAAAATAGTATGTGGTGTAGCAGAGGCGAGCAATTAAATGATTGCTCCTACAAGTTAATAAATCTTCAACAGCCTTTTAAAGAGGTACAAGGATTTGTGATGTAAGTGTGCTAATGTGCTGTTTTCCCCGTAAAATCCCAGGGTTTATTCAGAAGGTAAATGATGGGGAAGAAGAAAAAAAAAAAAAGGACCAAGATTGAAGCCCCTTAACATTCAGCTTAAGTGCTGGTTCCACTTGCTTGAGCACAAGTTGGAAGCAGCTTTGTTAGGATTCCAGCCGGCGCCCTCGCTGTCACTACTGGTTCTTGTATAGTCAAGCCCCACTTGGAGCAGAGCAAATCTTTGCTCAGTTAAGCGAGCGTCAGTCACTGGTAAGCTTGGCTGCCGGCCCAGGGTTGTTAGGCTTTTCCATGCTACACCTGAATGAGATATTGACGAGCCATTGCTACCCAAACAGAGTTGAGAAACTGGCTAAAAAAATAAATAAATTAAATTGTCATGGGGCTGACAGAATGATTTTGAAAATGCAACTTGCACTTCCAGTGTACAAGCAGAACAAGGAGAGCGCTGCTGGCCTGCTGCGAGGCGGTGTACCGTTGGGTTGGTTGAATGGCTTTTCGTGCTCTCCTGACTCACCAGTGTGGATTTGGGATGGGGCTTGGGGGGGGGGGGGACAGGTGCTGACAGATTATAACCCCGTGTAGACCCTGCTTTGGCCTTGCTTCATTGCAATGGGCCTATCATCGACTTAACGAAAGCTTCCCAAAACAAAAACGCTGGAGAAGGAATATAGTTAGGAGGCTTTGGGGTGAAGAGAAGACTTTGACAGTAGGTAATTTCTGCTGAGCAGAAAAATAAGGATCAGAGAAAATCAGGGACAGAGTGGGGGAAAAAAAAAAGACATAAAGTAGGAATAGTTTTTAAGTAGGAATGGCTGGCCAAGCTATTAATCACAGAGTGCTCCGAGCCACAACAGGGCTTATGTGAGGCCTGGTAAGACTAAAGGACAGAGGCTAAAGACTCTACAAAAGCCCCCACCTCGCCCCACATGTGTGGGAGGGGTGGCCTGTTCACATTGGCAAAAAAAAAAAAGATATAAAAACCCAAGGAGTTTTGGTAAATATTTAGAGTCTTTGTTTTTTTACTGTTGAGTCAATGTTGTGTTGTGATCATGGCAGTGCTTGTTCTCCTAAAAAGTGGAAAAGCTGAATTTCACCCTTGGCAAACTGGTAGAGGGGGGAAGGTGTTCGGGAAGGGGAGAGCCCTCCGATGAACCTCTGAATGCTCTGGCAAGCCTTTGTCTCCAAAAACTATTAATTGGAGGTTTGCTGGGAGAAATCGGAAATTACTATAGGTTCTAAAGGTTTAATAACTTCTTTTAAAATAGATTCCGGGCTCTTGTAAGCGTGCATGTGCTATTTTAATGCATAATTTCTCATGGAAATTATGTGATTTCTCCTCCTAGCTGTGTCTGTATTGAAAAAAAGGACAGTTCGGAGCGTGCTGGCATTTTGCTCCCTCCACATCCAGCTCCCATTCTTACTAGAGGTAGGTGCTGGGGGGACTCGGTGGGGTGGCGTGACCGGCACGGGGATCGGTGGCCCTTCCCGCTTCAATCTTGCTCATGTCGAAAGCGCACACCTGACTCCAGGACTCTGGACCATTGGGGCTCAACCAAAGCCCAACCCCCCATAGCAAAGAAATCCAAACACACATTGACATGTCACCACCGAGGCAGGGCCACAGGCACAGAGGGAGATCTTCAACATCCCGAGCACCACCTTGCCCTCCAGCAGCTTACTTTCTTTGGTTTCGGGATCTGTAAGTGGGAGTTAGTAACATCTATGTCACAGGGTTGCTGGAAAAACATTAAGTGGAAGTAAAGCTCCCGGCCTGGTGCTTCTTAGAAACATGTATTAAGTGCTTTGTGGCAGGTCCTTTGAGAAATGTAGGTTGTTTGTAGTAATTTTTTTTTAAGATTTTATTTATTTATTCATGAGAGACACCCAGAGAGAGACAGAGACACAAGCAGAGGGAGAAGCAGGTTCCATGCAGGGAGCCTGATGCAGGACTCCATCCCAGGACCCCAGGATCACACCCTGAGCCAAAGGTGGACAGAGGTTCAACCTCTAAGCCACTCGGGTGTCCCTATTTGTCTGTAGTATTATTATTATTTTTTTAATTTTTATTTATTTATGTTAGTCACAGAGAGAGAGAGAGAGGCAGAGACACAGGCGGAGGAAGAAGCAGGCTCCATGCACCGGGAGCCTGATATGGGATTCGATCCTGGGTCTCCAGGATCGCGCCCCGGGCCAAAGGCAGGCGCCAAACCGCTGCACCACCCAGGGATCCCTGTAGTATTAAAGAAGAGGTTGTAGACACTTGAAATTGTCTTCTAGTACAAGCAGGGCCAGATGCATCGGTGCGTGGTCACCTGTGTGGCCACACAGAACCCTCTGCTCTGAAGGGCCTTGCACGGGGTTTAAAGTTCTGCTGTCCCCATCTGCACATTCTTAATATTTTTTGAACAGGGAGCCCCACATTTCCATTTTGAATTGGGCCCCACAAGCTGTCATTTGACTCTGCCTGCAATTTTTTTTTCTTTTCGAGTGACACCTTTTATGGAATATTTTAAATTAGCATTTGACACCATCAGTCAACTGCTATCTAACTGCTCAGTTAATTCTCCTTTTTTTTTCTTTTGTGCTGCTGTGACCTCCTCTCATGAATACCTGGCTCCCTCCACCCACCCTGCAGTTCTCCATGAGCAGTATTTAGTTAGCATCCCTACAGCTGAGTTCCTCTGCTCCCTAAGCAGAAAGACCCCTTCCTCGCCAGCATCCCCACATCCCCACAGCGTCCTGGTGTACACCCATTCTAACACTCCCCTTCTCAGTGCCCTGGACAGTAAGCTCGTTCAAGGGAAGATGTTTCCTCTTTTTCCAACCTGCTGTCTCCCACCATTCTGACTCATAGTTGGTATTGACACAACAAGTGAACGAACAAACCGATTACCAGAGCTTCCAAGAGCACAACCGACTCCTTGTCCTCTCACCTTTAAAAAATTATTTTTTTCTGCTTTCCTTTAGCAAAGTATTTTTTGAGCAATGGATGCCTCACGTACATACAATAGGGACCAAATGGAAAAACAAGTTCAGGATTGCCTCTGAGGTAGAAACCAGCTCCTAAATAATCAAGAATCGGTGGGCAATTGAGTGGCTATCATTGGACACCACCCAGTCGAGAAAATGAAATGCTTTTTTGTAACTCCTGTTCTGTTGGATGGTATATGAAGACCCTGAAACTCTTGTTCCAAGGTCTTAAAGCATGTTTCCTCGGCACAGGGGTTTAGAAGCCTTTTAACACCGGGCCCACAAGATAAAGGGGAACCCGTATAGGGATGGGTTCGATGGTGGGCAGAGTCAGTAAATTCTGTTGAAATCAAATGCTAAAAAAAAAAAAAAAAAGAAAAGAAAGAAAAGAAAAGAAATGCTACATTTTGTGAGCACATACGGTTTTCTGAGGAGAAAGTCTCTGGCTTTCATGAGATCCTCAAAGGAGCCTCTGGACCAAAAGTAATTAAAGACCCCTGCTTTGGTATTTCAATTTGAGAAAATGATGTTTCTTTCTTATTAAAATAGAATACTGTCTATAATGACTTGTCATTATTAAAGGGATGCTTTCCTGACTTTTGACAGCCCCCTCACACATATACCCAGGCCAGTTAATCAACTGTAATTTTGAAAAGGTGTTTCTTAAATGGTCTCAAGTTGATTGAAGTACTTGCACTTGCTCTTCAAAGTTGTCGGCATTGCTTTCCTACTTTTCTCTCCAGCCCACCTTCCTCCTGCTTTGGCCGGTTTTTCAGTGTTTCGAGGGGCACCAGGAAAGGGGAGTTCAGAAAGCTTGTGTGCCATTGGCTACTGGGTGGTGCATTTCTTTTGTTGTTCTGGGTTGTTTTTAGAATTCATATCATTGATGTGCTTGGGGCATTGGTGACAAGATGTTAATGGTTTCCTGACTGGGCAGACAGCTGTGTTGAGAGGTGTTAAGTTTTCAGTAAATTCATCTGTTTTATTAGTTCAAATTTACCTGTAATGTTTAGCTCATTTACAACTGAATTTGTGGTCTATTTTTTTTTTCACCTTTTGCAGCTTTTGTTTCTTTCCTTTGTTTTCATGTAATTTCATTTGAAAAGTACGGAGATTCCTCCTTCCTTCCCCCCCCCCAATAAGTTAGGGTGTCTTTACCTACAATAAACAAGAGTTTGGGAGGATGCCCCTTCCTCAAGACCATGATGTGGTTCTAGGGCTACAGAAGTGATAATCCCCAATTACTAAAAATGGAATATTTGCAGTTATCATTGCAGATAAGTTCACCCAGTTTAATGGAAAACTCTGTCATGGTTCTGTTTTGCTCCTCCTGGTTTGTGTTTGTGCTGAAGATATGAGCTGTGCCAGAGGCGGGTAGAAGCAAAAGTTAGCCTCTTGATTGAGATGTTGCAAACTTCTCATTGATATAAAAACCTCAGTGTGATACTATATACCAATGTTCTTGGCTCTTTTTGTTGTTAAATATTGCCCATTTCCTCCTCCACTGAATTCTTGTTTGTCCTTCTACAGTCTGAATTAAGAAATCATTCATAACTTCTATGGACTAGTCTTCAGTTTGCTTGTTTATGGATTCCCTCCCTTGCCTCCCTGTGTGAATTGGAAGCTCCTGGAAGACAAGGTCCCTCTTCCTGGTACCTGCCCATAAATCCTGGTTTGATGCCAGACCCACTGTCCTCGCTGATTCAGTGATTACAACGGCCTCCTTCTATCCTGAGTAGTCAAATCGGCCATTTAAGCTGTGATTCTGCAGACTTTGGCTGTGACTTTGGATTAAGCTCCTCGAGGCCAATTCCTTCCTGAAATACTTTCTAAGCATGGCAGAAACAGCAAGGTAGTCACTGGGTAATGGGTAGGAATGCTAGGCCAAGTTATACTAATCCTGAATACGAAATATTTAGGATTGAAAACTCAGTTTCAGGCCGCCTAGGTGGCTCAGTTGACTGAGCTTCTACCTTCAGCTCAGGTCATGATCTCAGGGTCCTGGGATTGAGCCCTGTATCAGGCTCCCTGCTCAGGAGAGGAGTCTGCTTCTCCTTCTCCCTCCGCCCCTCCCTCCTGCTCGTGCTCTCTGGCTCTCTCTCAAAATAAATAGAAATAAAATCTTAAAAAAAAGAAAGAAAGAAAGAAAGAAAGAAAGAAAGAAAGAAAGAAAGAAAAATCAGTTTCATATTTCTCAAAATTACTCACAGCACTTTTTGTGCCCATTGTCAGTTTTTTTGTTTTTTGTTTTTTGTTTTTTTTTTTTTTGGAAAAGGAGTGGGTATAGTGGTATAGGTTACAGAAGATACATAACATTTACTGAGTGATCTCGTGATCTCTTTGGGAACACCATACTTAGGAGGTTATAGTCCTCTTGGACTAGCAAAGGATAATGGCTAAGAATATTAACCATTTAGGGCCAGAAAAGGTATTGGAAATTATATAGTCACGCCTTCTCATTTTGTCAGTGAGGGGGTCAATTCCTCAGCTGATTTAGGTACTCTGTTCAAGAACATACGAGTAATATTATTAATAGCAAAATTACTATAAGCTGACACTTGTTTAAATGCCTTGTGCTTATTAATTCATTACCTCATAATAGCTTCATAAGGTAGGTTTATGTTTATTTTTCTTTTGTAGGTGAAGAAACTGAGGTACAAAAAGATTAGATCAGTCACCCAAGATCTGATGTTTCTGGCTATCTCTAAAATCTATTTTTCTCCATCTACACTGTCCCTGCCATAGGCCAAACTACCACGGCCTCCTATCTGGACTTCTTAGAGGGGCCTCCTCGCTGGTCATCCTGCATCCATTCTCACCACCTAGATAGATTCGGACCTTGGAGGCCTTCATCTGAGACTCCAATCTGTGTGTGGTACTGCACTGCTGTCAGTGAGCACACATTGCTTGTAGAACTGTAGGAGGCAGCCCTTCCTGGTTTTCAGAAGCCCCTCACATGCTCGCTCCCCTGTCTGTAATACTGGAGCACTTTCCCTATGCTCCCTCATGTGTCAGAACCTTGGCAGGTACCATATCTTGTACCCATTTTCATGGACTTACTTCTGCCCACCATTCAGATCCTACCTCAAAGGTCGCCACCTCAGGGAAAGGTGACCTCTCTGACTCCTTAGCTAAACCAAAAGCCACTATTTACAAGTCTTTGAGCCCTCAGGGACTGTATGGATTTGATTTAACATTGTGTTCCTAAAGCCAATACAATAGTTTCCCCATATTCACAGAAAATACATTTCAAGACCCTCAGGGAGTACCTGAAGCCACAGATAGTTCCAAACTCTATGTATACTGTTTTTTTTTTCTTATACAGACATACCTATGATAAAGTTTAATTTATAAATTAGCACAGTAGTAGATTAATAACAATAATAATAAAATAGAACAACTATAACAATATACTGTAATAAAGTTCTATGAATACAGTCTCTCTCACTCTTGAAATACCTCGTTGATTGCACTCATCCTTCTCGTGTTGATGTGAGATGATGAAATGCCTACCTGATAAGTGGGGTGAATGATGTAGGCATTTTGACGAAGTGTTAGGCTACTGTTGACCTTCTTTCTGACAATTCTTCAGAAGGAGGACCATCTGCTTTCAGACTGCGGGTGACCATGGGTAACTGAAACCAGAGGGAGCCAAACCAAGGATAAAGGTGGGGCCCCCTGTACAGTGCTGAGTGCATAGCTGACAATCAGCATTTGTCAAAGTGGGGAAGGAAAGGAGGAAGAAAGCCCTAAAGTGCTAGGAGTAATTCTTTCTTGCCTCAGTCAAAAGAGTCAGGGCTTGGAGTTATGGTATCTGACTTGATTCTCACTGTACTGCTTATTGGGAAAATGCATAAAATGGGAGCAAGGCATCTCTACATCAAGACTGATGCAGAGAAGAATTCCAGGTAATCTCTGTGGATCCTCTGCCCTGAAGGAGGAGGAGCACAGCTCCTCACCTCAGGAGTGTGGGCTCTGCATAGTGACTTATTTCTCAAAAGTACACGTGGAAAGAGGCATGGGAAAGAGTAACTTCACAGTGGATCTCTGCCAGGTGGATCAAGGTCAGGTTATCAACAGTGATAAGCCATGTTCGGAGTATGTACCTTTGATATGATGTGATGAAAACAACACTTTACCTCTGAGGTCTTTCATCCCCAAGCCCATAACCCCAGTCTAATCATGAGAGAAACAGCAAACAAATCTCAAATTTACAAAATACCTGGCCAGTAACTCCTCAAAATTGTCAAGGTCATCCAGAAACAAGGAAAGTCTGAGGAACTGTTATAATCAAGAAGGGCCGAAAAAGACAACGGCTAAATGTAATGTGATATCCTGGAAGGGATTCTGGAACAGAAAGGTGGTAGATAAAAATTTAGGAAATATGAATATTAAGTACGGAGTTAGTTTTGTCACTAGTAATGCGTCGATATTGCTTTATTAGTTGTCACAAATGTAACTCACCAACCTAAGATGTTACCAGTAGGAAAAACTGGATGGGAGATATATGGATGGGAGTTCTCTTTTGCTATCTTTACAACTTTCCTGCAAATTTAAAATTATCCTAAAATAAAAGGTTTATTTTTTTTAAAAAAAGTCACACTGAGCTTTTGACGTTGGGTGACTGGGCAAGTTAGTGGTGTAAAATAGCAGGGGGTCGACCACAAAGTCACTGGCTCTGAGTGTTTGGAAGTCAGTTGTGTTGAGGGGGCTGGTGGTGAAACTAAGCTTCAGTGTTGAGGAGATGCCACATGCTGAGGAAGAGGGGGTTCCACAGAAGGTTAGGCAGGGAAAAGAAGGATGGGACATTGGATTGGAGCTAGAAGAGACAGTAGAGGCCAGTGAAGGATTTTTCAGGATTTGAAAAGATGTGCATTAATCCATAGGAGAAGAAATTACTCAAATGCTTGTTTTATTCCTATTTAAGAGTGAGGATGCAATAGGTGATAGATGCATGGTTAGGGCTGTGGATGGGTTGGCTTTACGGTGATTTTGTAAGCCAATATTTTCACTTGAGAGAATCTCCAAATATTGGCATCTGTACGTCTTTTCTTCAGAACCTTCCATTTCTCATGAAGAGAGTCATCTGATGCCCCACTCCAGGGATATACAACTGCCTAGGGCATTCTGGGAGTCCAGTGGGGAAGAGGATGGGGTGGAATAGAGGCTTTCCTACAATTCCCTCATTTCCAGTAAGGGGTTTTGAGGCCTCCTCTTCTTCCCGGACACCCCATGCTCCTGGTATTGTGGTCCTTAGGATTTCTCTAGCTCGGTTTCTCCAAAGGCAAAGTGAGGAGGAAGAGTGGATGCTGTGCTTTGTAAGGAGTAAGTAGAGGGTGTGAAGGACAGACTCTGAGCCAGCCCCACCTGATTTTAGCTGCCTGCCTTACCCCTGCCTTACACCAACACCCGAGACCCAGTGCCCTTGATTCCTGAGCTTTTAGGGTGAAGAGTCCTGCATCTTGTTGTCCCACTTCGCTTGTGTTTACAGTTCACTTCCTGCATGTCTCTTGACGAGATGCTGCTCTACACTCTATGTTTCAACTTTGTGTATCGTGGTTCACGTTTGGTATGTCTCCTATTTGCATCAAAAATGGAGAATATGAAAAAAATGGGGACTATGTTTCTGTTCCTCCTTGGTGTTTTATTGATACTTTCTGAGATGAAAGTGACAGAAGAGTCTTTATGTTTTTATGATCAAAATTTCAGAAGTCAACATTTAAAATCACCACTGTTTTCTTATATACCTGTGTTCATGTTTTTTAAATATGTGTTTAAATTTAATGTATTACATAGTCTGAGTCTGATTATTTATTTTATTTTATTTTATTTATTTATTTATTTTTGATTATTTATTTTAGTGAAAAGCAGAATGTAATTGAGGAACAGAACTGTCAAGTTTATTTTTCCAAGGAGTGTGTTGGTTTATGGTTTAGTTTTTAGGGCATATTACCTTATGCCTTTGGGGTAGTCTTCACATTTTTTGAGAAGTAAGCAGTCTTTGTCAAGTGATGGAAGAATCAAAGCTTGTTTTATGGAATGGCAGTTAACTGAACCTGAGGCCCTTTCTTGTATTACTCTCATTCGTTTTGTTTTTTTCTCTTTTTAATATTTTAGTAATTTTTTTTTAATGACAAAAAAAAAAAAGATTCTACACTTCGCTCCTTGAGCTGCATTAATGTGTCAGCTAGTTAAGGGTGGAGGAAAGAAAGCCAGCTTTTCCTGAGTCTTTTCTTTCCTGGTAGAAAGAGAAGGCTGGAGATTACCCAGATTTGTGATCTCTAAAGATATAGCTCATGTAATCCAACATTTCCCAGTGAAATGTTGTCCTTTTCATTCATGCAATTTGAACTTTCTTTTGGTAAAACTTCAAGTGTGCTGAGCAAACCTTTGCTTTCTACTTTTCTACTCAGTGAACACTTTCTACTATACTCCAGAGTAATAACCCCAGTAAGTCTCTCCCAGAGGAGATTATTGTCTAGGAAAAGGGGCTTAGTCAGTGGGGGAAAAAAAAATGTTGCCCTGTTAGTAAATGTCAGCTCAAACAAACACATCTTCTAAGAGATTTCCAAATGGATGCATCTTCATTTCTCAACATGGTAATGGGATTATTTTACCCCTTCCTGTAACCTGTGTTTTCCCACTAGGAATGTATTAGAATATGGGGGTGGGTGGACCTGGAGAGATGCTTCTACCATGAAGTATCTATCAGAACAGACCCTTACTCTGTGGAATACAGTTGCCACCTACAGAAGTGGGGAAGGTGTTTGGTCCCTGATTCTCCCTAAGCTGCCAAGTTAACAAGGGGATACTCACCATTAGGAATATTCTCCCTAGATCTTACTGAGTATAACTCTACTGTCCCCTAAAACCCAAGACCTACAGCAGTTTATTTCTCTTAACTTACGTCAGCCTTTAATCTTTCCCATCATGCTGTCATGGCTTAGCTGGTGAGGCCAAGTTTTAGTTTGTAATCATGAATGCTTATAAGGCAGGAGGCCAAGGCTTCCTAAATTGCTCACTGAGCCTCATTGTAAATTTATATTGAACTCTTAATGGTGGGAGCATTAAAAAAATTGGAGCTTTTGAAAGGTGATCTCATTTCAGATTTTTTTTTTCTCTTCTATATTCTCTGGTTTAAACCACATTATTTAAAAAAAAAATTCCTTCGTTAAGCAGAAGTCTGGATGTGTAATTGTCATTGAATTTACTTTAATGATAAAAACAGGAAGGAGATGATCATCATTCAGAAAACAGTTATTGGATCTGCTATGTCCTTAGGCACTCTGCTGAACCTCAAGATGAATAAGATATGGCTCCTAGTCTCAAGTCAGTTAAAGACTAGAAGAAAAATAAAACCAAACCAAAAACTCTGTAGCACCTATTAGTAGGTATTCTGCTGCATAACAAATGACCTGAAAACCTACTGGCTGAAAATAGCAAATTATCTGTTCTTTTCCCCAGTTTCTGAAAATGAGGAGTGTGGGGGCAAATTAGTTGGCTAGTCCTGGCCCAGGATCTCTCAAGAGCGTGCACTCAAGGTGTTGGCCAAGAGGGACGTCACCTGAAGGCTTGATGGGGCTAGAGGATCTGCCTCCATGTTCAGTCACATGGTTGCTGGCTGGAGGGTCTTGGTTTCTTACCACATGGGCCTCTCCCTATGGCTGTTTGCAACATGGCAGCTGGCTTTCCCCAAAGCTTGTGATCAGAGAGAGAAGAAAAAGGACAAAACAGAAGCTGCAGTGTTTGTCAATAACTCAGTCTCTGCAGTGACATTCAGCACTCCTACTGTATTCTGTTGGCCACACGGACCGACCCTGGTACAATATGGGAGAAGCCTATGCATGGGTGTGAATATAAGAGGGGGCTGCTCACTGGGGGACAGCTTGGAGGCTTGCTACCACAGTCTTCCATCCAAATACTGACCTGCTCAGTTTCCAAGATTAGCAATGAAGAAGCATGATCAAAAAGATCTAATGATGTCAGCCAGCACCCTGGGAAGAAAAGGGCAGTAAAATTTAGAGATGGGGTGGCAGACATGGAGGATAGATATGGGCCAGCCAAAGGGACAGCGACCTCCAGTATCAGCCTAGGAAATCTGCTGTATAGAAATTCTGAGTGTCAGACATGATCCTGATTTTGCAAAGAAAGAGATTGAAGATTACTGATCATATTCCTATCAGCAGCAGATGAAGAGTGATTCTCTTTCACTAAGCGATCATGGCGCTTTATGAAAATTGAAATGGGAGCAGCATTTAAAAGGGGACAGACTGTATTTGAATGAGTCCACGCTATGGCTCTTATGGTGTGGAATCAAAATTAACCACAGCTAAGCAGGTTTTTCTTTGTGTACCACTCTATTTATCAAAATGATGCAGTGTTTGTTGTAAGAATATCTAAGAAAAAATTTTTGTCAGTGAAATAACAAAAGTATTTCTGATTTGGACTGAAGCATCATGTTCTACTGCCTAGTGCTCTTCTTAATGATAGAATTATTTTGCATAAAGAAGTCTACTAAATAGCATTTATTCAATCTGAGAAAATACAGCAAAGTCCTCTATGCATTTTTCTTGTTGCTCTATCGCAACTTTACTTCAAATACATAAGAGATACCTAAGCAGGTCCAATCTTTACCTCCCCTTGCTTCTGTATGTTTGTTTTTGAGGCATGATTGAGGGCTATATATATCTGAGGCAGCTTCTTTTCCCCTGGCCTTCCCCTGCTTTAACCTGGCAAAAACCTTGGGAATATATGGAGAGTAATAGCTAGAGGGAGAAGAAATTACATTGGTATTACTTTCTAGAACTATACTTATGTTCAGACTCACTTCCGATCCTTGCTTAATTTAGGACTAGATCTATGGAAATGGCCAGATATAGGACATAATATGAAATGAGATATTTAGCAAATCATGCATGGATGTCACAGACATAATAAATAACACTGGCAACACATACTACTTGTCCTTGTGCATGTGCCTCGGTGGGTCCTTTTGGTCTAATGTTATTAAAATAATTCCATTTTAAATTTTATATTTAGATATATATGCTGCTGGTAAGGTGCACCGTTTATAGCAATGCCAGGAAAACTTGAGTTTTGAGCTTTAAATTTTTCATGTGTTTCTTATACTTGGAACAGAAAAGAAAATCTAGTTGACAGCAATGGCACTAACTGTGATTTTTTTTAAAGATTTTATTAATTTATTCATGAGACACACAAACACACACACACACACACACAGAGGCATAGACACAGGCAGAGAGAGAAGCAGGCTCCATGCAGGGAGCCCAATGTGGGGACTCCAGGATTAGGCCCTGGGCTGAAGGCAGGTGCCAAACTGCTGAGCCACCCAGGGATCCCCTGATTTTTTTTTTTTGATTGGGGGAAAAAAAAGCAAGGGCTGGGTTCTTGGTCATGCGTTTTAGCAAGGTGTGTAATAGAGTACCTAGGCCTAAATTTCCTCCTCTGTAAAACTATGCAGAACACCTAGCTGATTTATCAGGGTTCTTCTAACTCTAAAGTTTTATCAAGACTTCTTTGTCCGACTTTCTTTTGAATATGTGTAATTTTTATGTACCAATAGTATCCTAAAACTGATTTGCTTGTAAAATAAGTACAAGTTTACAAATCATCCATAACAAAAAGTTTCTTTATAAAAAGTGAATTTCTAGATTGCTCTTTTTTAAATTATTTTTTTTTAAGATTTTTATTTATTTATTCATAGAGACACACAGAGAGAGAGGCAGAGACACAGGCAGAGGGAGAAGCAGGCTCCATGCAGAGAGCCTGACATGGGACTCAATCCTGGGCCTCCAGGATCATACCCCAGGCTGCAGGCGGCGCTAAACCACTGTGCCACAGGGGCTGCCCTGCTCTTATAAATACATCTTAGAATGTCTTTCTCTGGATCTATGGCTCCAGTGTATTGATAACAAGGGCACATGTCTGAGAAATTAAAGTGATGGTTTTATAAGTTACCTTTTCAAAGATCAAATTATTCGCCGTTACGCTGTTCTCTGTAATACTAAGTTAACCATTTATGCTGTTTCCTCTTTAAGAATGCTTTCAGCTGCAAGTAGCTGAAATGCCAATCAATGTTGGTTTAAAAATAAGCATTGAATTATTCCATACTATGGGAAGCTTAGAGATAGGGACTTCCAGGTTTGTTCAACAGCTCTGCAGCATTGAGATTCTGAACTGGCGTCTCTCTGATTCCCTTGGCCTTTCCATTAAGATCACAGTAGTGTCTCAAGCAAATAACTGTCCTCAGCCACCCATGGGTAAGGAGGACAAAATTACTCCCACTACTTCTAAAGACTAATCAGAGTTCATTATCCTAGTGTTCATCTCTCTTACCTTCTATAATCTGGCCCCCCAAATTTATTTTCCAGCCTAATTTCCCCATTATCCTTCTATTAGATCCCTCTGTTTCAGTCAAAGTGTCTTCTACTATCCTTTGAAAGATGCACTATTTTTAATTTTACACCATGCTGTTTTTAAGAATTTATTTATTTATTTATTCATGAGAGAGAGAGAGAGAGAGAGAGAGAGAGAGAGAGGCAGAGACACAGGTAGAGGGAGAAGCAGGCTCCACGCAGGGAGCCTGATGTGGGACTCCATCCCGGGTCTCCAGGATCACACCCTGGGCTGAAGGTAGTGCTAAATCACTGAGCCACATGGGCTGCCCCTACACCATGCTTTTTTTCCATCCTTGTATATCTTCTGTGCAAGTTAAAATCCTATCAAAACTTTACTAAGATTCATCTCAAGTTCTTCTCTTTTATCTTTTCTAATCACTCCATCTTCTCTGGAAGGAATGGTTCTTTCCTTTGAGTCCTTATATCAGTTTATATTTTATTTTTGTCAAATAGCATTTTATAGGATGATTTACATCCATATTCCACTAGATAATATAAGGCAAATATGATCTTGTTCACTTTACACGTGGAGAACAGGCTCAAAAGAGTTTGAGTGACTTTCCAAAGTATCATATAACCAAATGTTGGATTCAGGACCTCAGTGAGTCTGGAGTAATGTATTTCTGTAACAAACATTCTCCAAAATAGCATGGAACAAAGAATAGAAATGTTTATTCCTCTCTCCTGTGAAAGACTACAGTGAAGGCTCTAGGTTGACAGGTGGCTCTGCCCCTCAGAAGTGTTGAGGAGCTCAGGCAATACACAGTCTCCAAGGTTTTAGTGGCCTTGGTCGTTCTGGCCAAGGAAAGGGGAAAAGAGAAAAATCCAGGTGCAGATATTTTCTCACAAGTGAGGTAGAAACTGCACTTTTGCTCAGAATTCATTGGCAAGAGCTTAGTCATGTGGCCTACCAGGTTCTAGACTGGGAGTTGCATGCTGGCTTTGGGTCCAGGAACCAGGGAAGAGCACAAGCCTTGTCTGTCACAGACCAGGAATGCAGATCTCAGACTTTCAAATCTGGCTCAAGTTTGTGTTATTATTGCATAATAATAAATATTATTATTAGGAGGAAAGCTGCAACGGAGGGAATTCTGGTGGAGGACACCATGCTTGCAGTGCATGAATCTCTCCGTGAATTGCCACAATTAAAGCCTGCAGAGGAGGGGATCCCCTTAGTCCTCCTGGGCCACTCACATCCCATTTTTAAAAGTCTGAACAGCAGTTTTCTTTTATAGACACAAAGAAATAGCACACCAGACATTGTGCACTTCCCCAGTGGCTGACCTTTCGGGAGTAGCAGATCTGACATGTTCTGTTCCATTCCATTGATTGTACCGTTCCTAAACTCCCACCACTATGATCTAGGCGTGCTATGTGCTATCACTGCTTCAAGCATGCAGCAAAACATGCAAAATGTTATGATTTGTTGCCATGCTGACAGTGTCAACTTAACTACGGCTGACAAACAGTTTTTAAATAGAACATGTCAGTTCATTACAGTATTTTCCATCTGTGTTTTTTTTTTTCCTTTCCCACACTTAACACTGAACATTTGAATGCCACCCCAAAGGTTTAGCTTACACTTCCAGTCGGTTACATTAATGACTTGTTAAAACCATATTTTGGAAATGAGCAAAACAATAAACAGTGTTTAAAAAAAGGAGACCCTCCTCTTGCTGGAGAAGGCATTTTTGAGTTGTTTGGTTTGTACTGCTTCGCATTCTTTGCTTTCTCCAGCTCTGATTCGGTATTGCCACCGAAACTAGCTTTTCCCCCTCTGACTCTGAGCAAAATTCCAATGAAGTTCACATGGCCTGCTGCATGAGATAGGGGCCTGCACCACTGTACCCTACCATGGTGACATCTAGAATATTGGCCACCGTAATGACTCACCTCGCCAGCTCTTGACATTTTGCTGATAGCGCAAAGTGCATTCTTCTTTCTACACCTACCCTCTCAACACCCACCTGCTCAGTTATGCCCCTTCCCCTTCCTCTTGCTACTTACTGAGCAGAGAGTCTGACATTGCCCATTAGTAACTTTTAATGTCAAAACCACTTTTAAGTGCCTTAATTGTGTTTTAAATGATGTCTTGGGTCTGTGCACTTATAATGGAAATATAGGGTGACAATGTAAGTCTTAAAAGTCTGTTCCTGTGATGGTTCAATTTTGCTAGCTTTTGTGTCATTACAGATTTTTAAATTCTAAAGAAATTTGATTTCTTTTTTTTAAAAAAAGTATTGTTAATACTCTCCTTGTCATTCCGGGTGCTGAAGGTATTCCTTGCTGGTTTTCGTAGTTTAGGCTTTGGCTGCAAATGTTTGGACATCAGCTCAGAACATCGTCTCCGAGGGAACACTTTGCAAGTGTTATCTCCTTGTTCACAGGAACCCAAGGTGGACCTAGTGGAGAATTGTTTAGTGATAGAAACTGAAATAGCAATAAAAAGAAGGATGGCCAAATTATGTAAAATCAGAGTGCATGAATAATTCAGTGCTCGCTTGAGTGCGATTTTTATTTTTATTGTTAAATAATACTAGCATTTCCATGAACGAATAACACACAGACTAACCAACTTTTAAGCTTTTTTGTTGGGAGTTGGGGATGACAGGGAGGATGAAGGAATAAAGCCAAGTAGTTGGCTTTTAGAAATGGAGTGTGCTCAATAACACATTGATAGAATCATCTATTTTTTAATTTCTTAGCTATGTTGAAGATAAGGAAATGAAACCACAGAGAAATTCATTAGTACATCTTTGTTTACAGGTTGTCTGGAATAACAGTATTGTTTTACGGACTTTCTTCTCTACTGAACTTCAGAATTTGAATCTAGTGCCTTATTAAAGTTTTTTAACATAAACTCTAAGCTAAATGTTTGTGTGTTCCTGTGTTGGTAGAAATGAAGTATGTATGAGTCTCTTTTATGATTCCTAAGGTACAACTTAAATATGGAGCTCCTGTGGATAGAAGGAAGGCCTCTGCAAGGAGCTTATTTTAATCTCAAGCCAAAGTTATTCTTAGCTAAAAAGAGAAAATCTTGACTACAAGGAACTATATAGTATCATGGATATTTTAAACGGGTTATGGGAAGGAATGGAAAGTGAGCAAAGGTATTAAATCATTGGGAAAACAGTAAACCTTGGAGAGAGAGAGAAACATAAGTTGTAAATTATGAAAAAGGAGCTGTCGGAGGAGTATGATGGGATGACAGGAACTTTTAGCTAGTGTACTAGATAAAGGAGTACTGCCTTTCAGGCCTTGCTTAATCTAACGAAATTGTAATTAGCTCAGGAAGAACCGAATTAACTAAGAGATCAAGACACAAAAGCAAAAGACTTGGTGCAAACCAAGTAAATGGTACCCGGGATTATGGCAGAAATGTTCAGTATTCCAGAAGAATGCGATATAATATGATTTGGAGTTTTAAAAACAAATATATTTTTATTCTCATTCTTTGAGAGAAGACACAAGAGATTTTATAAAGCCATAGTGGGAAATGTTTTGGACTGACTGTGGTCTAGAAAACATTGGGAGAGTCAGGGCAAAGGTCAGGCAGGCATCCCATGAGAACATAGTTTTGGGAGGTCCCTTGGAATGCACTTTTATCCCCCTAGATGTCACCACAGTATTGTCCAGACAGTGGCAAGGGACATAGGAGGATTTGAATCCCATTAGGAATTTGTGAGAAATTGAGGAGAGGATACATTAGAGTGCTGGGGTGGCTCAGTCAATTAAGTGTCTGCCTTCCGCTCACATCATGATCTCAGGGTCCTGGGATTGGTCTTGGGATGCATTCTTGGATGAGTCCCGCATCAGGGTCTCTGCTCTGCTGGGGGTCTGCTTCTCTCTCTATCTCCCTCCACCCCCCCCCCCGGTCTTGTACTCTCTCTCTCTGTCTCTCGTTCACTCTCTTTCTCAAATAAATAGATAGATAGATAGATAGATAGATAGATAGATAGATAAATTTAAAAAGAAGGAATAGATTAACTTTGGTTGGGAAACTATGAATGCATAAGCAACTAGTCTTGTAGGAGTAGATGCATTTATAGATGTATAACAAAAACTAAAAGAAGACCAGGAAATAGGATTTCCTAGGAGGCAAAATAAATTATTTTAAATTTTGATTAAAGATTAATGATGAAAATGTTGGGCCTGTAAAATAAAATCTGAAGGAGCTAGATGTTGTAAGGCAGATTGTACTATTGTTAAGTACATTAGTATTAGTACATATGCAGCTAATAAAATAACATAACTTTTATGAACATTTCTGCCCCCCCCCACACACACATACAGAATAGTTACAATTAGCCCCATCCCTCAGACCTAGTCACTGTGCAGAGGGTCTCTCCTAGTAAATGTATTGTTCTAAGAGAATAGAGATTGGAGCCATTCATAATGTAATTGATACACATAATCAGGCACCCAAGAAAATAAATTCTAAGTCCTCAATCAAAAGATATATCAGAATCACCTGAAAAGCATTTTCTTTTTAATAAAAAAGATTTTATTTATTTATTCATGAGAGATACAAAGAGAGAGAGGGTCAGAGACACAGGCAGAGGGAGAAGCAGGCTCCATGCAGGGAGCTCAACGCGGGACTCAGTCCTGGGTCTCCAGGATCAAAACCTGGGCCGAAGGCAGACACCAAACCCACTGAGCCACCCGGGGATCCCAGAAAAGCATTTTCAAACTACCCAAGCCCATCCCCCAACTCCCGGACACCCCAGCTCCCCACCCCTCACCATGAAATTCTAATCTATCCTCTAAAGAAAAATGCAAGATTGGAGTTATTTCATTCCTTCTCTTTCTGTCTTTCTGATATCTACATAAGAGAATATTTATAATGAACATGGGACATCTGAGTAGAATTTTTTTTTTTTAAGGAGGAAAAGAAACAAAGAAGGAGAAAATATTTCTCCAAATTTCTCATTGGTTCAGAAGATTGAATACCTGTTAAAATTGGCAAGGGATATTTTTTATTTTCAACCACACACATTCTGTCACCTTCTCTGGCATGCCTGTTTTATTTATTTGTGAGGTAGAAAATGATTACTGTAAAGCTGTATTTGTCTGGGATCTTATGCTTTGATAAAGGGAATGAAATGAAGATCTCACACTCACTCTGGGCTTTCATTAATGATGATCATTAGCCCCGTTCTGAACTATTGACAAAATGTTATAGAATCTTGAGAGGAGAACTTGTATTCTTTTAAATAAAGAACTAGTTAATTAGAACTCTTTCTAATGAAAATGACCTAATTCTGCTGCTAAGTGCTAACTTAAAAAAAAAAAAAGAGTGAGGGGGGGAGAGAATGCTAAAAGATAGTTTGCAAAAATGTGTATTGATTCACATAAATCAATAAGTTAGAACCTCATTGAGGCTTGAACTGCTCTGGAGTTTCTAAAATGTCCTCTATCTTTCTGTGCAATAGCAGAAAATGTTTGCCTGCATTTTGATAACCAACATGAAAATTAGGTATTAATATATACAGGGAAAGACAGAGACAGAGAGAAAATACTTAACACCCCAAGAGGGAAGCAATCGTGTCATTACTCACAAGTGGCACTGCTATGAGTGACTTAGTCATTCTATAACAAGTGCAAATCTGTCTCTCAGACCAAAAAAAAAGAAAAAAGAAAAAAGTGAGGGGTATATTTAAAAGGCATCTACCAGCCCCATTATATTTAAGTGCTCTTGTGTTTTGCTTGAAAACTGAGGTCTTTGTAGTCAGTTTGTACCTGTTTACTCACACAAGACTTGCAAATAACAGAAATGTGAAATCAATTTCTTTTTTTTAAGCTGGAAGAAATGGTGTCTCATAATTATTTTGAAAGTGGAAGCCTAGCTGTTTAAAGCTTATTAAGGTTTATTTTCTAAAAATTTCCTCTTTGTCAGCCGAGGTGACAGCAAGGCCAGGTGACCCCAAATGAGACTTATCGACCTCTAGACTTTTCAATCAGAGGCTTGTCACCTTGAAATCGCCAGCATTTGCACACGGAATGTCTGTATACTACTGTGCAGGACATAAATATGAATCTGGCCAATCTGGCTCTTACTTTGCACATTAACGATTCCCAGGAATTGTCTGGAAATGAGCTAGAGGGTTAGGCTTGCCACTCTCCTATGCGATTTCTGTCTTAACCTGGTTATATTCCTGGCTTTACGAGGCAACCAAATAAGAAGACAGAGTGGCGAGGGGGGATACGTGCAAAGGTGATCTTTCCTGCATTAGGGCACCAGGGGTGGTATGTATGTTGGCTGACTATACTTTTTGTTTGCTTTGATTAATTCACTAAAATATAAAAGCTCTTTTGAACTGTGACATTATATTTGGTTTAGCATCTGGAAAGCAGAAGATATTAAATAAATGTTGGCTGACTTTGTTGATGGACCTCTTCTGCATATTTTCACATGGTAAAATCCATTCTTAGATATGGAGAAATAAGAAAAATTTGAAGGCTATTTCAAGGAGCTTGCAAAAAATAGTAGGTGTTTTCTACTGTTTTCACTACGGTTCTGCAAACGAGAGAGAGAGAGACTAAAAAAATTCACCTTGATTTCTCTCTGGTCTTCCTCTCCAGCAAAGATTGAGGGAAGAGATTGTTTGGATGCTACTCAGGGATGCATTTCCACAGAGCAGTGTCTGTCACATAGTAGGTACTCAGTAAATATTTGCTGAATGAAAGAATGAGTGTGTTATCCAAATAGCAGAGAAGTGAAAATAGTAACGTACTGTCCTCATCTATACAATTATTACTCACAAACCAGGTGTATTTCTTATTTGCTTTCTATGAGCTAGAGATATTGTTTATTATTTTTAATTTGGTTAAAAAAATCACATAGCTGTTTTAGGGGCATAACAAAATTATTTTTGATATTTACTAGTTGAATTTAATGCTGAAATAGAAAGATAGGGCACCCACATATCTTGTTGACAGATTGGTGAGGTGCAGTAGAGGGACGATACTTAGTTTTGTATCTTGAACATGTACAGTTTTTGTTTTGCTGCATACACACTGCTCTTGTGTGCGAGAACCACGGTCCAGAAAGGACATAAAATATGTGAGAAAGAACATGGGTGTAGGAACTGAGTTCCTGTATTCTTCTTGTCACTGTCTAGCTGTGGGACTCTGGAATTTCTCTGAGGACCTCTATAAGCCTTATTCCCACTGTGTGGTTTGTTATATGATGCAGATAATATATATTAGAGGAGATTTCGAATCAGTGGCACAGAGCCTCCAGCTTTCCCTCTTACTCTTGTGCTTTGGATTTTTTTGGCGGGGTTTGGTAAAATGAAGGTAAATAGTAATGGACTCGTAGAATTTCTGTGTCAATTAAAGAGATAATTTATGCATGGCGCCTGTCTCAGTAAGGGTTTAGCAAATTTCAGCAATTACTAGCTCTTGTTCTCTATCTAAATATATATGATTCCATGAGAAATTGTCCCAACCTATCAATAACTCAACTTAAAAAATGTACAGGCATTCTCAGGGTCCATCCTGATAACTTCTGTCAGGTAAAGAGAAAAATTGGTGGGTTTTCTATTTCAAGTCTTATACACAGAGCATTTTCAATTTTGAAAATGTCAGCGCTTTGACAGTACTCCTTTAAAAGCAGCTTTGTTGTTTTTAAATTACATTTGTTAAGCTTGAAATCCATAATGTGAATGATAGGCCCTGGTGGTATTTATGTAAAAATTAAAACTGTCAAGTTGTATTAAGGTTTAATCACAGGCTACGGTGCATGAGTCACAATTTCTTTGCACTTGCCCTCTTGATACACTTTTTTTTTCCTGTAGATCTGATCTATGGAAACATCATGTGCCTTTTTTTTAAAGACTCATATTCTTAGAAAATCAGTCGATGAGTTTATATAGAAGATGACGAAGCCGAAGAAACTAACATGATTCTATGCATACAGTCACTTTACATGCGATGTGTCGTTTGACTCTTAATATTAACCAACAATGCATTATTATGCCCTTTGTGCAGGAGAAGATACTGAGCCTCAGAGAGAGAAACCAATTGGCTGAGGTCCTTTCCAAAATGCTGTACCTTAACCTTTTATTATGTTCTTCCAACTTCTTGGATTAATCTTACCTCCCCTTTTTCTGGCCTCAAAGCTACTTCTAATTACCTTAACATTTGTGACTATATTGTTAGAAAGATGTGTTAAAATAATTTTAAATCTATGATGGTTCAAAAAGTAAGATTGTAACTATATATATATATATATATATATATATATATAAAATAAATTAAATTTAAATAGCAGTTGCCTATATATATATATATATATATATATATATATATATATATATATGGGGTGTGTGTGTGTGTGTGTGTGTGTGTGTGTGTGTGTAGTACTTTTAAAAGATAGTGAACATCTTTTGAAGGTGGACTGGATAAGCATATTGCCCTGGTAGTTTACATATACATGCACATAGTTCAAAAAGTTTAAGTCTCCTTATAATAACAAAGATACAACCTGTGAGTCACCACTAAGGAAGGGATTGTCTTCACAATTCAGGCTTGTATTCTGGCACTGTTTCAGTGTTGTATTAGTTGAGTGGAATGACCTTGAGGAGAAGACCCATGGTTCAGATTAACATTGCTTCTTCACTGTGGGCCTCCAGGGATCCATTGCCAGAGTCAGGTGTCCATTCCAGAGCTTAGTCTCTCCCGACTCCAGAGTGTTTATCAGGTTTGAGAAATGATCCTCTGTTCTTGCTATTTCCTCTTCTCAGAACATTGAAGTCATATTTGTCTTCTTTAAAGTTACATAATCCCAACTAGGTGTGCCTCAAAGCAGAGGAAGACCTATTATTTTCAATCCAAGTAGTAGAATTTCAATAGGTGTGCCATACATTTCAGCCTCAAGTTAGCCTGTCCTGCATGTCTGCAGTCCATTGGGATCTGGTGAGCACTTCCTGGTCAGGGACTGCTCCAAGGCCATTGGGAGCCCAGCCTCTGAGCTCTGAAGTGGTCTAAGAAAAGTAACGGGAGACTGGTGTTCTACTGCCAGGAATTGATAGATCTGATAGTCGAGGTCTGACTCACACCTCCGTAGGGGATGCTGTGATGTGCTGCCCAGATCTGCTTCCAGAACCAAGAGATTCATTTTCACATCTGCCAGAAGTGATGCTTCACAGTTGAATCTTTGCTTGGAATTAGACCCTGCCAAGGGAAGCTGCCTCTTGCAGGGCTTCATGACTTAGTCTGTACAGAGGTACCATAGCCTGCTCCCTTGTCTCAAATAGAGACAGCTCTGAAGGACTATGTGGGCTCCAGAGCTCCTCGTGGGATCCACTGCATACTCCTTCTCCTGCGTCTACACATTCTGTTTCTCTCACCACTCAGTTCTTGAGAATACTTCATAATAGACCTCTTACACACATGTCTCAGAATCTATTTCTCAAGGAATCAACCTGTGACAACCTCCAACAAGTTTCTCTGGTCAATTTTAAAATTTCCATTGTTCTGAGACCAGACACCCAAAATGTCTCCTAAATACTTATTAATATTAGTCCCTGAATGTTGTTCTTCTGATAATTAGTGTGCAGTGACAGGTGCCAGGAAGGTAAAGGCAACTGCTATTTAAATTTAAGGCAGCAGGCAACTCTAGGTTCAACTGTTGATAAGTAGCTCTGGTTGTATTCATAAGTCAGCATGGGAGTGATAATGGAATAGAGAGTACATGTATCAGTCCACAATTAGAGATCTTTGGGAACATTCCTGTCTGGGCATTCAGAATAGTAGATGTCCAAAAGTGTGTGTGTGTGTGTGTGTGTGTGTGTGTGTGTGTGTGAAAGAGAAAGAGGGGGGGGGGGGAGAGAGAGAGAGAGAGAGAGAGAGAGAGAGAGAGAGAGAATGTGAATCATTTATAGCAGTACTACTATCTTGTGTTCAATGTTGGGACTATAGAAATAAATAAAACAAGACCTCCATTTTAAAGATGAAGAAACTGAGTCTTCATGATTATCCAATAGTAATATAATTATTCAGCATTGGAGTCAGAATTCAGACTCAGATTTAACTCCACTGTTGTCCTTTACCCAATACCTTGGTGATTCTTATCAGTTGTTTTCAGTGGTCTGTAACATATTAAAAAGAAAAGCCTCTGTGACAAACAAGTAGAATGAAGACTAAAATAACACTGGATGCTTGATTTGAGGTCATAAATATTTGTTTAAACTCCTCATTAGCTCTTGTTGAGAAGGTCTTCATGTTGAGCTGGCTGATAGCTAGACTGCTGGGATACCATTGGGTAATAGGATCAGCTGCCAGGCTGACTTTTAGCTGTCCCTCAGAATGCCATCTCTCACGGACTTAAATCCTGGATCCTCTCTGCTAGAAGAGTATATCTGTGGTGCTTTATATTCTATTACCCCATAATATACAATGCGTTTTATTTATGTTAGTCATCTTTTATACAGGACTGTCACCAAATACGTCACTGCTGATTACAGTGTGTATGGGCAAGCTACACTGGTGAATTATGCCCCTCACCATAGATCATGCCAGTAGTACCTGGCTGGGAAGAGAGGAGGATAAATCCAAAACAATGATAGATGTACTTCAAGAGGTTCAGAGATGCCTGGGTGTGGAGAGAAGCCTACGGTTAAAAATGCCTCGAAGTACCCTCTTTTATCTTGTAACCTCTTAGCTCTGTATTTGTCTCCATAGTACATGCTCTGCCCAGCTGTAGTGAACACTTGCGGTTCCTCACTGCCCACCTGGTCATAATCCCAGAAGTGCCTCTCATCTTTCAACAGCTACTGTGACCACCACCACTTTCTCCTTTAACTTTAGTGGGATTTGGAGAATTTGTCCCCCCACCTCTTAATATTTTTTTGGAAGTCATGAAATGTTCCTTCTAAATGCTATATAGAGGCCTTCCTACCAACATATTTGAAGGGGGTTCTACATTAATCAACAGCTAAGCATACATAATAAAAGTATATGTAAATATTGTCTGTGCTAACATGTTTGAAGAGACCTTGACTTTTCTTCATGTTTAGTCATTCTCCATTTATTTATGCTGTAATAAATCATATGAAGGACTGTGCTGAGGATATGTGATGCTAAGACATAGTCCCAACCCTCAAAGAGTCTGAAGTCCAGTGAGACAATGCAGGCCGTGAGCAATAATTAAAGTATGGTAAAGTGATAGAATAAGGGTAGACCCAGGGTCATCAGGATCACCTGAGGTACATCCAAGTCAGCCTGAGAAGGCTGGAAGGTCCTCGAAGGACTGACACAGGGATTGGTCAGGGGAAATTGGTGTCAGTGGTGGAGGAGGGAGGAGTCGCCATGTTGTGCAAAGAGCAGAGTATGATTGGAAGACTCTAGGCACTGATGATGGTTGTTGGGGTTGGTAAGGAAGGGGAGGTGACAACAGGGAGGAAATCTTAGGCCAGGTTGAAGAGGGCCTTCTAGAACATAGCAAGCAGTTTGACCAGAATCCTCAGAGTAATGGGGGACTGTTACAGGGATTTTACAGAAAAGAGCAGCAGGAGGAGCTTCTGTTTTAAAATGATCTCTCTTGCTTCTTTGCACAGAGTTAAGGTGAGGTTGGACCTTTTGCAGTGATGTCATAAGAGTAACTTCAATTGTAACAGTGATGATGGGAAAAGGGATGAGTGATAATTCAGGGTGATATTTTGAAAAAAGACAAGACATTGTATCTAGGTAGGAAAGGCTACATGGTATCAGGTTGGAGCAGTGGGGAAGAGAGAAGTTTGGTTTACCAGCAGGTGGAAGGGAGGGAAAGAAACAGATGTGTGTGTGGGGGGAGGAGGTGACATCATTTGAAGTTGTGGTACTCATGGGATGGTTGGGATGTGTTGTCCCTCAGGCCCCTGGTTACATGGTTGCAGAGCTCAAGAGCTCAAGACAAAGGCCATTTCCCTAATCACAAGGTTATGGAAGGGTGGGGGCCAGTGCGTGGACTCCCACAGGGAGAATGAGGAGCCAAGAGGCAACTGATGTTTGAACTCAGAAAACTTGCTTGGTGCACAATCAACAGGTGAACAACAGATGACAGAAGGCAAACTGAGGCAAGGGCAGGGTTTCCGGGTTCACATTTTCACTAGAGTCCAAATACCATTTCCAACAACAATTAAAAAAAATCAAAAAAAAAAATCATGCACCATCCCACCACCTTGTTTCTGCATTCCTTTTTAGATCCTGTTCAGATATATTTACAGTTTCCACACACTTTTTCTTTTTAAGTTTTGCATTTTAATTTCATTTTAAGATGTCATCCTGCAAAACAGATTTTCTAAGCCATAGTTTCCACACACGTTTAATCAGTGTGGATTTAGTGCTGCATTCTAGCCCTTTCCATTAATAGATTAGCAGCATTTCTCGTTGTTTCTTCGGTCTTCTGCTGATGAAGGATGGCTTTGAAGCCTCACAGCACTTTTAGGAGAGTGAGCAGTACTTTACTTGAGGGGGGAAAAAAGAGACAGAATTGGAGGATTTAGCAACAAAGATTTTCATTCATAAAGTGAAAGAGTAACACGATGGCACAGCATGACTGATGTACAGAGGAGACTTAAGTTTAGAATTTCATGTTGCTTTTGCAATTCAGAACCTCCCACCACACTGTGTAATGGAACATCATGTGCTCTCACATCCGTTACATGAGCAGTGCTCTAATGAGGGCTAAACTGTGGCCCTTGCTGCAGACTTGTGACACGGGGAAGATCATCCTCTTGAAAGGAACCTAAGTGTTTTCTCGTGCTTCCCTACACAGCTTCCAAAGTGCAGAGAAATGGAAAACCAAAAAAAAAAAAAAAAAAAAAAAAGAACAAAGTACTGAGAAATGGGAGCCAAGGGGAGCTACAAAATACCAGTTCTGTTCCCGCTGAGAGCAAGGTCTGACTCAGCGCTTTTATTTTTAATTGAAATTCAGTTTGCCAACCTATGGTACATCATTAGTTTCAGATGTAGTTTTTTTTTTCTTTTTCTTTTTCTTTTTTTATGGATTTTATTTATTTATGAGAGAGAGAGCAGAGCAGGAGGGAAGGGCAGAGAGAGAAGCAGGCTCTCTGCTGAGCAAGAGGGCCTAGTTAGGGCTCTATCCCGGGACTCTGAGATCATGTCCTCAGCCAAAGGCAGATCCTTAACCTCCTGAGCCACCCAGGTGCCCCCAGATACAGTTTTCAGTAATTCATCAGTTGCATATAACGCCCAGTGCTCATCCCATGACGTGCCCTCCTTAAAGTCCTCCTAACAGCCCATCACCCAGTTACCCTGTCCCCCCACAACTCTTTAAAGAAGCACAGAGTTTAAGTGCACTGGTCCTTATGTCAGAAAGTCTGTGTCTGGGTTCAAATCTTGGCTCTACCACTCATAAGCTGTACGGTCTTTATGGCTGTCAGTACAACTGAAATATAAATGATGTGTCATACTTCGATATTAGTTACTGTTTTCTTATTATTATAATTATCTAATACATAAGTTGTAGATATAAAGTCCTTTTAGTATTTTTCCATATTGTGGTTGGAATAGTATCTGTGCTGAGGAGCCTCTCATGGTCTTATACTGTTGATTTGTAAAGGACTCATTTCTAAAAGTACATGAGCCTATTCATATCCTTTAAGCCCCATGGTTCATTTTATCTTGTTTCTGTTTTGTTTTGTTTTGCCTCAAAACACCTGATCTTCAGCTACTTTCTCAAAAAAGATCCAAGTCTGGCTATTTTCCCTTAGATGGATCTTTCTTTTTCTTCATGAGAGAACTTAGAGGCTGCCTGATGGAGATTTATGAATGTTTTTCTATCTTGGGGTATTTACAGGAGCCCTGAGATCATCTCTTTTTTTTTCTTTCTGTCCTTCTGATTGTTAGATCTATCAAATACCATTTTTACAAAAGCATTTTCATAGTTGACCACAAGTACTAATTTTATTGAGAGAGGGGAGATCCCTGAGGGGTTTGATACTCTTCAGTGGGGTCAAGGGTACACAAATAAATTCTCTAAGTAAGATACCCAGTCTATATCAAGGCAGTCCATGGTGTAACTAAAACTATTTATTTGTCTTCATCAGATCATTGCATTTGTATTCCAAGTTTTAAACCCGAAGCAAACTGTATCTGTATGGAAAATGCATGAATTCCATGGTGAATCTTTTATCTGCTCGGTAAACCATCCAATGTTCTAATCCCTATCTCTTAAAAAGAAAAAAGTTCCTACTCTTTTACTACGAATGCTATAGAAAAGCATATGTAGTTTAAGTCCAATTTTTCTTTGCTTAGAAATCCCACTTTCCTTGATTGAGATTTTTTTTTTAAGACCCTCATTTGCTTATTTGACTTCTCCCTGCACCAAAATGATCAGATCATGACCAGGTTAAGACTTATAGAAACCATGTTGAGCCTTAAAAGGAATGCCCACCTCTTTATTCCCTACCTAAAGGTAATCAAAATATAAGCAATATCAAACTACAAAGTAATATAAGAAATCAACGACGTTCTGATTTTTTTTTACCAAAGAGTACATCGTTTTTTGTTTTGTTTTGTTTTGTTTTTCGCTTTTGGAAACATCAAATAACAGCTTCTTTCAAAAAAAAATGTATTAGTGTTCCTGCTTTGCTGCTGCCCAAGCACATTTCTTAGCCTCTCTTTGGGTAATCTGACACTGGGTCAGATCCACTAAGCTATTTGGGAATCTAGCTCCAAAGCCAGAAGATGTTGGTAAGCGAAAAATAACTCAGTATGTCATTCTGTTTTATAAAACTAACTTTCTCCGAGGTCATTGGCAAATAACACATGCCTTTCAAGCTAAAAATTGTGTCTTTAAATGTTGGAGAATGACAAATAATATGTTTTGGCAGTTTAAAAAATTATGTTGGAGAAAGAAAGCTTAAATACTTCAGTGTTCCGGTCTTCGTGTGACAATTACTGTTCTTCTCACATTGTGTTCCAGCTCTTGGATAAAGGTGGAACTGTATAAATATGAAGTTTTTGAGTGCTGTGGAGTTGAAGAATATTCTGGAACTAGTTATGTGCAGCTTCTGCCCAAGCTACTGGGTTCCCCTGGGATATTAGGGTAGAAAGAGCCAGTACATGAAAAGGTCAGAATTCTTGGGGAAGCTCAACATCATAGGCCTGCCATTTTAGAACTGGAAATTACCTTAGCAATCATCTAGGGCAGATTTTGTTAACTGGCTATGCATGGGCTGCTGCTATGCTTTGTTTGGCTCTTTGTCTGTTGGTCTGAACAGCATTATTAGAATTTGAGTGCATTTAGATGGGACCATCTTTCTCCAGTTTACTCTAGATCCTGCTGTTCCATATCGCTTAAACCTCCCCGGCACCTGCCTGCCTCCAAAGACACTTGATCTAATGGAATGCCACCATTGTAGAACCACCATTGGTTTATGCTGATACCATCTCCCTTTCATAAAGGACAGTCTTAGAGGCTGAGAGAGGTCGTGTTCACCTAAACTCAGGTAGAGCCAAGACCAGAACTCAGACCCCTTGATGACTAGGGCAGTGTCATTTTCATCACACAGTTTGCTGAATGAAACTTAAATTTACCTCATAAACTATATCTTTCCAAAAAAGAAAACATACAGCTTTAAAAATAAATACTTTAAGTAAATTTACCACCTGCATGTCTAATGATACCTCAGGAAGAAAAAAACCCCACAATCTAGTAAATAAACTCAACAAGGCTTCCCCACATTATTTTCTCAAAATATTTCTAGGTAGAGGTCTATTAATTATTTTTCTAGCAGTATATAAGGAAGCTTTTAAATACAGTATATGAGCATCAATGAATAAAGACATGTTTTTTTTTCCTATGGCAGGAATATTTGAGATGCATACTTGAACATAGTTATCAGCATCTACCAGTTACAAAATTTTGACAAATTCTGACTTTAGATGTATATTTCACACACCATTAGAATACATTAGAATATATTATAAATTCCCTTAGGGCAGGGCTCTTCTTCCTTGTTCTACATATTTTACTTATTAGATAACTGTATGCACATGCTATGGCAAAGATAATAAGGCATTAAATTAGAAATGTGCCTAATTTAAATTTTCCAATTGAATTTTTTCATACTGCTATAAGCATATGTGTATTTATGTTAAAGACCTATTGAACATCTTTATTTGATGAGTAAAATTAATATAAAAGTATTATTTTCTTCTCTTATTTACCTGGACTTTAAAACATGCCGTTTATGGAAATATGGTGTTCGGTTTATCTCACAAATATATCTTTAGAATTATTTGTAGCAAAGTGGGATGATAAATCAAAGCTGATGTTACATCTTATCCAGTGCCTGGCATAGCATAGGCATATCTGGTGAATGAATGAAGGAATGGATGAATAAATGAAAAGATGAATGGATGAATGAATGGATAAATGGGTGGATGAATGGGTCTTGGCAGCAAGGCCTTGGCAACAGATCTGTTATCAGCTTTTTATGAAAGGGCAGGAATTGTTCAATGGTTATGTACAGAATAGCATTCCAAAATAAAACAAGTATTTGTTGTTCAAATTGTGGTTTTTAGAAATGAAATGAGATAATTCATGTAAAGTATTGCCCAGTTAATGCTTAACATTTTACCTATTATTATTTATTGTAATGATTATTATTTGCTCCTTTTTCCTGTTTTTTTTTTTTAAATTTTAAGTGTCTGAGAAATATGTATATGCAGGAATGTGTTCAATGCAAGAAAACATGAATCTGTGTTTTGAGAAGATTATGTGGAAAGCAAAAAAACAATAGCTGACCTGTTTCTAATGCTAAAGGACCTTGGCACATGCTGGAAACATGTATTGGTGAAAAGATGAAAACACTGATAGAGTAAAATATGCACAAATGCTAATCAGGGCAGAAGAATCCAGGATAATGGAACTAACTTTCAGATTGCTCTCTTAGATGCTCAGGTCTCCTATGTGGATAATAAAAATTAAACCCATCTAGACTCAACTGTGTTCATGAGCCAGTTCTGCGTTCTCCTTTTTCTGATCACATTTCTTCAAAGTGACTTGCACTTGTGGCCTCTGGCTACCAGTCTACCAAAAGACTCACTAGTGTTTCCTGTGGCCACATTGGGTGACCTTGTGTTACTCATCTGTTGTTCCTTATCCAGTTATGGCCATTCCACCTGTACATGCCCAGTCTCATCTTATCTCTCATTCTCTCAATGTCTGCAGTAATTTAGATCACTTTCTTGCCTGGCTTCCCTTTGCTTTGTTTGCCCTACCCCAAGGTACTTCTGAGTTTTCTTTGGGTGGTAGCTCTCTTTTTTTCTATTTCCTAAGAGTGGGTTCATCTCTAGTTTATATTCTTCTCTATTATTTCTCTGTTCTCTGTCTCAATGATATCTACTCACCATCTCTATGCAGGAGAAATTCAAAATCATAATTTCCAACCCATTTCATATCTTCACTCAGTTGCCATTTTTAAATGTTTATCGGAAACTTGAATCCAGATGTCTCTTCGGTATTTCAAATTAAATGTATCCAAGTCTGTTCCTACATTGCTAGTCACTGAAGTTCCCTACAATTTATCCTTGGCCTTACTTCCTGATTTTGTCATTTCTTTCCATCCCCATTGCTAGTCTACATACCTACATAGGAATATAATTAGCATGAATACTTGCTATACTCCAATAGCCTCATTACTGATTTGTTGACTAACATTTAAATACTCTAGGCCGACTTTCATATGGCTTTTCATGTATGCCCGAGATCATTCTCTCCTATCCCATAATAGCTTCAGTAGGTCCCCTAGTCCAACAATGATGCCCATAATTTTTATTCTGAATGTTGAGACTTTTCATGGCCATAAATTATCTTTCCACTGCTTTCTCATAGTATTTTCCTGCACACACAACATACTGAAGCTACCTTGGCCTAATCACTCTTTCCCTCTTACCCATGGTGACTTATGCCATTCAATCTACCTGAAATGTCTTGTCAAAATCCATTATCCAAGGACCATTTTATAGGACACCCTTGGGAAACAGTCCCTGATCACTCCTGCTTGGAAGTGGTCTTTCCTCTGAAATGGAACTGTTCATTCTGATTTTGGGATACTAATCACTGTCTGCCCTACTGGTTTTATTACTTTCTTCAGTTCCCCTATTGAACTCTAAGCTCTCTGAGATCAGGAGCCAATGTTTTAATCATTTCCTTAGTCTCTGTTTCCCAAAGCATCTACTTCATGCTGCTCATGTCACTGGCATATATTGGGCATTTGTTGGAGTTTTCATGATAAAAATGTGGCTTAAAATAAGGTGGTTCTATTTTGTTCTTTTTTAAAATAGGCTTCCTGCCCAACATGGGGCTGAAACTCACAACCCCGAGATCAAGAGTCACATGCTCCACTTACTGAGCCTAGCCAGGTGCCCCTAGGTGGTTCTATGTTGATGCTAGATTTTGAGGCTTAAAATACAGTAGTTGCAATGTAGGCTCTAAACAAGACATGGGGGCTTTAAAACCTGGCTTCTGTGCTTTCTACAGTGTGATCCTAGACAAGACAGTAGCTTTACCAAGACTGATCTTCTCTGCATGTCAAAGTTATTTGCATAATATTTACCTCACAGGATAATTAATACAGTCAATAAATAAAACTAGTTCCTCCATTCTCAAAACAAAAGTCTTTGAAGAAGGGTAGTATTAGGATATTACACAATACTATCGGGAGGTTGTAGTGTTTACTTGAAGTCATGTAAAACCTACCCTTTGTCAATGGTGTATTGGTATTTTATAGCCTGTACTAGGGCAGCATAGTTCAAGGATAGAGCTTGGACTTTTGAGCAAGGCAGACTTGAATTTGAGGTAATTATTAGCTGTGTGGCCTTCCTCTGATCTTAGCATCTGAGTTTCTGAGCTTTGATTTCCTCAACTGGAAAGGGGGCTTACAATATCTTTCAACCAGGATTTTTTGTGAGTGGTAGAGACAATATATATTACATGGTGAGCACATCATGAGCCACCTTCAATAATAAAGCGTGACAGCAATTTGGGTAAGTGCAAAGGCTTTGTTGATTCTTACTTTGACTTTTAAGATTTTATTGTAGCCCATAATCTCAAGTATAGCTTTTTAATGGTTGACAGTCCTCTCATGGAAATGTTTTGTGAACAACCTCAACTGGCATTTTAAACAGTTATTTTTTTTTAATAGACCACACCATTCTTACCAATCTTGTCCCAGGATCAAAAGGCATCCTTAATTTTTGAAGGCCAGAATAAATATAAACTATCATTATGAGAAAATACATCTGAAGAAGAAAAACCCACAAAAGACTCTCATGTGCATTTAGACAATCACACAACCATGGGCATGTGACGGCTTTCTAGTTACTCAGCTATCTGCTTTGTGTTGTATACGTTATGTATCTACTTAAGTAAACTGTACTAGCAGCAATCAAAGGCTTAATGATTGCTTATATTTTTCCACCATGAGATATATTGAAAATTACAGACACCATGGAGCTATAGCTGACAAAAACCCAGTATCTTGTTATTCAAATAGCTTTAAACTCATTGTTACTATAACCCATGATAAACATTGCAGGTGATTAGATTATGATTAACCTATCTGGCTGGCATTTTAGGCATTAGACTAAAAAATTTTCCCCTTCTTTCCTTATGCCCTTATTTTTCAGAAATAATCTCTTTGAAATTTTGGCCAGTACCCACTGCTTTGTGTGTTTTTTCTTTTCTTTTTTTAGAAGCCAATGTGACTTTAAAAATATAAGGAACAGGGAAAGAAAGGAAAACCGTGTTAAATCAGATGGTTTGCTGAGTCAGCATGACGAGAGGACTCAAACAACAGTTTGAGTCAGGTTCACTACTTCATATGACCTTGGGCAAGTGTCTTTCCTTTTGCTATATCTTCATTGTCTGTTAGAACAAGGAGTTGGATTATATGATCTGAAGGTCTTTTTCTCATCCTTAAAATCAGTGATTATGAATGATTTGAGCTTCATCAAGTTTTATTTGTCAGGGAAGAGAAATTGATTTAGATCACAAAAGAGATTATGTGATGACCACAATCAAATATATAGCATCTGCACTAACTGAATAATGACAAGAGAATGCTGGATCTATAGCCAGAAGCATTTGGTCTGAATCAGGTCAGACCCAAGAGAACAGAGTTGTTGAGATCAGGGTGGATAAAGTAGGGACTTCCAAGAAGATTCTGACCTCTCTTTATGTGTAAATTCTGACAATAGAACAGTGTCTGTGGCGTAAGCTCTCATATAAATTATGAAAGTCTTCTTGATGTCTAACGAAGTACTCCTGGCCATCCCATCAGATATCACACTGCTTTTCCTACTAAGTCAGGTAAAGACTTTCAAAGTGACCAGATGCCCATGGAATGTGCTTCTGTCCCAAAGCAGGTCATATGGTGTTGGGAAAGTCCCAGTACATGAAATAACAGGGTTCTAATTTCTTTTTTCAGCCTGAGTTATCCTCACACTTGAACCAGGGTTGGAAGAATGCAAGGGAAGGACAGAAGGAGCGGGAGCGTCAGTAAGAATCTAGTCATTAAGAAGGAGAAGTTGGGGTAGTTGCTTGTCGCATTGTCCTCTGCCCTCCTTCTATGTTGCTCCCTCCTAACATATGTCTTCTCCGGACAGTTGTACCTCCCAAGCGCCCTGAACAGGAACACCTGTCAACTCGATCATTCAGTGGGAGAAGTTCCATCTGCATCCTTGTGGTGGGCTGAGAATTGATGGAGCAAAAGAGAGACAGGTAGAGAGAGAGACACACATTATACTAACAGAATAATGAGGATCAGGGTCTTTTGTCACCGTTTTACATGCCAGTGCTCCTCTGTGAGGACGAGTATGCTGAATGAAAAGAACAAAACCTGACAGGTTCGCTTTACAAGATTTGTTACGAAGATTGCTTTGCTTTACTATTACATTCTATTTTTACCTCCACTGCCTTGAGATATTTTGAGTTTGTGTTTCTCTTGCTACTGATATAAAAAGTTATATCAGTAGCAAGAAATGAAAGGTGAAAAAGAAGCAGGGATCTGTAATACTCCATTTGTGAGTAACAATAAAGCTATCTTCCACCTCAGCATGTTGAGTTCAGCTAAAGCCCAGGGATTAGCTCAGTGTCCAGGTTGTAGGAACAGCATGTTGAAAAGCTTTGTGAGGCAGCAGAGCTCCCCACTACCAGCATGAAAAAAAAAAAAAAACAGCTCCACCTAACGTATGATGTTCAAGGCTTTCTCTTCTCCTTCCTCGTCCCTTGGTGTCTGGCCACAGCACCCTCTTCATGTTTTTCTCACATGCCGGGCCTGTTTACCCTTGTTCTTCCCTCAGTATGTAGACCATTTCCCCCTCAGAGAGCACCCCCCGAGGGCTGTTGTCAACGTGGTCTCCATTAAACTGGGCTTTCTGTTAACTAGCTCTATAACCTTGGCAGGAAAGCTAACCTTTTTGTGACTTAGATTCCTCATCTATGATGGGAAAATTGTCTTAAGGACCAGAATAAGGATAAAACAACTTAATACATGTAAAATCTATAGAACAGTAATGCAAAGTCAAAACTCAATAAGTAGAGCTACTATTATCATTAGGTTTGGGGTTAACATTCTAGTTCTTCTCAACCTGAAGAACTATTTCATGTGTGGAGTCTTCTTCTCCTTGCCACCAGCCCTCCGCTTCTTTTCCATGCCAGTTCTCTTACACCTGACTTTCCAGGTCCATCTCCAACCTTCCCAGTGGCTTCTATTCCAGCATGTGACCTCTGCAAACCACACCAATGAGACCCCTGGATTCTCTGGCTTCCAGTTGGTTTCAGCTAATGCAGAGGCTCAGTAGGTGATTGGAGAGAAGAAAAGCGAGAACAGAGTATTTATTCTCCAGATGACCACCCCTCTAGGCTTGTTCTGGCTGTATTCCTCAACAAGGGGTCACTGCTTCTCTAAAGAAGAGCTCTTCCATATGAATCTTGTGCTTCCAGGTTCTGCATGGGTCCTCTGGGCCTTGAGGTGGTAACAGTTTGGGCATTACCATTTGTGGTTCCTCTTTGTACTATAACTAGTCCCTCACAATTAGTCCCTCTACAAGTCAAGTCCCCCAGAATCAGCCCAGGTTAAGTGTGCCATCTGTTTCCTTTGGGTCTCCTACTGATCTGTTTTCTCTTTCTTTCTGGTCAAGAGTCTCAAACTTGAGTGAACATATGAATCAGTGAGTTTGTTGAAAATGCAAATTTGCAGGTTCTTGAATCCAAACCCTGGAGATCCTGCTCCATAGATCTGCCTCAGGACCCAGAAATTTACATGATTAACAGGAGCCTCAAGGGAGGGGAGGGATTCTGAAAGCTATAGAAGTACCATGGCTGGTAAGACATTGCTTTTAACTGTCCTAGCATTTATTTTAATATATTCTGAATTTTATTAAAATTTTTTTACAGATTTGTTTTCTTTGCAAGACTATACTACAGGAAATACCTACCATGTGTTTTTACTTTTATTATAGTTAATAATCACTCACCTATGTTAGATATTATTATTTACATTTTATAAATGGCAAAACCAAAGACACCTTGAATAGTATACTCAGAGCTGGTACTCGTCTGAGGTCAGTCCACCTCTATATCTCTTGGGATCCAGAACCTTTGTTCTTCTCAACATGTGCTACTACGCACACATGATGAAAACCTTAACAACTTAATGCTGGAACAAATTTAGGTGCAATCACAAATTAAAAAAAAAAATAGAATCATCCTAACAATAGATAGTGAACAATCTGAGGATTGATGGAGGAGGTAGGTGGGGGGCTGCTAGATGGATTATTGCCATTAGAGAGGGCACTTGTGATGAACACTAGGTGTTATACGTGATGAATCACTGACTTCTACTCCAAAAACTAATAATCATAATAATAATAACAACAACAACAGCAATTAGAATTGAACATAGTGGCCTCAGAATCCCACGGGAAGGAGTAATTGATATTAACTAGTTGAAAATGCTAGGTGTACATTAATTTTGTTACCCGTTTTTTCTTTGATGATTTATTTTCAGGTTCCTCTCTTATTTATTTATTTATTTATTTATTTATTTATTTATTTATTTATTTGAGAGAGAGACTGCAGGCAAGTGGTAGGAGGGACAGGAGAGAGAGGGAGAGAGAATCCTCAAGCAGATAGATTCCCTGCTGAGTCTGGACTGGATCCAGGGCTTGATCTCATGACCCTGAAATCATGACCTGAGCCAAACCAAGAGTTGTATGCTTAACTGACTGAGCCACCCAGGCACTCCTTCAGGTTCCTCTCTTATTCCTTGCCCTAACTCTTCCTTTCTCCTCCTTATTCTCTACTTTCCTGGTCATCAACAATGTGAACTAAAATGTGATTTGTAAAAAGAATGTATCCAAAATTAGCATAATCATTGCAATTGAGAGAGCAAGGGAATTTTTTTTTCAAGTAATAAAGATTCTGGGGTTTTCTTAGTGATTTGTTGAAAATTGTAGTATTTCCCAGAGGTTTCATGACCAATAAAGAACATGTTATGGCCTGAAAATATTCACACTCTAGAAAATTTTTTATGAAGTTATCATATGAAAGTATATTCAATACATTTAGGAAGGAAACCAAAATGAAGATGTGAGGAAAATGAACTCAACTGATTTTGTCACTTCAATGCCATGTCCCAGTGTAAATGGTCCCCAATATAACCGTCCCCTCCTTATTGCCTCTGCTACCCCATTTTTAATTGCTTTCTTTAGGCAATGAATGATGAGAAAAGACCAGAAAAAAATTTCTGTAAGAGTTAGTGCTCTTAGGTACTGTAGCTTGTGAGTTTAATCCAAAAAGGATTTATTAAATGCCTACTGCATATGGTTTCCAAAAATTTACTATCTTGGAAATTTCACTCAAATGCTAAAACATGGATCTGTTCGTGTAAGGTACTTCTCTATACTACATATTGTCACTGAGTGTCTACCTTTGGGAAAGCATCTTGAGCTAAAGAATTATGTCAAGTTCATAGGACTAAGAATTGTTCCCTGGCCTGATTAGTTTCTATAGCACATTAGTTCTTGCTAGCTCATGGCCTTGGGCGATTACAGAGCTCTCTACGCTTCCTTTTCCTTTTCTATAAGAAAGAGAAAAGCATAACATCCATCCTAGAATGTTATTTATAAGAAATAAGAAAACACTAGGTCTAAAGCACTTGACAGAGTGCTGGTATTATTATTGTTATTGTTCACAGCCACTTCTAAGTGTCATTATCACAGTACTTGAGAGTCAGACCCACTGGTTTACCCTCAGGCTATCAACCACGAAACTGAATCCCCCAAAGACTAAGCATTGCGTTCAAGAGCTGGACAGCTCCAAGTTGTAACCTCAAGGCAGGTTCCAGTGTGCATACCAGTTCAAAGGAAGAAAGGATTTGTAAATGAGCTCAATGCTTTCTTCATTTACTTAACTAATGTGATGGTATTATAAATTGAGGTCCCTGTGCACAAAGCAAGGGCTTTTCAAGAACTGAAAATACAGGTAAAAATTAATTTTGCTTCTTTTTGAAGTATTTTCTTGTTACTGTTATTGTTGTTTTTAAGTGTTTTGTTTGTTTTTTAGCTAGAAGGCACTGGCAGGGAGAATCCGAGTCAGACCCTTTGGTTATTTGTGGCTTTTGCCTTGAAGATTTGCTGGGATAGATATTTGCAGTGAACATGAGATCATGGGTCATTTATTCACTCAACAAACATTTACTTTAAGTCAAGAACTAAGACTGTAAGATTTTGATTTTTTTCTTAGTTGCCATTAATGAAGTTTGCCACTTTAAAATCTTGTTTGATTCTGAAGACCAGTGTACTCTTTGAATTAATTGCATAAATTAATCATTTCACTCAGAGCGGATACTGAAAGATCTAGACTTTGCAAAAGGGAAATGCCGGGTATTGATAGAAAACAGTGCATACAGTGGTGGGACTCACTTTTCAGATCTGTTTTTTTTTTTTCCCTCTCCTGGACCTGAGAATCTCTTCCCAGGAGGAGGTTCGGTGGCCTTCGAAAGGGGACCCTGGGTTGGAACTGCATGTGCCCTATGAACAAAGGAGACTGAACAACTGAGCCCTTTCAAAGGAAAATCCACATACCTTTATTGTCTTGGCCTAGTCCTCAATTCCTCTGCTCATACATTCTTAGAATTATAATGTTTTAATAAGTTTGACCACCTCATAAAGCTTACCAATGAGCCTATCCTATCAGCTGAGGCTCAGTGATGACTTAAGTTAAATTGACACATCTTGATATAGTATCCATACCTTGATCACATTTGCAAAACAGGAAAAATGTACACATCCTGATCTCTCTATCCCTCTGTTGAGGTCTACCCCTACCCCTCTCTGGCAAGTTTTCAACTCCATCCAGAATGTTCTTTCTCTATTCTTAATTCCAATTTTAAAACAACAAAATCCCAGGTCCTGGTTCTCAGTTAACTGTCATTCTTGAGGTGATATCTGTCTGATGGAACATATGTCCATCTGTATATATCTGTTACTTCCATTTAAAAAAGATTGGAGATGTTTTTGACTGTTAAGAGAATAAGACAGACACCTTTCCTTGCATCCATCCATTCATGCATCCATCCATCCATCCATCCATCCAGGCAGTATTTATTGAGCACCACCTCTGTACCAGGCATCGTCTCTCAAGTTGTGGAGGCAACATTGAACAAGATAGGCCAGTCCGAGTCTCTCCCCATTTCTTCAATCTGGGGTTGGGGAGTGGGTAATTTGTACTGGCTGTGAATGTGATGGATTGTGAAAACCCTGTAGTGCATGTAGACATATCCCTGAAGAAGGGACACCCGATCTAAATTCTGAAAGTTGAGCAAGAATTAGCTCGAGTGAGGAGAGGGATGACAAAGTAACTAGATGGGGGAACGTTATGTATAAATGCTTGGAGGCAAAAAGTGTTTGTTCCTTCAGAGGAGCTAAATGTAATTCCAAAAGGCCAGAGAAGAGGGATATGAATGAGTATGACCTTCAGATTCTCTTTAACAAATTATTAGAACAGGAGAAAATTGTTATATTAGTATATTAGGTGTATTAGGAAATGAACATTCTATAGGTATACCTGGTACCTAGCCTTGTGTTTGTAACACCAAAAGTACTGAATAAATATTACAAATATTTTCTGACTGATTGGCTGAATGATTATTCAATACCCTGGGGTGAGCTGAATACTTTGATTTCTGCCTTTGGGTATTTTTTCATTTTCTTATGGGACTGGCAAAAATTTAAAACCAACAAAATGGGTTTTAAAATCAAACAAGAATTCAGAAGAAGAACAGGCAGGGTTTCAAGGCCCAATGAGTGAAATGGATGGCCAAGTGGTGTGTGGAGGCGATACTGAGAGGGGTGGGGATGGGGGTACACAGAGAGCTGAAACTGGTACTTGAAAGTTTCCACATATGGAGACTAAGTCGTCCTGGCCAGAGCCCCTCTGTTAAGCTATGCTGAGGAAATTGGGGAGTTATTTGTTGTAACTCTGAAACGACCTTCACCATCTGGAGCTGAAGCAACAGGCAGCCTTCTGTTCCTGGGACCTCTAGCCTAGAATCGTGGTTAATATTTCCCACTAAAAATCTGGGGTGCATTATCTGGCAGAGGTACACAAATCTGTAAATAAAGACCCTCCCAGGAATTCCAGAAAATATGACCATTATAGACATGAGTTTTCATACTAATGTGATGACCAGTCTAATAGGGCCTTATGGCTAGGGACATATGCTTAAAAGCCAGTTAAACCTTACTTGATTATTTATGTATTAAAGATTTTATTTATTTATGAGAGAGAGAGAGAGAGAGAGAGAGAGCAGAGGGAGGAGCAAAGGGAGCTGGACAAGCAGACTCCACGCTGAGCTCCATCCCAGGACCAGCCGAAACCAAGAGTCAGACACTTAACCAGCTGCGCCACCCGGGTGCCCCTAGACCTTATTTTAAATGATGTATCTGCTTGGTACCAGCAGTCTGACCTTTGGCAGATTCTTCAACTCTGGGAGACTCAGTTACTTTATCTGAAAATGGGGATAATGATACTTTCTTAAGGGTTATTGACTCAGACAATGAAAAAGAAATAACATCCAGTGACTCTTAGGACCACCTGTGACAAAATATGAACGAAATAATATTATTATTTAAGATAATAAAAATAATAATTCCAATAAGCCTAATGTCTGCAGAGCCCAGACCCTTCCAGGAGCATATAACCCTTCGAAATCTTTGACTTTCCCAGGACCCATCATTCCCTGGGCTGTAAATGTGTTTTTGTTCTCAGCTTAGCCTTTATCAGGATTCCCAAACTCACTGATTAGGCTGGCTCTTTAGGCGCCAACCTGAGAAAGAATTTGACTTTGTCGGGATTGGGAAAATATTTGTAAAATAGTACAGTCAATAAATAAATATACTGTAGACTTTGCGTTGCTTTTTTTAAAAAAAATTACCCAGGGGGGGTAAAAAAAAAAAATTCTGAACGTACAATGTTAACTGGGTTTGGTTTCTTATTTGGACAAAGAAATCCCTGCACTGAGCAGAGAGATAAGCGCCTTGACTTGCAATAGATTAAGAGACCTGCGTTGGTGAGAACAAACCCCGTCTGAGGCGCTCCCCGAGTGCCACCACATTTAGATTTAAGATTAACTGCAGCCGAATGGTGGAACGGCTGTTTGTTTTATGAAACAATCGCTAATGACATTAAACAGACGGAGCCCCTTCCAACATGATTGTTCATTTGCGATAAACTGAGAGAAGCCCACAAGAGATTGAAAAAGAAAACTCATAAGTGCTTCATTTTGAGGCTCTTACGATATTCTATTGGAGCTGACAATTAATGGCACAGAATGGGAATCCAATTCAGAGCACATTCAGATGGAGGGAGGGGGCAAGTCAGCAAAGAACCAATGTGACTTTGCTGCCTTTTGTATTTATATTAAGGAATTGAGTAATCATAATTTTATGACAACTTTTCCAAGGAGGATTTTTTTCCCCTTCCTTCCTTCTCTCCCTTTCCCTTCCTTCCTTCCTCTTTCCCTCCCTCTCTCCCTTCCTTTCCTCCCTCCCTTCCCTCCCTCCCTCCCTCCCCTCCCTCCCTCTCTCCTTCCTTCCTTCCTTCCTTCCTTCCTTCCTTCCTTCCTTCCTTCCTTCCTTCTTTCCCTCCCTCCCTTCCTTCCTTCTTTTCTTTGCTTCCTTCCTTCTTTCCCTCCCTTCCTTTCTTCCTTCCTTCCTCCCTTCCCTCCTTTCCTCCCTCCCTTCCTTCCTTTCTCCTCTCCTTTCTTCCTTTCTTCCTTCTTTCCTTCCCTCCCTCCCTCCCTCCCTCCTTCCCTCTCTTCCCTTCCTTTTTTCCTTCCTTCCTTCCTTCCTTCCTTCCTTCCTTCCTTCCTTCCTCCCTTCCCTCCCTCCCTCTCTCCCTCCCTCCCTCTCTCCCTCCCTCCTTTCCTCCCTCCCTCCCTCCCTCTCTTCCTTCCTTCCTTCCTTCCTTCCTTCCTTCCTTCCTTCCTTCTGTTCCTTTGCTCATTTCTCCTACCTCTACAGCTTCTGGCAGCTTAGAGCTGGCACTAAGCATTAGCTGTATTAAAAATAGTGGAATCTATTAGTTCAATTAGACATTAGACATTTACTTTTCGGTGTATTGTGAAGCCTGATTTGATTTAGGTCCAGCCATTTACAATTAAGGGAGCAGAACTGTGTACAGAACTGTGTACAGTTAGCTGCAGCTCTGAAGTCTTAATTGCAAATTCAGATAAGGATTAGACAGGACTGTATCTCTCTAGACCAAAAGTATTTGCTCATACCTGCGACAGGAAGGTTGTTAGATTCTGTACTTATTAATTCAGGCTTCCGCCTTCGGATTTTTATTGAACTTTCTGTATTTGGGATGAAAACAACACAATTTGCAGCAGCATTAAGGGAATGGATGTGGAGAACATCTCAAACAAGCCTCACTTGCGTTTTCATCATTTTGGTCCAGCTCAAAATTGAAATAGTGTTTATTTAAAAAAAAAAATTGTCAAAGGCCATGTTGCAGCATTAAGCTTTTGTTTTATACACAGAGAAATATATTAATGAAAAGTGTTTTAAGTGCTTATTATAGAGATGGTTTGTTTTGAAACATAGGCTTTTTCCCAGCAGTTTTACACTTCATTGTGTCCCATGAAAGACATTCTAAGTAGAGGTTGTCAGTCCCCCATCAGAAGTAGAGTACTGCTGGGGAATGGAGCCATTTAGGATGTCAGTCAAGCAGGACTAATCTAGGGTAGATATCTTATAAATAACCAGTAACGAAAAAACAAATCATTCCTCTCCCCACCAGAGCAGAGAGAATTACTGCTTCGAAGAAGGAAATCTTTATAATAAAGATTTACAGTTTGAATTAGCGAATTGTTTGGAGCAAAGCATTGCACCAAGTTGCAATGACAACCTTCAGATGGGAGTTCAGGAAGCGGTGATGGTGCCTCCAGGAGCGGGGAGAGGGCTCTGGGATACCTACAACTTTCCCTTTGCTCTTGGGGAGGAGGGGTAGTTGCCCCAGAAACCTCCCCGTTACCCAGATACCAGTTCATGAAAATGTTTTTCGATATGTGCTTAATACACTCTTCCTCTTGCACCGGCAGATACTTCCAGAATGAATGATGGCGACCACGGTTTTGTTCTGTTTTGTTTTGTTTTTGTATAGGAAATTGTTATGCGCATTTAAGGTGATGATAGAATGTAATGAAGATTCTTTTTCTCACTTTATGTTATTTCAGTTGGCATTATTTCCCTCTTTAATTATCTGAAATAAATACTGGCTGTTTTAGATATTTACAGGTCTTTTTGCTTTGGAAAAGTCCTTTCTCTTGCCTTGTCCTCTCTTAAAGCACCTAAAAGGACCTATCATTCAGTTCCCAGGGTGGGGGAAGGCTTTATCAGGACCCATTCTGAGAGCTGTATCTGTCAGAGAGGAGGAACCTGATTTTCCTGATTCTGATAAGTATAAATTCCTCTTGTTGAAGCTGCAGTTGTGTCCAAGTTGTGGCAGTGTGCACAGAAATGACCAGGAAGGCTTTGCTGGTTCAAATAATCGCCCATCACTCCCTTTCTTCATCCAGGACCAATAAAAGGCCCGTTCCCCAGGCTCTTTGAACCTATCTATCGTAGTGCACCATTCTGATTTCCTAATATAGAGGGAAAAAAAGGAGGAAGCTCTTTTTATATATCACTTTTTTTAGTAGTTTGATTTTGATGGGGTTTGTGGGGGAGAATGGATTTTACTGCATGCCACAGCTTTCCATTTTATTGCATCTATTCCCACCCAAGCCTCTAAGTTAGAGCAGATGCTATCTACATTTTTCAGGTGAGAAAATTAAAGTACACAGGCTTCCTTGAGATCTGGCAGCAAGAAGCTAGATTTATCTGGATACATCAGAGTTGGGAATGCACCTTATCCAAACCGCTTCAGGTTTCTGGGGCAAGTTTGTCTCCTTCGATCCCCTATAACCTGCAGTGGACCAAGGTCAGACAGCATCTGTGGATTGCGGCTCACAGGGGCCCATCATCCAGGGGAAAAGTGCTCCTTGTTTAACCAGAATCCTTGAAGTTGGCAGATGCAAATAGCTGCTGGTGTATAAGGAGTCAAAAGGCTTCTTAACATTATATGTCACAAAGTAAATCCTTAGCATAAAATTACATACTGTTTCTCGATGTCTCAGGCCATTGATCATTTACACTAAAGAGAGAATATTCAGTTTCATAAACATGTCATGAGTGTGTGCTGTGATAGGGCCACCTGAGAATCCACTGCACTGGGAGACTGGGTCAGGAGGGAATGGGCCGCACCAGTTGAGTTCAAGGTCATTCTGCCCTCATATGTGAAGACCATGGGATTTAAATACATGTAGCCACGAATAACAATGAACTTCACTTCCCCCAACAACAGGATAATGTGCTGTCCTATATAATAAATATGTACAAAATCAAGAATTCACAATAACAAATTCTATGTAAAAGATGAATGATGCAGTTAACTTGATAATTTGTTCAGTTATTTACTTAACCAAATGCTCCCTTTTCATGACATAATATGCAGTAGTGGAGTTGTGGGAACCCTGAGATCCAGGTTTCTTGTCTACATGGAACAAAGACACACCATAACTTGAGATTCCTAAGCTGGTTTCTGCTTTGAAGACAAGTCATTGTCTTTTGTTACCACTCTGAAATTTAATACAAAAGCATAATTTCAGAAGTTATAAGACATCAACAATTTAGTGATTTATTGCTTTCAGAAAAGTAGAGTCAAATGTTATGAAGAATATCATATCTGGTTCAAAAATACAGTAGAAGAGTTGAAAAGATATGAATTGCTTTGGAACCCCTGAAATATCCTTTGTGTAGCCCCCTTCTCTTTATTTCTTTTTGTAAATGTGTGCATGGAAAACCTGAGATATATAAACAAACAAAAAAAAAGATATACTAACCTTTTTCCACATTCTGTCATCATCTGCCTCTTTTAAGGAGGCCGTGTTACATGTTAGCAAATTTGATGTCCCTGTCATCTTCTTGAAATATCCATTGAATGAATGGATGGATGCCTTCCCATCTGTGTCGTCAGTTCTCAATTATCCATTATAATGGAGTTGAAATAGGAAAGGAGCGTTTGAGAGTGAAATCCACAAATCATTGAGAAAGTTCCTGTGAGCCACTACTTTGAAAGCTTCCCACCAAATCTTTTACCCAACTTGATGAAAATGTGGCAAAAATGGCTCCGTGTGAGTTCTTTCCCATTCTCTGACTCTGCTGACTTAGATACTAAGGAATAAGATTCTAAGTTAGGGGTTGAAACAAATATCCAAATAGAGCCCAAATGCTGAGTGACTACCTCTGAATAAGCACAGCCATAGGTTAAGCCTAATTCATTGTTCCTATCTAGAGTTAGGAAGAACATTTTTTTTTAACAGTTATTGGTGAACTAAGAAGGAGAAAAGATGCCCCCAAAAGGATATTAAATGGAGAAAGTCGACTGTCTCTTTTGTAAAAGGATAGAGAAGGGAAAACACAATTTAAATGTTTTAGGGAGTACTTTCAGATACCAGACTTTGGAGTAAAAGTGTGAGATATTTCTGTCCTTTTGAAAAAGCAAATCCTGAGGTAGGATTGCCCTGTGAATGTGTGTGTGTGTGTGCATGCTCTGGAGAAAAGACAGGATTCCCTAAGGCCTGGACCCCTTGGAGAAATGAATAGGCTGCATCAAGGTCATATACATTCTTGGTCTTGTGTTTCAGAATATTTCGAAGGAAGGAAATTTTTTCCCCTTTCTTTTAAAATGTCTAGCTGATTTCCATTAAGTTACTTTCAAAAGCTCTTATGGTTTGGGAAGAAAAAGGTGGCTGTAAAATCAGCATGGTTTCAGGCTCAAGCCCTGTGAGCAAGAATGGTAGGATAACCAAATGCCATGCAGAGCTGATGACACCAGCAGAGCTGCAACTGAGCAGCACACACCCAGAAAACCCAGCTTTATGTGGCATGCAGGGTCATGGGACTGGTAGTTTTCCAGTTCTGAAGAAAATATAGACAATGCATGCATACCTAGTTTTCTTTCTTACAACCACCTGTGATATTTGAAACCAGGGTTTCTTATACATGAAGATGAGGTCACAAAACATATTTAAAAATCCCTAAATGGGCTTTATTTTTCATTTAGGAAATTATGTATGCCTTAAGTTTTTGGTGTTTCCTTTTTCTTTTTTGAGAGAGAGAAAGCGCGAGTGCAGGAGTTGGGGGAGGAGAGAGAGAGAGAGAGAGAGAGAGAGAGAGAGAGAGAGTCTTAAGCAGGCTTCATGCCCAGTGCCAGCCCAACATCAGGCTTGATCTCACAACCCTGGGATCATGACCTAAGCTGGAATCAAGTCAGATGCTTAACCAGCTGAGCCACCCAGGGCCCCCTTATGCCTTATGTTTATTTAGACTGTACCTATGGACTTTCTTAAAGGACTACAATGCATGAATGTGAGAATATGTACACTTTACCGTATTTGCACGCCTATTACAAAATACACAGAAAGCCCAGTGGACCCCTGAGAGTTTTTTCTTTTTCCTCTGATATTTTTTTAACGGAACCTAGACTTCAAGATAAAAGGAGACCCATAAACAGAAGTAGTACTAGTTTATTGAACTCCTTTACTGATTTTTTTCACTTTTTTTTTTGAAAGAGGATGGTGGTAGTAGTTAATATGGACTTTAAAAATATTCTTTGATGGTTTTCTTTTGCCATGTCTCATAAATACCAACCTTCTTTGATCTTGAGAAGAGTCTGATATCACAGGCTAAGCAAAAGTCTCTGAGTATTAATTGAAAGCATCCAATTGAATGGGCATATCTTTGCAAAGAAATAAGTGTATCTATAAGCACTAGTGTGCAGTTTTATTTATTTTTATTTTTTATTTTTTTAATTTAAAGATTTTATTTTATTTATTCATGAGAGACACAGAGCAAGTGAGAGAGAAGCAGAGACATAGGCAGAGGGAGAAGCAGGCTCCATGCAGGGAGCCCCATGTGGGACTCGATCCCAGGTTGCCGGGATCAGGCCCTGGGCTGCAGGCGGCGCAAAACCGCTGTGCCACGGGGGCTGCCCTAGTGTGCAGTTTTAAACTCTTAATACAAGAAACATGTTTGTTTATGCACAAGAACTTCTAACAATACCGTGGTGTGTGTGTGTGTGTGTGTGTGTGTGTGTGTGTGTGTGTGAGTGATCCTTTGCCTTTGGTTCTCAGTTGCCCATGCCAAATGGCAATGCCTGTAGGTTATGAAGACAAGCAATGTCAACTGTAATATTTCCACTAATAAAAGTGAGACATCCTCTTGGTAAAAATTTACCTCTAATGTTTTTCTTTTATTTTCAATCTTTAGATAAAAATGCACAGGATTCTCATTGGAGCAGTTTTTTTTCTAAGCCCCCTAACAGCGGTGCCCAGGTGCCTCAGTTGGTTAAGCTCAGGTCATGATCTCAGGGTCCTGAGATAGAGGTCCCCCATCCTTGGGCTCCATACTCAGTGTGGAATCTGCCTGGATTCATTCTTTTCCTCTTCCTCTCCCTTACCATCTGCCCTCCGCCATCCTCCACACTCAAGTGCATGGAGCTCCCCCGCCCCCCCAAAAAAAGAAAAAAAAAATATATATATATATATAATCTGGAAGCAGCACTGTAACAATTTTACTGTTTAGTTCTCCCCCAAATCCAGGGAAGTAGTCACTGTTAAAAACTCATTTTATAGAGCAAGAAACTGAAGCACAGCAGCATTGAATAACTTGCCGAAGGCCAGACAGCTTAGAAGAGGCATAAATGGACCCAGACATGGGTTCCAGAATTCATGCTCTCGGACACTATGCTGTACTGCTTCTAAAATACTACAATATAGGAAAGATATCTGTAAAGGCAGAAATGTGAAAGGCTGAAGTAATTAGTACTTCTCATCATACTGAATCCATGCTGGGCTAACCTGTTCTCTGGTTTGGCTAGTTTTAGTATTATTGGTCAGCCCCGTTCTCTCTGAGGAGAGGAGGACTTCTGGCAGTGTATTCAGCACTGCTTGCCAGGGGTAAAGAGAGGTGTGTTTCTCCTGTTTGCTTCAGGAAAGACACATACATAAAAGTAAAGAATTAGTTCCTGTCTGGCGTTTTATCAACTTCACTAAAAACTTTTATTTTTTTTTTTTCTCTAGAGGCAGCTAGGATGGATTGTTGCAAAGTGCCTACCTGTTCGATAAGAAACCTATTCTCTCCTGTCACAGGCACCTGTAACTTCCACTGATAGAACTTTTCAGAAAATGGAAATGGAGTGTGTGTGAAATTTCTTATACAGAGAGAAAGCAGGAAAAAAAAAGAGAACTGTTTGCTCTCTTTCTATTGAAACAAAGAGCAAATCCTGCTTTCTTTCTTTTTTTTTTTACTTGATTTTTAAAAGCTACCTGTGAATGAAACACCACTTATTTCTCAGTTTCCCCATCTGTTAAGTGGGAACAGTCACCTTTCCAAGTGCCTGGTTATTCCAGGGTTAAAAGGCCAAGTGAGTTTGGACTGAAAATATGTCTCTTTTCTTTTGCTGTGGCTGAGGGCTCCTTGAAGTAACCAAGCCACAGAGCAAAGATGATGGCCTTTATCATGTAGAGAGTGGATGACCAGATGGCAGAGCCAATTCTACATAATGACTCTCACTCTGGTGGTTTGTAATTTATGAAGTAGCCTTCTAATCAAAGGCGCCGTTGGCTGCTGGAGAGCCCTGCCACAGCATGGAAACAGTTCCTTCCAAAAAGAAAAAAAAAAAAAGAGCATCAACCTAATATTCTTCTACCTAATAATGATACACAGTCTAAAGCACAAGATGATCAGAGATAATTCTTACTTTTATTTCATAATCCTTGAGGAAAGAAGATAGGGATAGGTTAGTCAGGGAGATTTTCCCTTAACTTTCTAAAGGATGAGGCATCAACCATTTTAGTTGCACTTGTAGGTTGTGTCTTCAGAGCCCACTTGTGTCTCCCAGGCCCTGATGCCCAGGCATTGGGGGTGGGGGGGGGTGGTGAGTGGGGGAGGATGGAGGGTGGATGAAAGGAACAGGACAGAAACATCGATGGAGGTTTGCACAGCTGGGCTGAGGCAAAAAAAAAAAAAAAAAACCACCAAATGTCAGTAGCTGCCTTTGCACTATAAATCAGAGACATCAAAAAGACATTGGAGGAATTTCTCAAATTTCCATAGCCAAAACTTAAAAAAAAAAAAACCCTCAGACACACAATGAATATGGTGATAATTCTGCAACCCCTCCTCATAGTCTCTAGGACCTGGCCCCTCCGTCTCTTGTACTGAGGCTATGATTCCTATCCTTCACGATCCTAGTTCTTTTTATAATATGACAAAGGCCTTGCGGATCTAGCTATAGCTGAAGTCATAGTTTCCAAAGAACTTTGCTTGATTTAGAGGCGTACACTGCCCCATTTTCTCTTGAGCGTGTAAGGAGACTAAGAATAACCCATCCTCTACTTGGTGTTGGGTACATTTTCAATCTGGCATGCCAAAATTCCCAACTCCGGGGTGAGAAATAAATCTGTTTCTTTGAATAGCAATGAGAATGATGGGTAAGCATGTTACAGGGGTGGGTGATGAGGGCGGGTAGTGGTGCCAAATAGAATTTTATGTTCTTGGGAACCATTCAGTGCAAAATGATAGTCTTACCTGATCAGGCCATGTCAGCCTTTATGGTGAGAAAATGGTTAAACATAGAGCACTCTCTTAAGGTATTTAAGGTATATGAATGCTTGTCTTCTTTACTGAAAGCACATCGGGGAAATGGATGATGCCTCTCATTTGCTTCAATTGAAACAGTTTAAATTGTTATGGCTTTGAGTCTGAAAAAAAAAAAAAAAAGGATAAATAGCTTCTCCAGCAAAGAATTATATCTCCAGCATGTTCTTCCGCAGGTGGTGGCCGGCGGGCACCTATCAACTTGTCAACTTCTAACGTTTGGTAGCCACTACCTCACTGGACAGGAGGCTGCTGGAACATATAGTAAAGGGTCATAGCCTATGGAGCTTTCATTCTTTTAAGCCAAGATGCTAGCGGTAGCATAATCTCTGAATGAATTGCATTTAAATGGGGTTAGGAAGAAGAGCAATAAGGTAAGAAGAAATGCTTTGAGAACAGCTATTCATAATCAGAAAAGCCAAGAGATATTAAAAAAAGATCACAGGCTATTACTGAATAACAGCTTTTTAAAGCAGTGCTTTGAAAACTAGAAGTAGAATATAGACTAATAGAGAAAGAATAAAAGCAGGTTTCTTAGGGGAGAGAGAGAGAATGTCTACAGCAAATGGAACGTGGAACAAGCCACAAGTAGAGGAGCTATTTTGCTCTCTTCTGAGGCACTGTGCCTGCCAGATTAGAGGCATCACTGCCCTCTGTTGTTCGCAAGAGAACTGCAGAAGAGCCTGAACAGGCCAGGCATTTTTGCCTCGTAAACAGACCTCTCTCCCAACTGTAATTGATGGTGATCAGTAGGGAAAGGAAGGAGAGAACAAGGAAGGGAGGAAGGGAGGGAGGCTGGAAGGAAGGGAGGGAGGAACTGATTGATTTGCGGTCACCTCTGCATCACTGGAGCACTGTTGTCCAAAGGTTGAGAACATGAAATGGTATTGAACAGGTTTTTCTCTGGCCTAGCTCTTTGAGTTTATTCACACAGAAAAGAGCCTGCGATTTAACTTCAGTAACGATGAGGATGAGGTTAATGATCTTCCTTTTTTTTGTTCTGGGCGAACCTCTCTTTGGAAACCCACTGATCCTGTGTCCCCCTCGGCTCCGTGGATGTTCCTCAGAGATGCTTCTGATGCGTTGTCAACTCGGAGAATGCAGTGGAAAGGGCGGTGGAAACTTTTCTTCCACTAACGTAACATTGAAACTGAACGTTGCTCAGCTATGTGTTTTGCTAAATTAAAGATCACTGCAAGAATGACAACTTCATTCAAGCAGATCATCTGGAATTACATTAACCAGCTGCCTGTTAAACAGCTGAGGACCATGGAGACCATTCTGATCTCCACAGCCCGGGGATGGAGCAGGGCGCTCCCTGCACAGAGTTATGAAGAACACATTGTGCTCCCTTAGAGCCCCCGCACCGGTTACTCCCCAGCCTGCTTGTTGCCAAACACTGGGCTTTCTAATCACTTTGTATTCAGTCAGAGATCCAGGAAGTCCAAATCCAGCCAGACAAATGCAGAACAGCTTAGCAGAAGCAGCTTTAACAGGTGCCATCGGTGAGGTCTTAGGGAACCTGAGAGACACGACAAACAATGGGCAGTGCTGGTCAGCAGCATCTGTTTGCCCGGGTGCGCAGGATGGCACCGGTCATTGAACAGCAGTTTGCCACAAAGGCCCGTTAATTGATCCTTAAGTGATGGCATAACAGTGCAAAAATATATATATATATATATATATTTAGACACCTTAGCTGGGCAGGTCCCCTGCAAACAGACTGCTGTTGGATATCTCTTCTCTGCTCCCCCTCCTCCCTAGAGTACCAGAAACAGAATGCAGGGGAATCAAGAGCATGTACTGTTCAGAATTAAAAGGGATGGATGAAAGATTTGATTTAAGCAGGTGCCTTCCTGGTTGGAAAATAATCAGCTGATGAATGCCGCCACATAAGCACATGCATAGTTGGAAGGGTCACTGTCCTTGTCTGCAAGGATAGCCACACTCCAGTGGACCACACCCAGAATGCCACATCTTATGATTATTTCTAGTTTGTGAAGTCCACTTTGTTCAGGGGTAGACTTGCTCTCTGTGCCACGCTCGGGATCGCCCGTCTCAAAAACAACACTTGATCAAAGTGAGTTTGAAAAAGTCGGCTGACCCTACGATATACTTCCAAATCCTATTGCTTTATAAACACAAGGAAGACTTATATTCCCCATAAGGAATTAGGAAATTGGGAATTGACAAAAAAAGTTCATGAACTTACATGTGTGCTCTGAGCCAGCACCAGAGAAAAACTTAGAGGATCCTGTGTGTTTAGATAGGGCAAATTGCAGAAGAAATTTGAAAAATCTGCATTAATGGTGGCAAAACAGCCTATATAAATAGTTCTATTAATATTCAGGCTCTTGGTTTGGTACTGATAGTAAAAGAAGAGAGAGAGAGAGGCAAGGCTGTATTTTAAGTTCTTTGAAATTACAGGGGCAGTGTTTGCTTCTGCAGTTAGGAAAGCATTTGACTATTTTGTATATGTTTTCCTTATTCTTCTAATTCGGGCTAAAAAATGAGGTCGCAGCCAAATTAGAGTAGTTCAGCATTCTGGTATCACAAAATGTCCATTTCTTTCCTGTCTGGGTAATGTGGATTTAAAAAGGTGATACTTGTAACTGTTCTGAGCAGGCCTTGATCAAGGGGGCGCATTTGTAGGTGAAGTGAGAGTCTGTTCTTGATGATAAATTCCAGCTTTACCCTCTGCTTCAAAAAGCCTTTTCTTTTCTAAACTGTATTTGAAAATCAATAATTATACCCCAATGTAGTCTTATTGGAACACTCACATTTAAGTTTTTTGTTTTAAGAAGGACTCTATTTCAGTAGTATTTATGTATTAGCACAAAGTGCACGTTACCAACATCGTAGATTTAATCTTTATAAAATCTCCTTTCCGGTTCACTTGGAGGAAACTGAAGCCCAATGTGGTTGATGGAATAAGCAACATTCTATACAAAATAAGGGTGAAAATTGATGGGATACCACTCATTAATCCTGCCTTTTTTTTTTCTGGGTTTTTTGTTTGTTTGCCTCCTGAACCCTGGGTATTCCTTGAGTCATACCAAATACCATTTTCATACATTAGTAATGTTTTGGTGTTTGCATAGACTCTTTGTATAAATTGGTTCATGTCTCTCACTGTAAAAATCAGTCAATTGAGCCTTAAAGAGGTTGAATGATTGGTCCAAAGTGACACCAGTTATTCATAGTAGAACCAGGACTGGAGAGAAACCACTCATAGATATTTCGGTATTAAGTGTTTGACAAAATCATGATAGCTAGTTTAGAAGGAAATGCAGTCCTTGTGCGCCTATACGTCCAGTTCTTCTGCATTCCTGTATCAGGGATATCTGGAGAAATCAGACAGAAACTCTGCTGGTGGGGGTGGGGTGGGGGGGAGGGGCAGAGATTCAGTCCTTTCATTACAGGGTGTCGTGATGCTATAAAGGAGCAGTGCAGAGGAACACAGCTGTGCAAGTGATCTCCTGAGGACCCAGCATGGGGACAAAGGTATGCTAACACTGCCATTATTTGATCTGTGGCATTGCCACAGAATGGGCTGGGGGGATGAAGAGGGTGCTAGAGCAGAAAGAGGAAGTGAAGTAGAATTGGGGCCATGACTTTGGAGTTTGTCTCTGCCACTTAGGAGTTGATATGTTCCAAGGCAGTTTAAATAACCTCTCAGGATGCCTGTTTCAGAATCCGTGGGACTGGAAAACTAATACTATTTATTTCACAAATAGGTAAAGGGGCTAAAGGAGATTATGCATGTACGAGGATTTTGGAAGCTTTAAAGCGATATGTTTGTGCTAGAAATGAACAAAATAAAACAAGTAGGCCTATTAAACGTATCAATCCCATTAAGCCCGTTTCATGGGTTCTTAGATGGGGTTTCTTTTGCTGAGTCTTACTGATAATTAACTGATAGTAACCCAAGGCCTTTTGAATATGTTGAAGAAAAATATTTTAGGTGAAATTAAACTCTTTTAATGGAAATGTTCAGAATTGTATGCAAATAAGGATGACACAGAGCAAAGCAGAATGGTGTATGTGTGGGGTCGGGGGGCATATGTGTATACAAGTGCACACACGCCGTGCATTTATTGGATAAGTAGGCAGTTTTTGGCATCGAGAACTGATTCTTGTTTACTTAGCGGGTGACAACTCTCTGAGATCTCCAAGTCAGGGGTGAAGACCCGGTGTGTGTTTTAGTCTTTCTTCAAAAGTTCACCACAGACCTGTCTATTTATACAAGGCCAATTGTCAGCTACAGAGCATAAATAAATGATATAATCATCCAAGTGATTTCTTTAAAAATTAATAAAATCTGTCTGCATTTTCCAATTTGATCCAATTCTCGTTCTGTTATCATACAAGAAAAAAAAACGCTCTGAAAATGAAGACCGTCAAGCAAAGAATTCTTTTAAAAGTTGGCCTTGACGCGTCTTCAGTTTGCAGTTCTGTGGATACCAAAGTGGGGTGTAGAACACTGTACACATGAAATGAATATTTTGCCCATTAGATGATTTTACCGTTAAGTTTATCAATGCTTTAATGGTTTGGTCTTCTTTTTTTCTTTTCATCAGCCTCTCTCCCTGGGGCCTACGTTACATTCTTCCCATCCACGCAAAACACGTGTCGTGGCAAAAGAGCACAGCCTCTAATAACAGAGGGTCCTAGGGTCACATCCTCATTTTGTCACTTAGTGTCTGGGTCTTCTTGGATAAGTTAATGTCTGAGTTTCATTTCCTTCTTTTCATTTCTTCATAAAATGGAATCACGATAGTATCTATTTATATATATTATTAACATTAAATAGTTACACATTAAAAGAAAGCTGTTGTTATTTTGATCTCATTGAATTTTTGTGAGGTGAAACAAAAGCAAAGCGGACAGGATACTGCTTGAGATGTAGGAGGTGTTCAACAAATGTTTTTCTTTGACAAAAACTCCACTTTAAAACTTATTGAACCCTCTATGAAACAATAATACCCCTTTACATTTATATAGTTCTTTACAATTAACAGGATGAGTTCTGTACACAGAGAGTTTCCCTAAAACGAAGACTGAAATAGAAATATAAATCACCCTAATACAATTAAAAACTAATAGCCACACTATTGAGTCTGTCTTTCAAAGATGAGGAAGCTAAGAGAGAGGTTAAGTAACTCTGCCAAGGACAAACTCCTAGAGAGGGGCAACTGACCTGGAAACTAATGCAACCTCCTGGCCAGTAGCCCAAGCAGCCTACATGCTATATGTGGGAGCATAGAGCGCTTGGCAAAGGGAAACACCATAGCCTTTCACCGCAAAGAAGGTAAAGACTCCTTCGCCTAGCATAGTGACTGGAACAGAGTGGGTACTGGGTCAATATTTATTAAATGAATGAAAGAAAGAAAAGCAAAATTCAAAAGCAGATGAGAAAAGTGAGGGAGTGGTATCTTTCATAGACATACCTCTACATGACATCTGGTTATAAAAAGGAAAATTAAGGTCCTGTGCTGAGTCCTCAGATGGTCCAGCCAGCAATTTCTGGAGGAACTCTAGACTCTCTTTTTGACCCTAGCAAAGTAGGCTGTAAGCTTTGATAAATAGAGCAGAAACAGACATTTGCTAATATGGAACCAAACGTAAAACCTGCTCAGGGAACTACAGAAAAATACACTTGCCTGATCTCACCTGGAGAGTGAAACAAATGGGTACTAGAGAAAATCTAGTCAAATGACATCATGAAGGCTGATGTAGCTCCAGTGGCAGTAGGCCAGCAATATTGCTAGAAGAACAGATGGAAGATGGGACACATTTGTAGCCAAAAAGAGACTACTCATAGGTAACACAGCATGCATTGCCAGGAATAAAGATGGTGAGACGCGGAAATAACCTCTATAAGTCCTATGTTGTGTGCATTTCTTAAACTTACTTTTTAATGGTTGCGTGTGTTTTGAAAGTCTTTGACTAGGATCTGTGGATTCCTAGCACTGTTGAACCTTTGCTTTCAGAAGCGTGTTCAGAGGGGCGTGTATGTGTCTGTGTGTGCGTATACAAGCATGCCGGGCTAGCCCCAGATGAGGTAAAAGATTTGATTAAAACATCAAATGAGTTACTCTGTGAATATTGTATGGTTGATGTTTACCTTCTAAGGAAAGGAGGTAGGCTTACGTTTCTCTTGTGTGTAAATATTTTGTTTAGCACCTAGTACAGTGCTAACAACAATGTGATAAATGCTTGCCAAGTATGGTATAAATAAATAAATTGATCTGATGCCTTGAAGTTTGGTATTCCTTATTTTATTGCCATTTGTTTAGACACAAAGTAAAAGAGACTCTAGGAGACAATGCATTTCTTACTCCCTCCTGGTTCCTTGTCCTCAGAGATTGATCTCTTTAGCTTTGTTCTCTTGAAGCACTTAACCCTTTCAAACCTTCCTATCAGCACCTTAGGTGAAGAGAGGGACGTAGAATAAAGGAACAGAAGCACACTCCCTGTGGCACCACGTTCAGAGCAATTGCCAGGAAAAGCAAGGTCTGGTGCCTAGCAGCTGGAAAGAGAATGGTTAAGAGCACTGGTCAAGTGTCCCATGAGTGGGATTAGACCTCAGGTTCCTAATCGGTAAAACTGGAATATTATTAAGATTTATTGTAAGGTTCAGGTGGGCTGAAGTCTGGGATATGCTGAGCATAGCCCTAGCATACAATAAACTTGTGATGCTTAGCAACATTGACCATGATCCCGATGCCCAGGAGGATGGTGATGATGGTGACGATGATGTTGAGGAGTGATGATGTTGGCAATTGGGAGAGCATTTTGTGGCTGACACCCTGCTAGGCAAATTCTTAAAAGGAGCCATGCCAAGATCTGGTTCTAGTCTATGTTTCTGGATCTAAGGCTTCCTTCAAATATCCTCTTTGTTTCTGGAAAATGTAAGTTAACTCTCTAAATTACCCTGAAGATCAATAACATTGTATTTTTAATATGAGGGATTTACTAAATTTTATGCCATAGCCAGAGAAGCAGTTTTATGACTGGGCTGTTTTTTTCCAGGGTTCTCTCCGTGATTCTAAGACTCTCTTTGAGGATGGTGTATTATTTTTGCCACCTTGGCACACGTTCCTACCGCTCATAACAAATGACTAGATTGTGCCTGTGTTACCACTTTTGTTCTGGGCTCAATGACTTTTCTCATGCTTAGCAAATTTGGCAAAGAGATGAACTTTCACTGTACGCTACTGGGGCAAAGTCATGTCTTTGGTTTGAAAGCACACCTTTTACACAAAGCCCTGCAGTACAGCTAGCAGTGTCGGTGCATGTGTTTCTAATGGCTTTTCCCATGAGGCTGTGACTATGACCAGAGGAGGAAATCGTGCCATGACACAGGTAGACAGGAGGACACATACCTTGTGGGGGTTAGGAATTCAGTCCTTAACACCCGAAGGAAAGTGGAGAGACACTACACTTCTCATTTCGGGCTACATTTTGCATTTATCGGGAGAGGTTGAACCCTTCCTTTTTTTGAGGTAAAATCTCCCGAAACTCTGAGTTTAATGTTTTTTGGTTGTCTGGGAGAGTCTGACACCAGAGGGCGATGTGAACACAACATTTTAACTAGTTTTTAAATGCAGTTTATTTTCAGCGTGTAAACAAAATAAGCATATTTTGTGTTCCTAACTGTTAACTTGTCTTTGTAAGCTTTTTATCTAATAACTGAACTTTTATTCGCTCCCCTCATTTTTGTATTTTGCAGAGAACTGAAAGGTTAAGAAACCAGTCATTCATTTAACTGGTATTTATTGAGTACCTACTATATGCAAGATAGCATATTAAAGGCTCAGAGAGAGTTAGTGCAGGAATGAATAAAGGCTCATTAAATACATATTTATTGGCCATCTGGCAAATACAAGGCCCTCTGACAGGGACTATTAAAATGAATCTTGGGCAGCCCGGGTGGCTCAGCGGGCTTAGCGCCGCCTTCAGCCCAGGACATGATCCTGGAGACCTGGGATCGAGTCCCATGTCAGGCTCCCTGCATGGAGCCTGCTTCTCCCTCTGCCTGTGTCTCTGTGTGTCTCTCTCTCTCTCTGTGTGTCTCTCATGAATAAATAAATAAAATATTAAAAAAATAAAATAAAATGAATCGGGCAGCTCCTGTCCTCAAGGAACTTACAGTCCTTTGAAGACGTGTGATTCTATGCTTCTCTTCTGTCATTAAAGACTGTTTTACCTCTCCTGAATCCTTCCTACCCCAACCATCTTTCAAGGCTTAGCTCAGAAAGCCTGTCTTCTTCCTCCTGTCTTCCAGGTAGAGTTGGCTCCGTCCTTTCTAGGGCTCTAACCTGCACTGTAAAGACCTATGGCATCTCTGAAGAGCATTACATGGGGGTGGGGGACTAGCTGGAGTAAAAATCCTGGAAGTAGGGGTGCTTTCGATATGTTCACATTAAGTGGAGGTTGGTATACCTAGGTTTTTTGAAGCAGACTTATGAGAAATATGCCAGGAAAGAGGATTATGTCAGATTGCGAACAGACTTGATTTTCAGGTTACAAGAATCGTGATTTTGTTCGTCGCAATGGAAAAACATGGGACAGAGTGCTTGAGAACAGCGTAGGAGTTGAATGAGAAAGAAGCAAAAAAAAAAAAAATGGATTGGTTTAATCTCTTTAGGAGATTCAGGCACTTGGAATTTAGCTTTGAGAACCTAGAGATGATTTCATGATAAAACCAGTAGCTCTTAGAAACTTACATATTTATCCTCATCACTTATATGCAAAAGTGTGGTATTTTTTGATGACTAAAGAGTTGTAAAACCTACTCTTTCTCATAACAGTGATAATTCAAAGCTCAATAGGCGTGTGCCCTGCTATACTTGCATTCATTCATTCGTTCATTCATTCATTCATTTAGCAAACAGTTATTGGACGTCTCTCAGTCTGGCCCTGAGCTGTGTTCCAAGCATTCATAGATGAGTAAGACAGAGTTCCTGCCTTCTGTTCTTCAGGAACAGAGTTCCTGAGCTTACAGTTCAGTGGGAAAAATAAAATCGGGTACAAACAGAAATGAGAATACAAAGGGATGGGACCATAAGCTGTGCCTCCATGGAGAAGATCTTTCTGAGTTTCTGGGTGAAGCAGAGACAGGTGGGTGTGTGCAGGCATGTTGGGACAGGGTTGTGGGAATCCACGTATGTAGTGACACAGGATTGTGAACAGGCATCAAGAAATAGTTATAAATTACACAGACCCCAGAGAGCTTTTGGTTCTCTAGGATCAGCTCTCTCTTTACACAAGGTTCTGTTTTTCTATCCAGTGCGATTTTATCACGTTGGACAGTCTTCCCATATTGGGGGCAGGATAGCGAAAAAAGGGAAAAGGCAACAGGGTAGGGGCTGTGATGAGTCAGTGCCAGTTACAGTGAAGAGTCAGTTTCTTATATGATTAAAAAATTCTTTTCAACTGAAAATTAACACTTTAAAATCTGTCCAATGGAAAGTTGGTTCAGAAGGTGGAAAAATTAAGGAATGTCAATATAGATAAAATCTCATGTTGATCAATGTGTCATGGTTAAATGCAAAGCCGTTCCAATAAATGTCAAGTTTAATACAGAACACCTTTGCCTGCAAATAATCTCTTGGGGTGAGGAAGATAGTTACAAATAAACATTTGAACCCTTTAAGTTCTTGGTAATTTTTTTAGTTAACTCTGTTGGTTTTATTGAAAGGTGAGTGGAAAGCAGTATTTTTGCACTAGCGTCTGAGACAGGGTTACCATGTCCTCCTTCTTCTTTTTTATGATGTTAAGTACATTCCTTTGCAGGCCTTAGAAAGCTCTCTAAACCCAAAATTGAACAAAAAAGGCCTCCCCTCGTGCTTTTTTTTGTCAGGCTGATGAAGCTGTATAGAAATGTAAATGTCATATAAGGAACGGTATGTGGGAAGCTAGGGTTGCTCTCTTCTCTTAACCCTCTCTCCCTTGTAAGAAAATTCTCCGATTTTGCTGTGCGTGTCCCTCTCTTGTGTAAGGGCATTTAATTAGCTACAAGTTACAACAAAGACTTTTGAAAGGAAAATATATCCGTGGTGCAGATGCTTTTATTTTCATTCGGCAAACAGCTATATTTTAACTCCCTTATCAAGAGCTGCATGAACTGCCCAGGCTAAATTGGGAACATCTCCACACTGTTTGACAAATAGATTTTTTGTAAACTGATTTAGCCTCTTCATTGTTTGCATTTCATTATATAGCAGACTTCATGTCACAAAATCGGTATTCATTCAAAATAGAGAATTTAGAGATAGGACTGTAGCCTGATAAAAAAATATTGCACAGGTCAGGCCTATTAAGCATAAAATAATAGCAAGTCAGTGATCAAGGGGTTGTTCTTCAGCAGGGAAGAGGCTAACATTCCCGAGGTCAGGAGTCAGACTCAGGGCTTTAAGATGTGGCTGTGGCCACATTTACAAGACAATCTGCAGGGAAAATAGTGAAGAATGAAGGCGTCTGTCTGGATGGACTATAGAAAAGAGACAGGTTTGCCATTTGCATTAAACCTCATTCTCTGGAGGGGCCAGAGGTAGGAATTTTAGGTTTAGCTGTGTCTTGGTCTGTTCTTGCTTAGGAGTTTAGGTTTCCATGGATATAGAAGAGCTATATTAGGGTAATTGACTTTGAAAAGAGCTTGAACACAGAGATTGTTTCTTCATTTTTCTTCCAAATCCATTAGTTTGGACCAGTGGGTCTCAAACTTGAGCATGCATTAAAATCACCTGGAAGATTTGATAAAACACAGATTGTGGGCCCCACCCTCAGGGTTTCTGCAGGTGGGGCCTGAGAATTTACATGAACAGTTTCCAGGTAATTCTGATGCTTCACTTTGAGAACTAGAGCTATAGACTCTAGGTGTCAACCCCTAGAGAATCAGACATTAGCATTTCAAAGCACCTACCGGTAAATCCACTGGGCAAGGGTCCTTGGCAGCTCTGTCACTTAACCTCAAGTAGCAAGTCCGGAAGATCATGGAAGACAGTTTATGTATAAGAATATTCTTTGCTAAGTGTTATTAAAAAAAATAAAGCTATAATTGCATGACATCTTATTCTTGCCTCTTTAGGAATTCCTTTCTATTTCCCACAGCCAGGCCTTTTTAGTTCAGTTTAATGAGTCTTTGGAGATCACCTTTTGTGCACTTGTCCTAAGAGCTGGGATTATTTATAAAGATGAACAGGATGCAGTTTTATTCTCAAGAAGCTTAGAGTCCTGGGAGAATCAGACAACTAGCAGGAAAACGTCAATAGCGTTTGGTTAGTGGAGATGATAGACGATGCTGGGGTCTCTGTCCTACAAGAAGCCTCCCTGACCCCCCAGGGTGAACCAAGTATTAAGGATAAGTAGGATTTTGCTAAGCAGAAGGAACAGGGAAAAGCAGAAAAAAGTGAAATGCAGGAGCGAGTGTTCAGGAATCTGCCAGGAGTTTGACAGTTCTAGAATTTTTTACTTATAAGTGAGCTGATTTTCTCTTAGATCTCACATCTGGTATATCCATTTAGCACTCCCCCCCCCCCCCCAAAAAAAAAAACCACACTCTCAATTCTATTTATTACTATCTGTTAGAAACATAATCCACATTCATTGTAAAACCTTTGAAACAATGCATAAGAATATAGGGAACAAAATGCAAAGCAACGAAATTTTATTGTTTGTGATACCATATTAATATTCTGTTTAACCATTTCACATCTGTTCTTATTCTGAAGCACCAGCGTTAGAATTCACCCCTTTAAATTATACTCAACATCTCCATGCTAAACATTATATGGGTCACTTTATTCTCTTAGATGCTTGAAAGTCATGCACTTAATTTTAGTTACATTTCATAAACCGATGGATCCATGAAAATCTGGCTCCTCAGCATGACATCACAGGAAAGCTGAGGCCCAGAATGCTTTTCAGGTTGACTTAAGTCCTTTAAGTTGAGAGAGCTCAACTTCTCCTTTTTTATTTTATTTTATTTTTTCTCTCCTTCTCAACATGGGCTGCAGTTTGGAATCACTAGTGGACCTCTTCCCCAAAACACTACTGTGTGGATGCCACCCTCAGAGATTCTGAGTCGTTTGGGTGAGACCAGGCTACTATAGTTTTAAAAAGTCTCCTGTGATTCCAGTGTGGAGCCAGATGATCTCATTCTGTGATGACTTGGGCTTTAGGACATTAGCATGGCCTGAGCACCAAAAAATTGATGCCTCATCAGCAGGACGTGTGAGGGTCTAGAAGTCACTTGCATTTAGCGACTGGACTTGCAACATGGGCCACTGACATTTCTGCAGGTTAGAAATGGTTTCTATTTTTTTATATTTTATTTTTTTAGAAATGGTTTTTATAGACTAGATGTAAGAACAACATTTCATTATATTTGCATAAATCACAGTGAACTGAGATTTACATGATCTCATTTGTTTTTATAAATACCTGATGAAGTAAGTAGGACAGGTATTTTTTTTTTTCTCCTCTTTTCGCTCTTGTTGATTGTTGTTCTTTCTTTTTTTAACTTTAATTCCAGTATGGTTAACATACAGTTTATATTAGTTTGATTGCTGTTCTGAACAGATGGTAGTGCCAAGACAAAACACTTCAGGTACTTGCCCAAGATCACTAAGCCAACAAGCCGAAAAGCCAGGATTGAAACTAGGCCATCCAATATTCACGTTCACCCTGTTATTTATACTTCCTTTATATGGTTCAATAATGGTAACATAATGATGCCGGATCCTGTGCTCAGCAATTTACCAGTGGTTCTCAAGTCTCAACTTTGGCAGCACATTGAATTCACCCGGAGAGATTTAAAAACTCCTGATGCTGGAGATTATAAATTAATTGGCTTGAGGTGCAGCCTGGGGATCATGCTTTTTCAAAGGTTGAAACCACTGCTATATAGACCATTTCATTTAATCCTCTTAACAACGTGTGGTTAGAATCATCACCGTGTTAAAGAAGAAGTCAGCCCACCAGTCTGCTACTGGGCTAAAGCACGGTAGAAGCCAGACTCAAAACAAGGAGGGAGCCGGGGTCTGCAGGTATTTCAGTCACCAGTCACCATATCTGTCCCTGAGGATTTTTAGGTTTTTCCTTCAGATCTTGAATCAGGAAGAGCTGAGTGAAACAAGTGAGCATACATGAAGGAAGAAAACCAAACCAAACACGGAATTTAGAGTTTTCCAAATGTTCAAGAGCCACATTGCTGGCTTTGAATTAGCCATATTAGTCAGAGGCAGTTTCTTTCTCTCTTTCTTTTGGTTTTTGTTGTTGTATGACTTGATTCATAAGACTCAGTGCATTGACACAGAAAGTTTAAAAAACCTGGTTGGCCGTAAGTGAATAACAAAGTGAATTCTGAGCTATTTGTTATAATAGAAGCTCCATGTGTTCCTGTTGTTGCTGCTGCTGAAGAATTTTAGGGCAAAAACATAGTGATCCCTTAGCCCAGCGGTTCTCATGCTTTGGCAAGTATCAGAACCTCTTCCAGGAGTTATTAAAACAGATTCCTGGCTCTTTTCTCCAACCTCCAGCCTGTGGGGTCTGAGAATTGGCATGGCTAACCAGCTTCCAGTTGATGCACACTCTACTCAACTGAGACCCACACTTCTACTACTGCACTAGTCCAATCCCATTCTTCATTGAAGTCCCATGAGATGAAATGCTATGGCCAAGGTTACAGATGACCAAGAAGAATCATTGTTTCTTAAGCGTTCTTTCTACCACATCTCACTCCTCTGGGCAAGACTGGGGAACTTCAGAGATTTTTTTTAAACTCTTATCCTGTAAGGCAGCTGGATATTAATTTGAGGGGATAAATATTTGTGTGAAAATGCTGTTTAACTCTTTAAAAGCATCGGATTTTGGATGACTGGTACTTGTCTAGAATGGCTACCCATTAATATGCTAGAAACTGTCACTTGGAAATCTTCCTTCTTACTCTCTTTCTCAAGAAGAGATGAGTATAGTGACCTAGAAAATCAAACTCTTAAGTAAATCATTCAGTTACCTGAGGCCAAGCAAAGCCAAATAGGATGCAGATTTATTTAGGAATGTGATTTTCGATATGATTCAAAACTAGGAGATCATTGTTTTAGAGGTTCTCTTTTATGGCAAATGTGGGGACAGGGCAGGCTTTTGCCATCGCTGTGCAACCTCTTTTAAAGAATAAAACAAATCCTGGGGCGCCTGGGTGCCTCAGTTGGTTAAGCATCGCACTATTGATTTCAGTGCAGGTCCTGACCTAGGAGCCTGAGATTGAGCCTGGCGTCGGGCTCCATGCTCGGTGAGGATGCTACTTGACACTCTTTTTCCCTCTCTCTCTGCTCCTCCCCCTGCTCACACATTCTCTCAAATAAATAAATAAATAAAATCTTAAAAAAAAAAAGAGTAAGACAAATACTGAGACCCACAGTCAACATTTTCTCCTTATCTACAGGGCAGGGATGGGAGGGGAATTAAAAATAATAATAATAACAGTTCTCTTAAGTCTAAATAAAGTTTCATTTAGTGAGTAGTTAATTCTGAAAGAGAAAAGATATTAGATCCATTAAAATACTGACAGGATTTCCTCAGAGAAACATAGAAATGCAATCACACACACACACACACACACACACACACACACACACAAAATCAAGCAGCACGAATGTGATGATTTTGGCCAAAATCATCAATTTCTTAGCAAATATTGAGTTGAAAATGTCCAGATTATGGTGCTAGGTACTGCACAGATGATTCAAAGCCATCAAGAAGTTTACTAGATGCAGAACACAGAGAGAGAGAGTACAACCCAACCTACCTCGATACAAACCAGTTAGAGGATGTCAATAGTGCAAAGTATTGTGGGACACAGAAGAGAGCCCTACTGATTCAGCCTGGGGCAGGGACGACCCCTGGAAATAGGAGACGTGTCAGCTGGCCTCCAAGGATTGGGAGGGTGTTCTGTGTCCTCTGTAAATTGTGTTGCTCAGCATTTTAGCTAAGTGGCAGCCAGAATCGCACAGAAAGGAATACTTTCTTTGCAACACCACATGGTTTACTTATAAATGCACAACTTTCTCACGGGGTAAGCGCACGTGAATTAAGTCTGGTAGAAATAAACAAAATGTTTACATTTACATACTGTCCATCTCAAAGTATTGATTGGGATTGAATAATTGAACAGGACTAACTGCTCAATCAATAGAAATGAGCCCTATGGTGGAGCCAAGCTGGGAGGCTCTGACCACAGAAGGAGCCCATTAAAGCTGCTACTGTCTCATTTAATCATCTTTGCTAAGAGAGAAACCAAAATTGGTTTCTTCCTTGCTTCCTTCAAGATCCTCCTAGCCATAATCTAGCCAGGACCAAGGCACCTGACGGTAAGCAGTGCAAGCCCCTCTACAGACCTCTGGAAAGATCGGAGAGAGGCTACAGAATAATCCTGGAGAGACACTGATGTTTATAAAGTCGTTACGTTATATGAGTCGATTATAGTTCTTTTATGTTAATGATGAAATCATGGAAAATATCCAGGCAAATAATGTTGATTTTAAATTTTAAAATTTAATTTAATTTTTAAAAATGCCGTTGCTTCTGTTTTGCTCCTCTTTAGGTATCTTTGTTCCTTGGCTTAAATACTCTAGAATTAGACTATAGTTACATTGCTCGGAAACATGGGGGAAGAGAAAGTAATGAATGGAGAGCTATACCAAAACTTCCTGTGCAGACAGGAGTTCTGGGGAAAAGGAGATTGAGACCTCAGGTTGCCTTTTTGTGTTTTAGATTCTCACTACGAAGGTGTATGTTTATCCCAGGAAATGGACACAGGGCCTGGTATGGACCGGGCATCCGAAAAGCGTGTTTCTTTCGTAAGAAAGGAAGGGATAAGGTGTACAACTGGTAGGATGCAGCTTTATTTCACTTTCCTGAAACGAAACTAGTTTGGGGAGGAAAATATGTACTGGTGAGGACTTTTTTTTGTACTCCTGTGTGCCTTTTTAAGAGGATGTCACAAGATTTGTGGGAAACTGCTAAAGATTAGGTGTGCAAGAGACAAGTGGAATTTTAAAAAACAAGAAATTCCGGTCCTGACTTTGCAACCTAACAACTGAATGTGTTTAGGCAAACAAATAGACTCTTGGGCCTCAGTTTTGTCATCAAAACAATGGGGATACTAATAATATAGTTTCTAACTGCCCCACAGGTTTGTTGTGAGGAGCAAAAGATACACATGTAAAACTGTATTGTTAATGTCAAATTATAGCAAAAAAGCCCCTAGATAGTCTAGTTATTAATTACAATTTAAAAATTTTCTACACAGCTAGACTTCTCTACCTGGTTATACTTTAAAAATACAAAGTTTGAAACATCTTCTTCCTTTGCTCAATTTTACTTCTTTGTTTAGTTTCAATTTATCCAAGGGTGAATTAATCTGTTTCTTTCCTCACTGATGAGAATAGTCTTTGATTTATTTAATGTTCTAATTCAAGTGATAACTGAACTATAAAAGAAAAAAATGGGGTCTTTAATTATGTTATTTGCTTTTCTGTAACACAAAGTTTGATTGGATAAAGCTCCCGACACAAACAGCTGTGAGCTTAGTGACAAACCACAGGTGAGATAAGACCCCAGGCTTTCAGAGTGAGTATTGTCCTCGTGTTCCCTCCCCCATCACCTTCACTGTTATATATATATTTTTCCATTCCTGTTATTTTAATCTACCAGGAAAACAGGGAAGGAATTCTTTGTCTCACTCTCTTTTGCATCCAAAGTCTGGTTTTCTAAAAATGTTTTTGTGTCTCCCTGATGTGATCTGTACTCATCAGAGTCTTGATCTTGGAACGAAACCACCAAACAGAATATGCAGGACTTGGTGAAAGAATTATAGGCAGTAAAGAGAGGAAGAGCGTAGCCTAAAGGCAAGACCTTTGTCTTTTTCTGCTGATTAATTAATTCCCTTCTTCTTATCCCAGAAGAAGAGAAAGCCACCTCCTTTCTGAAAGTGTTCAGTATTCAGTGCTGTTCCAATGTAATGCCATGCAGAGATGGAGCTCTGTGGCCATTCTTCATGGGAGCCTTGTCAACATTTAATCAAGGAACCCTGGAATCCTTAATACAGAAATTCTATGTTGCATACAAGAGCCACTTTTGAACAATTTTATATATAAAAAAGTATTTGTTTCCAGGACATATGTGGGATATGGTGATTTTTTAAAGTGTTGCTGTCAGCTTAAATGAGAAAATGTTTTCCTGTCACCCTGGTGAGGGTCATAGATTTAGGTACTCATGTGGCAGCATTGTCTTAATAATAAATATTGCTTTTCATTGTGTCATTCTTCGTCAATGTGACTATTTGGAAAACAGAAACATGGAGGAGAAAGAGAGTGATCTCTCAGAAGAATGGTGTAGGGAAGGTTAGAGCACTTTAGGATGGTGCACTGTGTCCTCTTATTTTTTTTTTCTTCTCTTTTGTCTTTTTCTACCAGCTCGTTCCTCTCCACTGACTTATTTCTTTTTTAATATCATCTTATCTTTTAAAATGTCCTATAATGGGGATGCCCGGGCAGCTCAGTGGTTGAGCGCGTGCCTTGGGCTCAGGCCGTGATCCCGGGGTCCTGGGATCGAGTCCCACATCAGGCTCCTGCAGGGAGCCTGCTTCTCCCTCTGTCTGTGTCTCTGTCTCTCTCTCTGTGTCTCTCATGAATAAATAAATAAATCTTAAAAAGAAATGTCCTATAGTGCTCTAATAATGTAACCCAATTACATTCTTTAAATTCTGCAGCAAGACACTGAGTACCAACTCCCAGTACCAACTTCATTCACTCATTCGAGACACCTTCGTTGTGTTTCTGTGATGTTGATGGGGCTAGTGACTCAGTTTCCTTACTGGTGCCAGGGATACCCTCTGAGCTGGTGCAGCTTCACAGATTACAGTGAGGGAGGGGTGGAGGTGGGGAAAGGAGTGGCCACTTTGTAAAACCTGGATTCCCTAAAAGAAACGATAGTCAGAATGTGTTTAGGGAAGGACAAGGAATGAATTCCCTGGGGAAAAGAGAGAGAGAGAGAGAGAGAGAGAGAGAGAGAGATTCTCCCTACCAGTTCATACCTGCTTTTTTTTTTTTTTTAATCTGTGACTCTTTTTTTTTTCTTTCTTTTTAAAAAAATCTTTTTAAGCTTTTGGAGAAAGCAAAGGACAATTTGGTACACACTTGGGCATTTATCTCTCGGGATCTGATGTGCCTTGGCTCTTACTTGGGACCTTTGTCCTGGGAGGCCTCCTATCTCAGCAGGAGTTCAGTGCCCTGGTGTATCATCAACAACTGTGAGATTAGCATTAGTAGCTTGTTACTAAGTAGGCACTGGAAAGAGGAGACATGTCCTCTTTTCTAATGTGAGCTTTTCTATACCTGGGTGTGAGACTTGGGTTAAGATTCTTAACCACTCTGAGCCTTACTTTCCTCCCCTAAGGTAACCAAGTCGGACTCATAATCCCTGTGGTCTTTCCCTGTCTTGCCCAGACTTTGTGTTCTGCTTAGATTAGTGGCCATTCAGTGTAACAAGAGCAAAGCCTTGTGAAGAAATTGAGTTCTTGGGATATCTGATCAAAGGAGCTCCTGGGTGAATGAGCTTGTGCTCGGGATAGTAATAAAATCAACAGCATTATTGACCAAACTGCTAGGGTAGAGGATTGTGGAAGAATGTCTTAAAGGAAGAGAAAAGGAGTAGGAGCAATTTCTCTCTTCCCTTCTTTCGGGGAAACAATGTACAATTGACTGTTCTGGAGAGTCAGCAGAGTCATTGAACATTCCCAAATCTGTCTTCCTCACCCTCATGCACAAAACACAATGGTTTGCTTTAAAGGGAACATCTTCCTTGGTCCCCTTCCATTATACGGAGTCCATATATGTGTGTCAGAATTCTAGCAAGCAGAAGAAAAAAAAAAGAATTCTAGCAAGCAGTTCATATCCTCTTGGGGCAAACATCACTGCTCTTCTCACTGGGGGAACACGTGCACCTCGTTTCCTTTTCTGTGTTACGCACCTTGGACTCCTAGTCAAAGATGAAGGCTGGAAGGGCTGATCATGCCATTTCTTTAGGTCTCTTCTTTTATATAGTAAGATTTAAAGATAGTCATGGCTAATATTTATGGGAGGCTGACTATGTGTACGATGACAGATTTATTACCCAAACTGAGGCACTTTTGTGAGCCTCAGCAGGGAGTTGTGGGTTAGGAGGCTAGGACAGTTGGCAAGAGTCAGATTGCCTTGGCCCACCGGGTCATGCAGTCCCCCCTACAACCAGGACCCAGACACGGCTGCTAAATTACTTTAAACTCACTTAATCCCCGTAACAGTTTTACAAGATTGTTCTTACTGTTATTCCCATTTAATTGCGAAGGAAACTGAGAGTTAGATCCGTGGCGTGACCCTAGGCCAAAGCCTCATCCCTCATAATTGCAATGTGAGCCCCAGGCCTGACTCCAGAGCCTGCCGTGAGGCCTTCCAGTCCCCCGACTTCTGCAGGGTGGGACAGACGCACCCCCCTAATTAATTCGCCTTGCTGGGGGGAAGCAGATTTTTATCAGATGCTTTCATTTATACAAAAGGAACCTTAGGAAAGTGTGTTAGCCAGTTCTAGCATCCAAAAGAAAAAAAAAAAGTGATATCCTCTAAGCCTTGTTTATATGGACACCAGATGCTATGTAGCTCATTTTCCTTTTCTTTTTCTTTCTTTTTTTTTTTTTTTTTTAGTGGTCCTTTGAAAATTTGGGCAAAAGGGTTAAGGAAAAGAGAACTTTCAAATAGTGTTGAATAGTCCAATAAGTCAGGAAAAAATACTTTGTGGGTTTTTTTTTAATGTTTCATGGCCATATGCATTTTTAACTTTGAATATATGTTGAATGGAGTGGGTAAGATGGATAACTTGATCATTTTACTTGTATCAAAGCTCAGATTGCTTATTCTAAAACCTGCCATATTTGTCCCCCTCTCCTGCCCTCTCTGCCTCCACTTCTCCCCCCACCCCTTCCCCTCAGAGTTAAGCTACCTTTTATTTTGGACAACACTATCACACACATGATTGAGTCAACAATTTATGGCTTTTAAAAATAGGGATTTTGTCCTCTCTTAGGTTTATTGTTTATCATAATCATCTTTCAAGTGAAAAGGCTAATTTACTCTTTCTATAGGAATATTTTAAGCTTGATTATCATAATATTACAGCCGCCTGAAAAGGTCTAAAACGGGACATTGACCTTGAATGTTTTCTGCATCTAGCTCATGGTGCTTAACATTCAGGAAAGAATATAACTGCAACTCCTTTATTAATGTATAATCTCAAAATGTTAACTATTGCTCTGTAAATACATGCCATGCAGATTGTAGAAAGCTCATAGGATCCTATGAAATACATCTGGTATTTTATTACCAGGGTTCGTATATTGGAAATACAGCATAACTAGAGTCACTTTTCCCATCGGAGCTGCTGTAGTTTATAATTTAATGTTTCCTGATATTTCACCATGTGTATTATTAGCTTGACGAAATGAAAGTTGAAATAATGCTGAATTAATGAAACGGAAACCGAATTGCGCCTATTAGTTTCTCTGTGTTCCTTTGATTCTCCGCCCCCCCCCCCTTCACAAACACTGGGAAAGGAGTTTGGTGTCTTAGAGAGGTGAGCTAATTGCTCCCCAGAGAATAGGCTTTTTACATGGACTTGGTAATTTGGGAATGGGATGGATTTATAGGACAAGAGGTTTGTCAAAAGGAAAGGTTTTTATTAGTGCTTCTGTGGAAGTGATCACTTTCAGTCGAAATGATTGCTTCTTGCCAATCGAGACAATAATTTAAATATCAAAGCCTGTGCCCTAGAAATGAAAGGCAACTGAGGTGTGATGAATTGATGGAGGTTTGGTGGTGATATAAAGTAGTCATACTGACTCCGCAAGGCGTCTTCATGTTCCCAGCGGGAAAGGTGTATCCTTAAGCAGGTTTATAGCATAAAAGAAATCCCCATGCACAGATGAGGGAAAGAGGGATAGGTAAATGAGGTGACCTGCTCAAGGCCACCCAAGTCACAAGAGGATGCAAAAGAAGGGATCCTGGTGTCTGAGCCTCCTGCTTGCCCATCAGGATTCTTTTTCCCAGGGATGTTCATTTGTGGGTTTTCTTTTAAAGAGGGTAGTTTGTAACCATCTTGGCTGGCTTTTGGCAGTATGGTACATTATACTGTACACAATCTATCAAAGACAGGATGGAAGATAGTTCAAAGAGTTAAACAGCATCTTTAAGGTTTTATGGTCTTGAGGAAAGATCCACAAAGGTAGATTATAAGGCGATTTGAAATTCTAAATTTGTCAGGCCTTGTTTAGTTTTAAATATTTAACAAATGACAGATGTGCGATATAAAATAAAAATTTGCTTCAAAAATGGTGTGACAGCTAGAAACGTTTTAAGACTGACTAGTCCTGCTCATTTTCACAAGAGGAAGATGGGAACTAAAAGTAGCTATTAATATGCAGTAATGGCAAGATGAAACGTTTCTCATCATCTTCTAGCAACAGAAGAATTCATTGTGAGAATGTTTTAGGAGAGGATTCTGACTAAAATACAGTAAAATTTCTGGTGTAGAAAACAGGAAGCTACGTTTTGTTTGCACTTGAGTTTTGCTTGTTGCCATTCTCTTCTTTCAAATGGAAATGAAGTATATTTTCTGCTGGTGTCTGTGCATGAGCTGGGGCCTGCGGATGAAGTTGTTTGGGTATTTGTGACTGCATTGTTTAAGGAAAAAGAGATTGAAACTATGCATGGACCCAGGGCCTGGTGGATATTAACTAATTGATGAATATTCCCTATGAAGTAGTCCTAAGAGGTTCTTTTATTTAGCTCCATTTGTCCTGCTTTGGGTGGACTCCTTGTGGTAAGATTTTGAAGTGTATTGACTGATTAGCAATATGTGTTTATTCTAGGCTGTTGATCTGTTTGTTAGCTTCATTTCCCTCCCCATATCCTTTGTTTACGCTGTATTCTAAAAGGTTTATGCTCAGTATTGCTCATGATGTGTGTATCTCCTGTGATGATCCACTATTTCCTCCTTCAAGGTGAGAAAAGTGTGGCTAGGGAAGATTCTGGAGATGAATAAGCTGCGTGTTTATAAAATATTCTGGAAGCTGCCTCGCAAGTTTAGTGCAGTAGCTATTATTTTAAATTTTAAATTGGTTAAACTGGATTTAAGACGGTAGGTGTAATCTTAGGTCCTTGACTTATAAAGGTGACACTCTGATCCCAAAGGGAAGCTTACAGATCCGTGGATGTATATATGCTGGTATACTTCTGGTCATTCAGAAAGCAGCTAGCTCAGTGGACAGTGTACCTTGCATTGATGAAATACGGTTAGTGAAAGGTCAGCGGGGACTATACGCTGTATGTTTGTACATGTGTCTCTGTGAGCACAGAAGAGATTTCCACACAGAAGAGTCTAAATATTTTTAAAATATATATCAGTTAAAAGCAAGTGGTTCATAATGGGGCAAATAAGTACCCAAAAGGAAATAAGAAAATTCTGGGAAGTAAAAGATGACTCCTATGAAATGTGGTGACTTAAGGTCCATCGGTAAATAATCGACTACAAACCTTGTCTTTAAAAAACCATTTCAAAGGAGTAATAAACAGGTTCTATCACAGCATGATAATGCAAAGAAACTGAATACAGTGCAGGATCCTGCACAGGTGCAAAATCTGAATGTGTTAGTGCTTTAAGATGGGTTGAGTACATTACATCTTTATTTTTTTTTTTTTAAAAAAAGGTCTCTAGAAAAAATAAAAAGGAAACTCTTTTATTCGTGTATTGTTTAAAAATGTACACAACTGGGTCTATTAAGTACCCTGGGATTTTTAGTTTGTTCAGGAATGAAGATAGTAATCTTGGAACCAAAGATGTTTTTCTTTCTTTCTAATACAGTATTAGCCTCCATATTTCATTTATTGTATTTTAGAAAAATCATGTTTCTATTTCAAATGCCTTTTTATTTATTTTTTTAATTATAAAATGATTACATGTCTCATTTTAGATTGAATAGACAAATCTTTTTTTTTTTTTTTTCCGGGTGTCTGCAGAATGCTTGGATTTTCTTCTACATCTCAAAGCTCTTTTAATTCACTGCTCACAACCAAATTTACATCTTAATTGCAGAGTTCACATTTAACAATATAGACAGCATAATGCTACTGGTAATTAAGCTTTTACTACCTGCTTTTATACAGTATTCTCAGGCACAGTTTTTGCTATGTGAGTTCTCATCTAAAAACTTGTATGAATTTAGACCACAAATGAGAGGAATCAGGCCCATATCTGAGATATGGCCAAATACATGGCAGAAAAATTGCTTTCTTCAGTGGGGGGACCAAATCATGTTTGTCATTTTTACATTCTGAATTTTAATATGGCTGTGCTATTTTAGTGTTTTTTTTTTTTTAAAGACTTAGAAAATTTGAAAGGGTTGAGAGAAAGAGAGTTGAGTTCTGATTTAGTGACTCCAAGACACACTGAATATCCGAACTAATTTATTTTGATCTCAAAGATTATACTATTTATATCATGGAACACTTAAGATGCAAAAGGTTGGTGGTAGCTGAATTATATAAAAATTGTGGGTCTTCCAGTCTCCATAAGGTAGCAGTTTGCCATAAATAGCTGGCATCTATTCCAAAACATTTGCTAGTATAAAATAGCCTGTAGTTTAAAGTAGGACCTAAGAAAACTCTTTGTTAAATGAAAACTAAAACCACATTCCATATTATTGAAGGAAAAATACTCTTCTCTTATAGACCCCCTTAAAAACAAAACAAAACAAAAACAAAACACTTTTGATTGAGGATTCTTAGTTTCCTAAATCATTATCTGTTTGAAACTAGTCCTTATAACGGCCAGACTGTGTGATGATTTACAAAATGTTTCTGATTTTATTTTTGAAGCCCTTGGCGTATGTTATGTATAGAAACAAATAATGTACACTGCATTTCATTTGGGAACTGATGTTTTGGGTGAAATCATAGGTATTTGTATATGCCTCCCAGTTTGGAAGCTTGCACTGAAATAAATATATGATTAAGAATACTTTTAGTGCACTGTGTAGTAATGCTCTCCATACCAAAAAAAAAAAAAAAAAAAAAAAAATTGCAGTCTTTATTTTGTCAAAATGCACTGGGAGGGATTTAACGTACTCTTGCCCCTACCGCCCTCAGACCCCCGCCCCTGTCCCCGGAGAAGCCGGTCTGTCCTGCAGTCGTTTCCGTTTGCTTTGAAAAGCCACGCATTGTACATCTATACGTAGGGAGACAGCAGGTAAAGAAGTGTTTACGCATATGATTTACATAGGCATTCTCGCAGATGGCACCGAGGCACTGCCTCCTGCCTCCTCTTCCGTACTTGTGCAAAACTGCATTCCACCTCACAGACGACGGTCCCAGGGGTCCCCATGCCCCAACAGTTTGGAAGACAGTCTTTGATTTCTCAAACGCCCCCACTACGTACGTGTCAGAACAGCCAGAAAAGACGCGATTACGAAGAAATGGGAAAAGTACAGCACTAAAGCAGCAGCAGGAGCAGCAGCAGGAGCAGCAGCAGCAGGAGCAGGAGCAGCAGCAGCAGCAGCAGCAGCCCCCGGGGTGGGGGGTGCATGGGGAAGGGGGGGTGCATGAGGGTGGGGGGTGAAGGGGGGAAGGGAAGGGGGCTGAAAACACAGACACACGGCAGGACAAACTTAATTCTCTACCTTCCGCGGAATCCTTTCCCAAATTAACCGAGAGTGTGCGTGAGTTCTTCTTTGCGAGGCAAAAATAGGTTCTTAGGTTAGAGACCGACGGGAGAGCCCTCCAGTGCTTAGAGAGTTAAGTTAGTTAGGTTTCTTTGGTGGCTTCCCCGAAAAAAAAAAAAGGGGGGGGGGTACGGACAGACCGACGGAGAGCGTCCGCCGCGGGAGCATCTGCCGGGAGCGTGGGCGGCGGGCGCGGGGGCGCGGGGGCGCGGGGGGTCGCGGCGGGTCCCGGGCCCGCGCAGCCCAGCCCGCCCGCCCGCCTACCTGCCGGGCTCCGCTCGCTCGTGCAGCCTCCCGTCGCCTCCCTCCTGATTGGGCCGCGGCCCCCCAATCGGCTGCGCGGCTGGGCCGGGGGGACTGCATATGTAAAGCCCTACTTCATATTAATAAGCTCCAATCGGGGCTTTAAGTCCTTGATTAGGAGCGTGTGAGAGCTTTGGTCCCAACTGGCTGTGCCCATAGGCTTGTCACTAGGAGAACATTTGTGTTAATTGCAACTGTGCTCTGTCAAGGAAACTTTGATTTATAGCTGGGGTGCACAAATAATGGTTGCCGGTCGCACATGGATTCGGTAGAACTTTGCCTTCCTGAGTCTTTTTCCCTGCACTACGAGGAAGAGTAGGTACCTTTTTCTTTCCTTTTTTTTTCCAACTCGTCGTGGGGGTGCGTGGCGGGGGGTGCAGGGGGGTGCAGGGGGCGGGGGGGGGGGCGGACGGTGCCTCTGCACACTGATTCAGGTAATGCCCTGGGTACTTTGTGTGCACGAGTGCTTGTTTGTGTCTGTCTTGTGCCTTTTGTGTTGAGGGCGATCTCCTAATTCAGTAAGTCGAGAATTGTTCTCTGACTACAATGTTACCTTTGAGGCAAAGCTCAGTGACTGTCAGTAAAACAGCTGTGTGACAGTCACTTCTTATTCAGGTGCTAAGAATAGGCACTTGGCACAAATGCTTAGTGAACTGTTAAAATGCATCTTTTACTAGGACCCATTTTCCCAAGGAAAGATGTTTTAAAATACAATATTCAAAATGATTTATACTATTGAGTGCCTCTTATGTATTTGCAGTTTGACAGATATTTTCAGCTCCCTGTCATTTCTTACCGCGCAGAGTTAGAGGCAAAATTGCACATTTACTAATTCTCCTTCAGAGAACAATTTAAAAACTAGCCCTGTGCAATTCAGGGCTAGAATAATGTTATTTGCATGGTTAGCGTTAAGTCAGCACTTAACTGACAAATCAGTCCATTAAGTAACATGAGATTTTCACACATTATAAATATTTAAGGGGAGGAAAAAAAAAAACTAAAGAAGAAACAGTAGTGACTTTTAAAATTTCCCCTTGAACAGACGATGTGGAGATTGCAGATTTGTGTCGTGTATCATGTCCAGAAGATACAGAAAAGTACTTTTGTTCTGACATGCAGTTTAATTCGTATTTATGAATATCTTTATACCCATGAATATATATATGTGTGTGTGTATATATATATGTATATATACATATATATATATATATATATATTTGGAACACTAAATCTGGGGGAGAAGTGGATGGGGGTAGGACAAGTAAATCAGGCATTCTTGTGTAAATGAGTAGGTCGTAAACTTAATTTCAACCCACTGTTAAGATAAAATATTAGTATACCACGGGAGCTGTCACTGGATTATCTTTATGTTGAGTCAGTTATATTGCTTTGCTTTCACATTACAGTAATACCAACTGTTATAATTCTGAAAAGAGTGCTCTTGGCAAACAGCTCTCTATGGATTGTGAAGAAAATATAAAACTCTCGAAGATGAGGTAGTGCATTATAGGTAGATGTCCACTAGCTGTCCTTAGTGACTGCATATTGCATTGCTTTGTAATTAAGTAAGAGATGAAAAGTGACTTGCAGTCTCAGTGGCTGCTCGTGTGTGAATCTGAGTGTCTCTGTGTAGATATGTGTGTGCACGCTCGCACGTGCACATGCAGACACACACTCACACACACACACACACACACACTCACACACACTCTCGCACAAGGATTATTCTCCAAGAGATGGACGTAGGAGGAACTGAAAGACTGGAAGGTTGTGCCTGCATCAGTTTGAGACACTCAAAGCAAGAAACAACCTTGAATTGTGTGAAAGTAAAAATGAAAAATAAACAAAGGTAGGACTGCCCACTCCAGTGTAGTTTGAAGGTGAGTGCACCTGGGGCTGTAGAATTGGAGAGGCTACATGTCTGCCTGTCGGGGGAGAAGGCGTTATCCAAGCTCACCCAGATTCTGAACTTTTCTCCCGTAGATAAATAAACAAAACAAACTTTAAAAATCCCCTGGAGGCTTCGTTCTAAAGTAGTTTTCTTGAATTTAACTTCTTATAGCTAATTTGAATAATTAGTTTAGATAAGCCTCTTAAAGCAGATGCATTTAAATGAAATCAGGGCACATGTCCTTTTGGCTTTGGCGCAAGATTCAAACTAGCTTTCTTTTTGGCTCAATTAAAAGTCATCTTTAAAAAAAATACAGATTTATTGTCTGGATGCAGTTCTGATGGTTACGTGGTTCACTGGACAGACAGAAAGATCTAATGCTAAGCAACGCATCTGCCTCTCTGTCTCAATTAATAAACCACAGAATTTATACATGCTATTAATATTCATAGTAATTGTACTGGGTTAAACCCTATCACGTGTGTGTATACATAGAAATGAAACCAGAGTTATGCAGTTTCAGAGGAAAATATTAGGCAATTCCTGTTTTGGAGGCTGTTAAAAAGATTCGTACGATTTATTGACCACCATTAGGGGAGCCTAAAATGTTAACCTATAACTATGTGTTCTTTTATTTTAGGAAATGTGCCAGCACATTAAAGAACATAATACTTGAAAGCTTGTTTCACATTTAATGGCAGTAATAACTGATAGCATAAATAGATGAAAATAATATATCTGCTCATTTTGACATATGTGTCCGTCTAATCATTCTAAATGAGTGTGCTCATCACATGAATCCCTTTCAACCTCTGATTAAAATGTAACATTGACTACAGGATTATAGAGCGGACTTAATTTTACTGACTGTTTTAACAGTTGTCACAGCTGTTGGAAGAAGGAAAGGCAATTGAAACACTCCAAAACAGGCAAGGCGAGGAGGGAACAGTTCAGTAAATTCAGCCTTGTGATTGAAATCTAAGCAGTGCAAATGAAACAGATTTGTGTTTTAAAATTCCTGTTGGGAGCTATGCAAGTTTTATTTCGAATGGTCCACTCTTTCTGTTGTCAGGGTTTTTTGATATTTCCAGCCCCCACCCCCATCCCCGGCCTCATCTCTTCTTATTAAAAGCTAATGTAAATTGAAACACTACTATCCCAAAGTAATACTATCCTGTCAAAATATAAGGAGATAAAAATAGGCAGGAAGGAAAAATGTATACAGTAACGACAACAACAACAACAACAACAACAACAAAAAGCCTAAACCCAAGCCCCAAGCGGATACAATTTTTTAGAGAAAGATGGGAGCTCGCCTAAGTCACTTTAGATGTGATATTATTTGAAAACTATAAACAGACACTTTAAGTTGATTTTTCTAAGAAAGAACACTTAAACTCCAGACTTGGAGCTCATACTACTTCTCCTCCTGTTTCTTCTCTGTAAATCTGTTGAAAACACCTGCAGCCTTAAAGGTAGGTGGTGTAGGTGGGGTTTTCAGATGATTTCTTTGTAAATTGCTGGAAGTGACAACTAGCTGCACTTAGGGGTGAGTGTTCTTGAGCTGTTGAGTCTTGTAACCTTGCCCATCACAGCACTAAAGCAAACAGATTAATTCTATTTTTCTGAAAATTTAATAACCACTGCACATATCCCCAACTATAGATAGTCCAAACAGCCAGACAGTCTGTATTATGTAACATGTGATTTTTTTTTTCTCCTTGGAGTAAGCAAAAATAAGTGTTCCTGAGTTAATGGAATAAATGTAGAATGGGAGTGGTAAGTGATGGGCACCCCATGTTTCACCAGCCCTTTGTGTCAGTGTATTTATGTATTACCTTATGTACATTTGGTGGTTAAGTTTAGAAATCCTCCTTTTCCAGAAAGGGCTGGGAAACAGCTTTCCCTTTCCTGGGCAGAGGCAAGGGTGATGGTGTTGGCTGGTTCTTATAGTGATGGTTTCTCATCTTAATGTGTTTATGGCACTGCTGCTTTATTTACTGAGCCTTGTGTGTGTTGCAGCGGTAATTAACCCATGTTATTAGCAAAGCCCTTGTGGATATCCATTAATTCTCTTGCATGGATGATCATTTTTCCAGTGTTTTCCCCCCAATAAGGTATCATTGTTCTTTTTTTTTTTTAATTCTGAATTGACGGCCTTTGATATATTTCTTTGATTTAATCTGACCTGTAATACATATTGACCATCTTATAAAAAAAAAAAAGGATATTGTAATTCAGCTTTTAAAAATGCTAATAGAAGCTGGAGAAAAGATTTTTCCCCCCTTTGGTTTTCTTTTCAAAGTGAAAAAGAAAAGAAATTAAGGTTTAAAAAGGAAATAATATAGGAAATCAGGTTTAACTCCAGGTTTTCCAGGTCTTAGAATTTACGATAATTTGGGTCTTTGAGGTCTTTTAATCAGATTTTTACTTAGTTAATAACACTTTAAGCATTTTTATAAAATATTGAGCCAGCAGAAAAATACTTGTGCTTCCTGTGCTGAGAAAAGATAAGGACCATCTCATTAGCCGGGCCATACTTTTGCAATTAATTTTAGATACATGGTGCTATTCATCAAAGAGGGCAGGTAACTTCTCTATGAGTCTATTTAACAATACTTTCACAATACCTTACTCCTGCAAGAACTACAGACAAAGAAGAGACCTTTCTTTTTGGAAGGTAGGCATCATGCCCAGTCGCAAGTCCGTATCACTTGTGAAAAATTCCTCAACATTTGTTTTAGCCTAGTGACTCAAAGAAGATCTTTCTTTGTCTTACTTTTAAAGTGCTGCGCAGCACTGAAGGTTTTGCTTATATGATTTCATAAAACAAATTAAAATCTGTGCTTACAGTTGATACTTGGTCAGACAAGTGGCCATTAATAGCAATGATTTCTGTGCAACCAATTAATATGAAATAAACTTTTTAGAGCCATCTATTAAGCATTTAGAAAGAGGAGAAGAGCATCTGAGGTATTTCAGGGGAACTTTAAAATCATTGTAGTCGATAAACCTTGCTTGGAATCTTGCTTCATAGCAAATTCATGGAAGAGAGAAACAATACAACGTTGATCTGTTATAAGTGCATATGAGCTCCGGCCCCAGCCAGCTCTCTGGAGAAAATCTTTGATTACACTGGCCCAGTGTGTTCAGTTTTTTATCTCTTTTACATCCACTGGCCTTGTATTAAATTGTCATTGTCCTAAAGCACATGAGATAGAAATGAATTGCAGTTCTCTACATTCTCTGACAGTGAAATATTTAGGTTCTCTTTCTCCAATCATACTTATGTGTATATTTGATAGTGCAGGGATGACACCAGGCATCTCTGCCGCCTGTCATTCTTCTTACTGCATTTCGGATGTTTTGCCATTGATTATTTTCACCGCCATGTGTATATGGATGTACGTAGTCTGTGTCATTATAAATACACATATGGTACTTTAAAATCCAGAGCAGCCGAGAGAATATACACATTCGTGTGGGTTTGCATGGATAGTGTGCGTGTGAAATATGTACCTATATGGGAAGAGGTGTCTGTGTAGAATGTTATAGGTATGATGCTCAGAGTCTTCATTACATTTATATAACAAAGTGAATCTCAAGTATTTTTCTAATCAATCAGTTGCCAGTTAAATTTGCCAGGCATGATTTTAACCTGGAATTAGTGTTGCGGGTATTTGCCAGGTCTGATTTTAAACTAAATTGGTTTAACTATATAGAAAGACAGGTAACAGGTAACCTAATAAGTGAACTTGCTTCTGATTTTATGAATTTTTAACTGTTATCGTTCCTAAATTCAAAAGCTAGTAATCATAAATAATTTGTAAGATAGGAAATAAACTACTTATATTAAATGCATAATTTAATGGTTTGGGCCCATGTCCAAGAAATAGTTTTGAATCAGCTCTTTTTTTTTTTTTTTTAATACGAGGGCCTGACAAATATATCTAAGTGTAAACATGATAGTTCTCAAATAAATGCAAAATAGGAATTTTATTTATCTGCATTACATAAATACATCATTTCCTCTTTTTTTTTTTTTTTTTGCTGAAAGCAAATGTAGAAAACTAATAAGTGTTCTGTTTCTCTAAAGTACATCACAGATTTCAGAATTTTTGAATTTTACTCTAAGAGGTAAGTTTAGAGATCTGTGATTTTGCTTAGTAAATCTGAATGAGGGTTGGGAGAGAACACTGATCTAATAACTGCTCTTCTGTTGTAAATCTTGTTCCTACTTATATTCTTGCTTGAAATCCTAGATTCATTTCTTATCTTTACTTGTATGAATAGCACTTTAACAAATTTAAGGTTTTTTTCTCTCTCTCTCTCTTTTTTTTAAAATCCTGCTGTTTCTTTTTGCCAGTCCATCAGATCAAAGTTAGCTCCTTTATTATCTGAGGGTGATAAGTGACAGCCTTTGCCTTTTGAAGGATTTACCTGGCATCTTATTCTTGTTTCAAGTTCATTTTCGACTTCTACTTTCTAAGATCTAGGAAACGTCAGCTACTAAAAATAATTTCCATTCAGAGTTTTAGCAAACACAACTCTCCTCTCTACTTTTTCTTTAATAGAAATGTCAGGTGTTTCTTTTTCTCTGATTTGGACAGTATTTCCCAGTATTTTCCAAATGTATTTTCTAATCAATTATACAAAACCATCAAATTGAGAGGATTTAGATTTTGTAGTGTATGTGTGTGTGTGTGTGTGTGCACATATATGCACCTGCAGGCATACAGTCCCCTTTTTAATTAAAAAAAAATTAAAAAGTGTTTGGAGGAAACTTGCTTTTTATGTTTTGTTTCTTCAGATGTCATGCCATCTTAATTTATGGCAATGAATGTATATTTGGAAGATAACTCACTAAGGCAAAGCATTAAAAGAAAAGGCACAGTTTTAAATAAATTGACTTCTCACTGGTCAATTAAAGTCCACTTCAATATACTGGCATAGATCTATCTGTGCATTTGAATATAGATATGCAACATTCAGCACTGGCCGTTAGAAATGCAATGTATGGCTGTGGTTTTGGCACTTAAAATCTCTTTAATACTTAAAGTGTTAAACTCATGGAGAGCCTTCCTAGGATTAGATTATGTTGTGACAACAACAACAAAAAGAACTTAAATTTATATTTTAATTATAAAAGGCAGTCTTTGTCACATACATTCTTCTATGCATTCTTATACTGCTTTGAGTGACACAAAATTGCATATATACTTTTCATCATTTTGATTGGAAGTACACATTATGTGTAATATGCTTTGGCAGCACTTACCTAGCCAAAGAAAACAAATTAATACCAGGCATACTGAAGGCTGTCAGGCATATCACAGATGTGTCAATTTAACTTTGCTTCATCATACACCTTCCCCGCAAACAATTGGTTAAGATGGTACTAAATAAAAGGGAAGCTACCGATAAATTCTCATGTTATATCAGAGATTGATGGCTATGGAAGTGTAATGAAAACCAGCTTGCTTGCTTGCTTACTTCTCTTAAAACTCTGTGGGAATACAGACAGCAGAGATAATAATGAGTTTTGTTAAAAAAAAAGTGGAGTATAACTGCAACTTATTCAAATCTTTCTACTCTTTTGAAAATAACAGAGGGATTTATTGTTTTACAAGTCTCTAATGTGGTGAACCTAGTTGCTCCTAAGTGTGAAGTAAATAGAGGCTTTAAGAAGTGGAGAAGCTGAAGGAGCATGGGCAATCCATCTTTAACAAGGGACATCTCTTTTTGTTGTACTTTGCATACATTTTCTGAGGAAAAAAAATCTCGTGCTTTCTTTTTGTATGGTTTATTCAAAATACAAAAAAAGAAAAAGAAATTTGAAAGAGAACTTAATGCACAGAAAATAGGCAGAAGCATATTACTTGTTTTCTCCTCCATGATCAGAATGGTTCCCTTGTATATGAAAATTTCTTTTTCATCGATTCTAGGAAGATTTTACTTATTTATACTGGCTTTTGAGAAATTAAACAGAAGGCACATTAAATATATGTATTTGCTTTTTATACTCACAATGTGAATTAAAATGTTTTAAAAGGTCTTCTTTTCATGGCAGTTATGATACTTACATTTTGTATTTATAAGAATTTATTTTACTTTGAAAAGAGTGTCTAAAAGTACATCCAGAATTAGCAAAAATAGCGAGTAATATGAAAAATTATGGACACCAAGGTACTCATTTAGAGAAAAAAATTCTAATGTGAGGTTGCTTTAATCAATTGCCCTTTGCCCTCCATAATTCCAAATTATCACAGAACTTTAACTTCTCCAGAAATGTAGGCTGACCATGTTAAATTACGTTCATTTTTCCATAAATGAAAGAATACCCTGACAATGCTTTCTTCATCGTCCCTACTCTATTAAAACAGATCAGATATATTGAGGAGGAATATTATGCCTGTAATCAACTGTTCATGATCAAAGAAAGGGAAAGATACATGTAGTTGAGAATTGTGTCTTTTTCCTATGAGAAAGTGACTGTATACAGTTGGTACTGGGTCCAGGAAATGACAGAAGCATCCCTTTATCCATAGACTTAAATGAGACCTGCCTCATCAGTCATGGGATCATAGTGTCACAGATGGAAAAGCAACCATCAGCTGAATTGTACTGAACTACACACTTGGCTAATTCATCTTATTGCTCTACACATCTAAGGAAAGGCTCATTCTATTCTTGGAGTCTAGACAGAATCAGGAGTTGGGCTCAGGTGGGAGCATGTGGCCGCCTTTTTCTGTTCTCTCCTAGCCATTCAGCAAAGGGAGATGAGGAACAAATGGACAATTTATGCACAGAAGCCCAAGCAGAGATTCTTTCCCAGGGTCAGAAATTTATTATTCAGTTGTTCAAGTACATTTCAGATTTCTCTTATGTTCTATAAATGTCATTGTTGTCTTTCATGCTCCAAAGACCTACCCATAAATGATTAGGTATGTCTCTCAATTCGTATGAACCATGAACCGGTATAAGCCTTTTTTAATAGATAGAAATGGAGAGCAGATCACCTACTTATGTGAGCCTGGATGAGGATTCTTTCCTCATACCTTTATATGGAACTGTTCAGTTGGTTAAGTCTGAAGAATGAGAAAAATACCAAGAGGTTAAACACTCAAATTGTATTTTTTTTTATTTTTTTTTTATTTCCTTATAGTGAACAAAACTTTAATGTCTAGAGCATTTATGAGGGTTTTAATGATTGGAAAATCTGTCCTGAGAATGTGGTCACCATATGTGACAGCCTTGCTTTCTATCTTGTCTTCAGTTTATGGGGTAAGTTCGGTGATATTGTCTATTGTCTTACTTTGCATACGTTATAGCACCTCTCTGCCTCCACTTTGAGATAATCTGAAATGTGGGGGAAATGCCTGCTTAGCTCTAAAACACTTCCCTCAACCCTCCCCAAGTGCAGCAATATTTTCTTTTAAAATTTCTGTTTCTGTTCATTTGTTTTGCTAAAGGATCCTTTACTTTGATAAAAGGTAAGTACATGATATTCATCCGTGTTTGCATACACAGTGTATTTTAACCCCCCCACTCGAATTCCAAAGACATTGCCTTCAACTTTTCATAAGTTGTTTTCCTTTTGTTTCTGTTTGTTGTACATTCTAGTTGAGTGCTTTTATGGTGTTTTCTTGATTGTTGTCAGTTTGGGGTACCCACTGCTGACATTTTTGTCAAGTTAATGTCCCAGCACAAAAATCCATGGCAAACTGGAATCTGGCTACAGGGGCGTGGAAGATACAACTTGTGTGTGATTGTGTGTAAATACAGTTAGTTAGTTGGGGGTTTATCAGATAGCTTGGCAGAAAGAGAGAGGAGCAGTACAAACTGTTTTCAGTAACTGTGCTGTTCATACACCTGATAAGATTGAGAGAGCTTTTCGAAATGCTGATAGGCTTTGAATAAGAAAAGAATAATCACTCTGCTACTGGCACCAGCTTATCGGGACCAAGTAAAATGCCAACACTTTTACATTAGCAAAAGTAAATGTTTTAGACACTCTGTGCCTTTTTTTTTCATTCAAGTTAAATAGTAGGGGTGCTCTTGAGTGTGCTATAATGAATAGAAGGATTTATTACCTTGACTAAATTACAGGTGAATATGTTGATAAAGGAACCTTCAGCATCAGCAGCAGCTTCTTTGATAAGCAGGTGCATCTATGCTGTACATTCTCTGGAGAAATTAAGTATGCCTTTTTCCACTCCAGTTCTATTAAACATCATTTCTGATGTTAGAAGATGCAGTTATGTCCTGTGTCAATCGAGCCCCCTTGTTTTCCAGCATATGGGTGACAGGCATTTGAAACTTAGCTTATCAGACTTGTAAAATGCTGGTGTGCTGCTGTTAAATAAGTTAGGGCATGCGTATGTTTGTGTCACTCGTGCTGAACCAGCAAAGTCCTATATAAGAAAGAGATCTTGTTTTTTCTCAGGAGTGGAATGACATTAATTATAAATTTTGAATACTTTAATGAGAAGATAAAAGTATTGTGCCCAAGCCACCGCCCATTGTAAAGCACCTCCCCTTAAAAAGAGAGAGGGAGATTGGTTTTGCTCTTAATCTAAACCATTAACTTTCCCAGCTCAACCATCTTCTCTTCTTTGTAATTTGACGCCTACAAATAATTTGGTGTATTCAGATTTGATAAATGATCGTGCAAGAGCAGATTGATTGATTTTGGATTACTATTGATTACTCTCAATGAGATCACTGTGACACACTCGAATCAATAGTATTCGATTAAGCAAGGCACCACCGTTCTATACATTCAGCAGCAGTGGGGAATCCAGGAACAGAAGGTTCACAAGCTGATAAATTGACAAAGCGTTCAGCTTTAAATAGCCCTTTGTTCAGCACTAGTTCCTTAAAATATATTTCATTGGAAAGTTCGTTTTTGCAACTCTGGGCCTTTCCGTGGAAGAAAGGTCATCAGTTTAAGGTTTATTAAATTTTAACTAAAAACAACTGGGCTCCATGTAGGTGTAAAATAATTTAAGTACTTACTGCAGGCAACCTTCATGCTTTTGAGCTGTTGCTCAAAGGTTTCATTCTTTTATGAAGATGTCAATTGTAAACATAAAAATGCATCACTGGAAATGTAATGGCTTAAGATTCAAACCGAAATAAAAATTCCTGCCTGAGGAAAGCACTATAATCAAAATAAGGTGGCCTTAACTTTCCTCAGAAGTGGGCATGCTTAGGAGCAGCGCTGCGAGGCAGCGGCAGGTAGAGGCCCTTGATCAAGCACACAGCTGCTGCTGCTTGTCCTTAGCTCAGAGTTATTCATCACGTCGCCAATACGACATGCAAAACACCGAATATCATTTGATCTGAAAGCTGCTACCACTGCTGATGCACTGCAATCTTTCTGTCCCGAGCAAACTTACAAAGTGGCCGGGGGATAAAGGACTCCTCTGTGGTTCAGGGCCTTTGGTGAAGGACCAAGGATGAGTTTTTCCATCACGTTCCATCGTGGTGCCGTCTTGGCTCTCGGAATGAGGCATTTGCTCTTAGGTTATATGGGATTGCCTCTCAAAAAGTGAGCCTTCCAGGGAACACTCTGCTGGAAATGTCAACCGTCTCATGTGCAAAACTTGATTTCCAGTGAAATTTTGGCTACGAAGGCCTGAGGACCCCAAATCAGCAGCAGGTTCAAGTTTGAAATAGATTTTGATAAATTGTCCCATTTTGATAGTAATGAAACAAGACAAAACAAAACTAGAGGTGGCAATCTGAGGGCAAATCAAGAGGAAAGTCAAGTTTGAAATCATGAAATTCCCTGACAACACGTCAGCCTTTCTTGTGTGTGAAAGTGAGGTAATAGGGTTCTAATGATATTTTCAGGAAACCCCATGCAATTGCCATTTCTGTAGGTCAAGAAATGGTCATATATCAGCATTTTCATGTGCTCCAACCTAATAATTGAGTTTATTCCTGTACTGTTCATATCATGTAAGCAGATCGAAAGCGACAACTGTTGTTTATTAATTTTTTTTTAATTTTGTTTTATGGTGGGCGGGGCCAGGTTATGGGAGACACATGAATTTTGTCTACAGTCGTGGCACGTATATCATAGTATTGTTTTTAACAATGACTTTTTTTTTCTTTAACACTTGGTAGAGTTCCCAAGTATCTAGTATTATACATGCTGCAGAAGTACGTATGCATTTATCTGGCTTGTCACCTGTTGTGGCTAAGCTGCTTCTGAGAATCCATGTGAATGTTCCCTCTGCTGGGGAAGCGCGTGGCACAAACCAGGTAGTGGACTCAAGCGTTGACCCTCCAAAAAGGAGCACACCGCTAAGGGTAGAAGAGGAAACAAATTGGGGAATAGGTGCCGACACCTCAAACATTGCATCCTTGCCTTCGTCCATTAGCAGAACCTTAATATGCTAGTTAGCACTTTGTGTGCTTCCCTCCAGAGAAGTATTAAAACTGTGCCCCATTAAATCTGTGCACTGGGGTGGGTTAGGCAGACGCAGGACACCTTGACTTGGCCCCTGAGCCCATGATGCTTTATTGGCTGTTGCAGGTAGAAAAGGTGCTTCGGGAGATGTAATAAAGTGATGCCAGAGTTCCCATTCGCCCCCCCCCCCGGTTGTGCAGCTCCTACTGGGGCTGGGCTGTACTGGCCACCTCTGGGCAGAGGCTGGCTCCCAGGGAGAAAGGAAGTGGGCCCGGTCTCCAGGTACAAGGAGGGGGCCTCCAGTGCCTCGGCTGGAAATGTCAGGCCAAAGTGCATCCTGACTTGGGGTCCTGTAGGGACGGGGTAAGGTTTTCCTCACTCTGGGTAAGCGTCCAGCTTGTCTCAGAGTGAAGGAGGGTGGGCATCGTTTACTGGAACTTGATTGAGCCAATGCCTCCAACTGGTCCCACCGTCAGTCTCAGAGTTTTTCCTCAGTAGTGCGTTTTCCCCCCTGTCTGTGGCACGGAATTTGATTTATCGCTGGTACTAAGATCAAAAAAAGAAGTCATTCCTTTTGATGTTTGCTATTAGGCACACGCAGTGCAGGGCGGGGGGCTGGGGGAGGGGAGCCATCTGAGCAGCCAAGTCACTGTCCTGGTCACACGGTGGGCACCGGTAGCAGAACATATTATTTTGTATCTCTGTTCATTTTGGATGTAGAATTCTATGTATAGGGAGGTCATCCATAGGGTATTTTGAATTAATATTTAGGTTTGTTTCAGGTACAGATTCTTTTGGTAAGGACACAAAGAGTGCCTGGCACATGCACCTGATTACCTGCTTAGGACACTTTTTTTTTTTTTTAACTGTCTGGGCATTAATTTTACCAAAAGACCTACAAAGCTGAGCAATATAAACAAGCCAATGGGGTTCAGTCCTTTCTTTCAAAAAAGAGCCATTGGTTGCATGCATTGTTGGGTGGTGGACTTGGGACAACAGAGCCGTATTTGCAAACGAGGGGAAAGGTTTGCTGGGGTCTGCTGGTCCTGTATCCCGGGCCCCGGTCAGGCTTTGTTCGCAGCTCTGTACAGTAGCTTTTGTGCAGCTTCTCTGTGAGTGGGATTTCTCTGAGCAGCGTGAGCCCCAGCCCATCAGCAGGCTGCTAGTCAGCAGCAGGTGTGAACAACATAAAACAGGATTAACACTGAACCAAAGTGTGTACTAAAAACAGAACCCCTGCCTTGCTTTTAAAAGGACGGGCAGGACTGGAAGATAGAAGCCACTGTGGTCCCTGCACCCCGTGTTTACTAAACAGTGTTCAATGAACTATGCAAATGGCTCTGTTTAGGTGCCGAGAAGGCCTGCAAGGGATCATGTACTCCTTCTCTCGCTCGCTGTTTTAAACTGTAAACTCCAAACTTAGGCAGAAAATTCTTCTCAGACTTTCAGAGGGGAACACAAAACAGAACAAATGTGATCTGGATAAATCTTGAACTAGGATTACAGTGAATGTCGCAAAGGTACTGTCCTTCCTTACCAGTTCAAGTCGATGGTCATTCAGTGTCTGTATTTCCGACCTCTAAAGGATATTTATTAGCAGTTGGTTGATTTTTGTGTGTGTTTAATTACGTGACTTCATTTATATTTTTCACCTAGGTAGGCATATCCACAAAGAGGCAAAATAGGTGATTTCATTAGAGATTGTACCCCTCTCCCCAAATTCTTTTTTTTTTTCAATCAGTGATACCTACATATGAAGAAGAAAGCCAGCCGGCACATGCACAAAGATCATAGTTAATTTAAGAAGACTGCATGTGCTTAACAGATTGGGCATTGCCTCAAATTTATGGCCTTTGAGTCACTTTATCAATATTTCATTTAGGAAAGAGAAAAAAATGGCACTTAAGAATATAGTTCTCTTTTTAAGTTATGCTAATTATAGCATATAGTACAGATTTGGATAAATTTAAAAATTTTTAAATTTGGATATCTGTGTTTTATTAGGTTTAGACTAACTCGTGGAGTTTTAGGAGTTGGTCATATCCAGGAGGGGGTCTGAAATAGGGAAATAGTTCAACCAGTTAGAGAACTTGTGTTTTATATATATATATATAAATATATATAAATAAGTATATATAAAAAACACACAAACACACATACACACATACAGACACATGCCTTAACTATTTCAGCACATGTAAAACAAATGTAGGGATTATTTGTGGGTATATGAAATGTCATTACTCTGATTTCTGACACTGCAAAAATATGTGCAGCTCTAGATATTTATGTAAGATGGATCTGTTTGAGAATATTATCTATACTAAAGGATAATTTTAAATGTTAAAAATCACAATAACAATTATCATTCCCTTCGAGTAAGACCTGGTAACATATATTACCTTTATTATCTTTTATATCCAGGCCTTAAGTTGAAATTACCTATTCATTCCTTCACTCTTTGCTTATGCTTATGATTTTTTTTTTTAATTTTTAGAATAACAGGATTTTTAAGCTGAGACTTTGCTACTTTTTATTTTAGAAGGGGTATTGTCTGCCAGTTTAATTGTGGCAGTCTTGAAAACACATTGCATACACTGAGAATATCCAAGTCATTGTGAAATATATAAATTCTAAAATTACATTTTAATTCCACAGTTACTATCTTTAAATGTTAATTTATAAGCATTTGCCTTATGTGTTTCTTTCTAAGAAATGTCCATCCCCTTCTGTTTAGTATTATTAAATACCCTCTGTGGTGTACCTTAATTAGGTTGTGGGCAAATAGTTTAATGATAGTTAATGAAATCAAGTTTAAAAGATATTAGTTTAGCATTGATTTTGGAGGTGTATTTTGTTTTTTATAACCAACTCTCTGGTGTCAAATTGATTGCTTATAGTAACTTTTCATGTTGCATTGAAAAAATTACATGCATTGTTTTGCAATTTTTTAAATCATTAAAGTAATCAAGTTAGTGCATTAAACTACATTTTCTTGATTATTCTTTCAAAAATATTTGTGTACATGCACTGTCCTAGACACTAAGATCCTGAAATAAATGATAAAAATTATAAAATGATCTTGGGTACATAAAACCACTTAAAAATGTGGCTTTTTATATCTGTGTCTCCAGTTTGAACTTGGTTGGGTCAGTCTTCAGAAAATGATTTCAGGAATTTAGGTAGCAGGAGTTTTAAAACTCAGGCACACTGAGGCTTCCATCCTGATTTTCTGGTTTTGGCTTTTTAGGGCTGAGAGAAAGTTAGCACCATGAACACGATTAGGAATTGTACATTCAGATCCTGAATATTTCAAAAGTGTGTGATCAGAGGTCCTAGAGCTCCGATCTGGTCTGGCCTGTGTTCTCTCAGCTCAAAAAGCCATTTTGACACTGCTTCTTTGTGAAGCCTTTGATGATTTGATCACCACGGTTGCCTTTACATCTTAAAATGATCTAAATTACTTGTTTATGGTTTGTTTTTCAGACTGGAAATGAAAGGGGAATAAATGCTTTAAAAGATCACGTTAAAAAAATTCAATAGATGGTAGGGAAAGCAAGGGCGATTCGTTTGAACTCTGGAAGGTTTGTGTGGTTTGACTTTGAGGGAAAGGTTCGACTTGGTAAACTCATCCTAATCAAAGTAAATGACAACTGAAAGGTGGTTTTTCTAAGAAAACCTTGCCCTTAATCTTGAAATAATTTCACAGCTACTGTCTCCAGAATTCCTGCAAAATTGCCCTCATAGAGTTCCCAGGAGCCTGGGATTTTAGTTTGCCTGTCTCTTTGCAGCATCTTTTCAGTGGATGCATTTTTATTAAAGTGTTCTACTTATTTATTTTTTTGAAGATGCAGATTGGTTTGCTTCAGGTCATTAAAATTATTGTCTTTCACGTTTTCAGGTGTTTATAATTAGATGATTAGTGAAGTTAGGTAATAAGATTTATATTGGCATCAGTTAAGTTTATAGAAGGATTAAAATCATGGTATCATGGTACCATTGCCAATCAGAATATGCCAGAAATATCTCCGGAGAATTTTTGTCAAGTGTTTATGCTCAATTAAAATTTATAGTACATGTTACCGAGTGACTGTCTCATGATAGCTTGGCATCATGATGCTGCAAGCTTCCAATTGCAAGTGATGGGCAATGCAATTGTGTGTGTGTGTGTGTGTGTGTGTGTGTGTGTTACAGTGCTATAGAATTGCAAACTTTGGAGGGAAAATGCCACACTTTGGGAAATGACAGCAGAAATATAAGACAAAGAGTTGTCCCAGTTTGGGTATAGCTAATATTTTCTATAATGCCAAAAAGCTATAAAAATGTAGTTTTTATCTCCTACACTCGATACATGCAAAGGGCAGCTTACCTTTATGTAAGACACTGCAGACGCGAGCTGAGTCATCAACTCACCTATGTTTTCGCTTCATTTGTGGTTTTTGCAAAATATTTGTGAAAATATTATCCCCCCACCCCCCCAGTCTTCTTGACTTTTCCAGTGTCGCTCCCTCTAGTCCTCCTTTCTTCATTTTTTTATTAAGCTGAGAGGTAAATTTTTGCAATGGATGTATCCTCCTTTATGCATGGTGCCAAAAAAGCATTGCGGAACCTTCACCAAAGTCTTAAAAAACAAAAACAAAAACAAACAAACAAACAAAAAAACCCACTAACAAAGCAACAGCATAAAACATCGGGGGTTGCCGAGGGGTGGGGGGTGGGGAGGAAGAGGGCAGCTGGTAATTTATGATTCCTCTAGTATCGCATGTAAAGGATTTGCCAGCGCCCCACTTCCACCCCACCCCCAAACTACACACCGCTCAGTGTTAGGATGATGATAATGTACCTGGAAGGAAAACGCAGTCCATGCCGAAGCAAGCAGCATCAGACAGGGCGCCTTGCCATCTGCCCCACCTGCTGCTTTTCTGAGTCCATCTGGTGACTGCAATAGCTCATTGTAGGCCTCTTCTGAGGAACATTCGGGCTGAAAAGCAGGCAGTGTGAATTATTTAGGTAGCTAGTATAAATAAATAGAGGGAAAGGCGAAGGGTAACAGGGGAAGGGGCTGAAAGCACCTCGTGCTCCCTTAGCCCTGGGTGCTTTGGAATGCTCGAATGCACGAAAGCATTTGATTTGCATATAGATTTAGATGTATAGATCATTGTGCAGATTACAAACCAATGAGTTTTATCTAGATTTAGATAGCGCTCAGCCTGCTTTGCACTTAAAATATGGCCAGCTTCAGGTAGGGAACCTTTGGGGACGTTCAGCATAAGTGAAACGGATGAAATGTAATATTTTTAGGCTTTGATTTAGTAGAAATAAAACAACTGTGTGCCCTTTCTGAAGCAAATGATTTTGTGTGTGTGGTGAGGGGAGGGACAATACATTGGACTTTTTAGTGAATTCTGATTTGTATATATTGTGTCCTCTTTTTTTTTTTTCTATTAGAAAGAAAAAATGAGAATAAATTTCTGTGTCAATTTTTACTTTTATCTGTGGCCACCAGTCAAAAATATTTAGCTATTAAGTGCAAAACACTCTTACCGAATTCAGCATGCAGGTGAATATATACTCAATCTAAATGAAAGACTTTAGTCTTAGAAATCTGTGTGTGACTTTGTATTTTGGTGTCTGCATAAACCGCATGGATAGGAATTGCCTGCTTAATGCAAAATGAACTATCCTTAAATTGTAAACTGGAGTAGAATAAGTCATTTACACGGACATTATTGAAATAAGGAAAGTTTATCATACATATGTAACAAGATGGGTTTCTAAGGCTATACTTGTCACTGAAGTTGAGGAAGAGCTAGTTTATATAAAATATCCTAAAAAAAGAAATTCTGAACTGTAGGGCTGCCTGGTTGGCTCAGTCGGTAGAGCATGCTACTCTTGGTCTCAGGGTGGTGAGTTCGAGTCCCAATTGGGCATAGACATTACTTAAAAGAAAAGAGTACACTTATTGTCATGAGCACTGAACAATGTATGGAATTGTTGAATCACTGTATTGCACACCTGAGAGTAATATAACACTGTATGTTAATTATTCTGGAATTAAAAATTTAAAAATATATCCTATATTGTAAATGAAGGTTTAGAACTATGAATGAAACTGGTAGTCTCCAGACTTGAAACAAGACTGTTCCTGTTTTCTTTCCTGAGACTCATTGAGAGGATAATATAAATTTAGAGTGGGAATGGAGGCTTCATTTAAATTAATTTATGATGCTTTATCCACTTTCCTCATTTTTTATTTTATAGATTAATACAGAAGTATGGATAAGGTTATATGGTATATATAGCCTGTTAAATTTTTAACTGCAAGCCTAAAAAGAGGCTTGATAGAGCACGAAAAAGAGAACGTTGTTGTGAATATTTTCACTGGTTCTATATGTACAGAAAGCAGTGTGACGTCTTGTGCTCTAGAATAGACTGGAGTCTGGAGGGTTGGTTCACTCTATCCCACTTGACTCAATTCAGTTGCAAAGTTAAGTTAATGGATATGCTTTTTTGAGCAAGTAAAGCTCTAGCCGTCACTTAAATAAGCAACATCTATCTGGAGCAAAATATGCATGAAAATGAATCATACTGCTAATTCAAAATAGAACCAGTAACCCATTTCATATTTGTTCAAATAAAGTACTTTTTATTCAAGGAAATTTATTTATAACCAATCTCTTTCCAAAAAGTATTTGAGATGACTCCTTTTTATCTGCATTTGAAACCATTTTCTGGTGCCAAATAAAATGAGGCGTTTGTCTTAAGCCAAATAGCTGTGTAAAATTTAAGGGCATTAAATAAAATTCGGGACCTGTAGACAACAGCTACTTCATCTCCTCACAGGCTCTTTCCACCTTTGGCCTGACGTTTCTTCCTTTGATCCCCTAGCTCTCTCCCTCCTCCCCCGAATCACATGACCTCCCATCTCTGGCTTTGGAAACATGCCATGATAAAAATATTCCCCCCCAAAGCATGTATTTTTTCCACCATTAGTAATAAGGACCTTTACTTATTCTTCTTAAATTACGTTTTCCTGAAAAACAATCTATTCCTCCTAGAGTCACTTAGATACTGTTTGCTGCTCATCGAATGCCTACTCTTGCCAGGCAGAGGGCAAAGTTGGCAGAGACATGAATTAATGAGAAGTAACATGTATGTATTAGTGGTAGCGGTCAACTACAAGAATGGGAATTGACTCAGGGTTTAATTGATAACTTCAGGGAACACTTAACAAATATTTTGAGTTTCCATAAATGTACGAAGTAATGAAATATTTTAGAAAAAAAATTAAATATATCTGTATAAGAACACAAACTTTTGGGGCACCTGTGTGGCTCAGTTGGTTAAGTGTCTGACCCTTGATTTCAGCTCAGGTTATGATCTCACGGTCCAGAGATCAAGCCCTGCATCAGGCTCCACACTCAATGCAGAATCATGTTTGTCCCTCTCCATCCCCTGACTTGCACTCTCTCTCTCTCAAATAAATAAATGAAATCTTAAATGAAACCCACAAACTTTTTACATATTGCCTTCATTGCTTAGTCACTATGACTTGTAGTGCTCGTTTTTAAAATTTTGTTTTCATTTAACACTTGCAGTCAAGAGTCCTCCTGAGCATTGTTTTATTTATTTATTTATTTGTTTGTTTATTTATTTATTTATTTATTTATTTATTTATTGATTGTATTCTGACATTAGGGTGCTAGAAAGTCTCTCTGGTCTAATCTGGACAGGGCTAGCTTTAGATTATCTTTGAATAATTCACAGGCATATAACTGTCAGATCTGATCTTGCGTTAGCTCTGCTGGAATATGTAAAAACTGACTTTACCCTATGATTATGATAAAAAGTATATTCCTCACGAAAAGAGGAGTTTAGACTATGCTTATTTGCATAAATTGCAGCAGAAACTTAGTACACGAAAATGTATTGACACGTTGTACTTGCTGTAAACATCCCTTTTTAGCATTTTACCGATTTCTTCTTTCATCCTCTCTCATAAGACCAGAAGATCCATAATATGGATGTTAATTTTACTTTTATTCGATTGGTAGTTTCATTGAAGACGTTACTTAAAGATCTGAATATCAACTTTTAGAGAAAGCTTTGTGCCCAAATATTTGCAAGGCATTTTAAGAGAGAAATTTCATAAGCTGTCAAGGAAATACCCGGAAGGAAATTAATTAGTGTAACTACTTGCATTTTAAGAGTGTTGACTTTATAATTATGTAGTCAGTTGGTAAGCCTAATGATTTCATTAGAACCAAAAAATAAATAAAATAAATGTTAATAAAAGCCTTTATGTAACATATTATATATTTCAAAAGTAAATCTTTTCGTGGTTCTTCTTGAAATTTGCCATTGACAGTTTAGTCAAATCGGCTGTATTGATGGAAGGCTAGCTGCTTTAAATACTGCACTCTAATAACAGTTATGGTGTTATTAATTATATGAGATAAGTAGCAAATAGTAGCATCCATGTTGCTCCATAATAGCCTCCCATAAAGAACTTCATTACCCCATTCATGGGGAAGAAGAGGGATAGTAATAATAAATCATGGGTATTTTTATGAACTTATAAGTGGGGAGGTAAGGAGACTATTTGGGGTTCCCCAAGCAAGGCTAGTAAGAGAACGGTGTTTACTTAAGCACTGAAGGCGGGCAGCATGGCCTGGTCATCTTTTGTTTTGGGGGGACCACAGCTGGCCCAGGCGTGATGTCAGATTTCTTTATTTTCTTAAAATATGTAGATTAGAACTAGATTGTATTTGATGGGACGGAACTCATGGGAAGAGAGGAGACAAATCTGCTGGTGAGTGCAAACAGAAGGAGCAGCATCTGTGCACACACAGGGTGAAGCAGGCAGGAGAAATCTGAGGGCCTTTCTGCTCCCATTTCCTGTCAAAATCTGGCAGACGGTCCTACTGTTAATCTCAGGGTCATAGTTTGAGGGTCATACTGGGTACAAGTGTTAAAAATAATGCACTTTACTTTGAGATGGAAGATGCCATGATACAAACTATGGGTTTGAAAGCTGGAGAAATTTATGCTGTTACTTAAAATGCGTTAAGTTTAACGACCTAATAAAATAGCATGTGGAAAAATGCTTGGTGAGAGTGGGCACTCAATAAATATTTCATGCCCCTCCTACTTTGCTCTTAATAATGGGGTTGTTAGTAGCACTAGAAGGAAAGTACAAAACTGAGATTTCACTTCTCAAAGCCAAATTAGCTTCTTACCTCAACCGACAAATTCTGAAGTTGAAATGAGTCATAATAAGGATTAGTCAGGGAAGCTTGAATTGAACCTATTTCTCGTGCATGTGTGACTCCTTATCAGTCTCCTACTACTTATAATTGCTGGATTCACTTTCTGAAATTAGCAAAGGGGAAAGCAAAGCAAAGACAGAAACCTAGCCACTTGCAATTTTCTTCCCTGCCTAGAATGTTAGGGTAAGAATAGGACTATAAAAATATAAATACTTAATTATTATTATTAGGGGAATGTAGAAATAAAACTATGAAGGGGAGAGTGTAGATTCTAGCAGACTAGAAAAGGTTCTCTTGTTTTTAGTTTCACCCTCCCTTTTTTTTTTTCTTTTCAGTCTCTCCTATCCTTAAAAAGCATAAGCACACTTCTCTTTTATACTAATCCAGTAAACACTGCAATCTGGCTTCTGAAGCTAGAAGTCCCTAGAAGCCTTGTTAACAGTAGTATGAGTGCCCAGCTCATGTTTTTAAGACTGTGAGTGAATGAGTGTGTGTGTGTGTGTGTGTGTGAGAGAGAGAGAGAGAGAGAGAGAAAGAGAGATGGGGGAGAGAGAGAGAGAGAGAGAGAGAGAGAGAGAGAGACCTCAATCTATTTCAGGTGAATTTCCTGAAGGAAGGGTTAAATCAACTGGTTGAGCTGATTTTACTCTCTAGTGGTGATATTTTATTTATATGATAAAATGCTTGGAAAGTGATTAATTTGTCAGGGGAACATCTTGTTACTGTAAATTTGCTGAATATGTAATAAAATTGCCATAACATAGATAGGAAAATGAAGATTTAAAAAAACCTGAAATAGCCAAAGGGTCTTCTGTATTTCCCTCAGTTTATTTTTACTCAGATTTCTCTCTTTAAAAACAACAGCCTCGAAAGAGCCCCGGCTTGCAGTTGAGGGAGGCGTTGGAGCTGGTGAGGCAGGAAAGAGGGGGAATATAATGGAAGAAGCTGAGATGGGTGGTGGATGTTGGTGCCTCGTTCTCTCTCCCCGGACCAAAGATGACTGATACATCCATTAAATTTCAGCCCAGGCTGATTGACTGAGTGGATTTATATAAATTAAAAAATACAGGTCATATACCTTTTCTGATAGACTGTAAATGAGAAATAGGAATTCCTTTAAACCTCAAAGGAGGAAATCCATAGGCAAGGCTTTCTAGTCAATAAAGCACTACAGCATCAACTCTTCTTGCTGTGTTTGTACAATAAGTTTTAGTTAATAGACAAATATTATACCAGCCTTTGCCCGACTCTTTCTAGCAAGAGGTAATTTGTAAATGAACTCACCCAGTGTTAAAGATTTTCCAGCTTTTGTTGCAATTTGAACTTGTGCTTTCCAGACATGAAGGAGGCAGAAATCATCCCTTGCTCCAATTTTTTTTTTTTTTTAGTGTAACAAGTGAAAATGGTATTAGTTAGGGAACAATGACTTTTATTCACACTCATTCTCTCAGCTCCATGTCCATTTGTCCATTGGAATGAGCCACTTATCATGCTTCCAGGTTTTTCCTCTTTCAACATCAAGAGTTATGAAAGTAAAATTCCATTTTTTCCTGGCCCTCCATGACAGGCAGACTGAAGATTGTGGTCATTTGGATTAAAAACATATCCATCACCACCAGCCGGCAGGTTATTATGATGTCTCCTTTGAATATATGAATTTCATACACTGCATGTTAGAAGTCTAAGAATGCCAACTTTTTAGATAAATAATTATCACATTGGTGATGTACAGCATACTGTTGCCATATTTTCTCACTTTTACAGCATTCTTGCCCTTATCACCCATAACATAAATCTTTTGCTTTCTTATTTAATAAAACTACGAGGGTAACAACCCCTTGTACTCTGTACAGTCAACCAATCACACACCATCATTTGACTATCATTATTTGTTTTCTCGCGACAGATATTTTAGTAGATGGTCTAGTTTAGGCTTGACAGCATATTTGATACAGCAATGCAGGTAAATAAGCGGATGACCTTATTTATGTGCCGGCTATGACCTCAGCATGCAGCCCTCAGCTTCGTGAGGTTCCGTGGATAGAAAGATGGATGAATGAATAAAGTTCCCAGCATCGGTCAGCATTATTATCTGAGCCTGCTCATCTGTCAGCTGAGTTTTGGAGAGTGGGAAGAAATATGTCCATGTGGGGGAAGGCCAGGACAGGAGTGACCATTTCTCAAGAGATTCTCGTATTGTCGAAGCCTCTGGTTCCTGACTTCCAGCATCTTTGGCTCCTGGAGCATGGGAGGTGGGGGGCATCCCTTCATCTCTCACCTGGAGTTTCTCAAGTGCCCAAGGCAGACTCCTTACTCCACATCCCAGTCCTTTCTCTGATCTGTCCCCTGCTCAGGTTTATTTCTCACTGTGGACCTGAGTTTCCTTCTCTGTCAAGTTCAGGTCTACACACTGACCATCACTTCCTGTGAGTTCTGTGCTTTCCTAGTAAACAAACAGGCTCAGATGACAGTCTGGGGCTTGCCTGGGGACATTAATGCTCCAGGAGGAGCCCTGAAATCTTACGTATCCAACTGGTTAGCCACCATGTAACATTGGTCAAGTGTTTCATGTGATAGGCTGCACTAATTTGTCCCTTTTTCTATTCTCCCTCAATACTCCCTCCTGGACTTTGGAAAAGAACCAGAAGTATTCCTGCCCTGTCTGTTTGCCTTCTGGAAAATGGACAGGTTGACTGTCATAGGAGTCAACGGGGTCAAGCGGAGGAGGCAAGGACTGAGGTCTCAGTGGGACCCAGAAGGTGCAGAGGCAGAGAACCATTGTAACTAACACCAGGCCTTGGAGGAACTCCAGTTTTCCATGCTGCTTGCATGAGGACTCTGCTTCTAGTCAGTGGCATCCCCCTCACACCCCCCACCCCACCACCAGGTAGTAATAGGTTTATCCACACTGTCTTGTTTTCTTCTCCTTGAGGTTAGTGGCTGAGATGGTTGAATGTAGTTAAGCGATTTCAGAAGTTATCTCCAGCTACATTTCTCCCCCAGATCTGTGTTGAATTCATTGTTATCCACATGGACTCGGATATGGACTCTGATGGAGGGCTCTAACCTCATCAGTTTCTTGCGTAACTTCCACAAAACTATAATTCTTAGCTTGGAAATTTTGACCTTCTCTGAAACTCAAAACATTTTCTTTTGGGAAAAGGTCCCATTATCCTTCACAGCCAACACCATTTCTTGCACATAGTAGACACTCACTAAAGATGTGGGAACTGATTCAAGCTCTGCCGAAAACCTTTTAATCTCAGCTACTAAGAAGTTAAGGAAATTGTGTGGTGTGATCTCGTGGAGCTAATGTTGGTGAAAAATCAGTAAGAGTCAGAATGCGTTATCACAGTGTTGAACAAATGTAAATCACAACGAATCTCAAAGTTGACTGATTTTTTTTGTGAGAACCCCAGATAAGTATGGATTTATATTTCAAGGCTAGGTGCATGTTTACTTTCAGATTTAATTATTCCAAAGATCAAAAAATGGTATTTGCCCTGCGAATGTATAGTAGCAGTGTAGATTTAGGTAATGCTTTAAGAGTTTTTCTGAGATTTTTATATCTGTTTTCCCTTTTCGGTGTCAACATTCCTGTGCAGTAGATAGTATAGGCATTAATTAGTACCCCCATCTTAATTAAGAGATAGCTGAGGCATAGTGAGCTAATTAATATATGCTAATTTTACATATTGATACAGTTAATTAATTACAACAACTGATTGGTCAGGAAGTTCTACCTAATATCTAGCCTTGGTTTTCCAAGCTGTGAAATAAGACAGCTGGAAGGCTGTAATCCTATTCTGTAGCAATTAAATAATAATCATGTTAGCCTTTTCTGTTCTCTGATGTAAATAATATAATATTTTCTAAGTTGGTCAATTATTTTGACTGTTTAACACTCTTTATTCTTGGTCATTTAAGAACTAAGTTACTTTGCTTGTTTCATTTTGGTCACATTTTTGTTATCATGGCTTCAAATAGTTATCACAGATAGACCATAACACTTATTTGAGTGTACAGTTGTTTAACAAAATTAAAATATTGAAAAATAAAATCTCCAGATTAAAGTATTGGTAATTATAGATATGACTACAATTGACATATTTAGTTGGCTGTTAAAAAGTATGGTTAGGCTATTGTGGCCATTGCTGATAGAAACATCGGGGTGCAGGTGTCCCGACGTTTCATTGCATCTGAATCTTTGGGGTAAATCCCCAACAGTGCAATTGCTGGGTCGTAGGGCAGGTCTATTTTTAACTCTTTGAGGAACCTCCACACAGTTTTCCAGAGTGGCTGCACCAGTTCACATACCCACCAACAGTGTAAGAGGGTTCCCTTTTCTCCGCATCCTCTCCAGCATTTGTTGTTTCCTGCCTTGTTAATTTTCCCCATTCTCACTGGTGTGAGTGAAATAAGTCAATCGGAGAAGGACAAACAGTGTATGTTCTCATTCACTTGGGGAATATAAATAATAGTGAAAGGGAATATAAAGGAAGGGAAAAGAAATGTTGGGAAATATCAGGAAGGGAGACAGAACATAAAGACTCCTAACTCGGGGAAACGAACTAGGGGTGGTGGAAGGGGAGGAGGGCGGGTGTTGGAGGGGAATGGGTGACGGGCACTGAGGCGGACACTTGACGGGATGAGCACTGGGTGTTTTTCTGTATGTTGGTAAATTGAACACCAATAAAAATTAATTTTAAAAAAAAAAGTATGGTTAGGAAATCTTTGTGGTGCACCATTTTGTAATTCAGAGTACAGAGATTTTTAAATTTTTTTTTTATTTTTTAAGATTTTATTTATTTATTCATGAAAGTCACTGAAAGAGAGAGGCAGAGACACAGGGCAAGGGAGAAGCATGCAGGGAGCCCGATGCAGGACTCGATCCCAGGACCCCGGGATCACGACCTGAGCCGAAGGCAGACGCTCAACCACTGAGTCCCCCAGGTGTCCCCCAGAGTAGAGAGTTTAGATATAAAAATTCAAGTTCTGGCTCTTAGTTGAACTTGACATGAATGAATACATGTCCTACTTCCTCATCTGTAAAGTAGAGAGAAAATTTGTCCACAAGACTGTCTTGAGAACCAGTGTGTGACTAACTTTTTTCCCCACCATTAAAGAGAAAATGAAAAAGAAATGTTTCCATATACGTTCTTGGGGCATGTGAAATCATGTCAGTATTTCTTAGCATTATCTTGAGAATTCACTACACTCTCTGAGAAGGAGCAGAATAGAGAACCATCTATACCATCATCTTTATGACCTTGACTAACTGTAATCTAGAGTCAGAGTTCTGTTATTTAAAGTATTGTCATAAACACATATGAACCAGACATAGAGACCCATGTGATCAGGCTTTTGATAACATTAATAAAATAATAATTATGCCTTCAATTGAAATAGTACTTTGTGGTTTATTTCCTTATGCATTTAACAAAAATCTAACAAATTTATTTTGCGAGTTTATTAAGTAGCTAATATGAATTCATCATAATACAAAGTGTTGAAGATACAAAGTCATATAAATAGGTGCTATAGTCTATGTCTCCAAGGAAAATGTTAATTAAAAATGAATTATTTTGAGGGCTGTCCGGGTGGCTGAGCTGGTTGTGTCTTACTCTTGATCTCAGCTCAGGTCTTGATGTCAAGGTTGTTGAGTTCAAGCCTCACAATGGGCTTCACACTGGGTGTTGAGCCTACCCAATGAAATTTATTATTAGTATGATTATGTTTAAAAATTCTCTTCATTTGAAAGAGAGAAAGATTGAGAGCATGAGCAGAGGGACAGAGGGGAGAGGGAGAAGCAGACTTAATGCTGAGCAGGGAGCCCGATGTGGGGCTTGATCCCAGGACCCTGGGATCATGACCTGAGCTGAAGGTGAGGGCCTAACTGACTGAGCCACCCAGGTGCCACTCCCCAAAAAATTATTTTGAGATTATTGTAGACACATGCAGTGGAATGAAGTCTCCACATCCTTTACCCGAATTCCTTCAGTGGTGTTACCTTGCAAAATTATAGTGCAGAATCACAACCAGGAGATTGATATTGATACAGTCCATGCACCTTATTCAGATTTTAGCAGTTTCATAAGCATTCGTGTGTCTGTGTTTAATTCTACATAATTTTATTGTGTATGTAGATTCCTGTGACCACCACCACAGTCAGGATAAAGATCTGTTTTGTCCCATGGTGTTAATGTGTTCTTATATTATACTTTATAAAAAAAAAATTCTAGTTTGTCAAAGGAATTTTAGCTTGATTGATACTTATATATTATTTATGGATCACTAGGGGTGCAAAAACCCCTTTTGATGATGCTTATATTTATCTCCTTTTTTTTTTTCATTCTCTGCCACCGTCTTCATTCAGGTTTTCCTCATCATTTATCTGGATGGATATCATAGCTTCCTAATCAGGCTTTACATATTGTGAGTTCAGAGATCTGGTGTGTTTTATCAGGTTACATGCCTAAATTGTAACAGGGATGAATGAATACATGGGCCATGCTGCAACCAAATTGTGTTTAATAAAAACACAAACTGTCTCTTTTCTCTTTAGACATTTTTTTAAACGAGTTATTTATTTATTTGTGGAAGAGAGGGACAGGCTGAAGGAGAGGAAGAGAGACAATCTCAAGCAGACTCTGTGCTGAGTGTGGAGCCCGACTCAGGGCTCCATCTCATGACCCTGAGATCATGAGTTTACCAAAACCAAGAGTCGGATGCTTACCTGACTGTGCCACCCATGCACCCCTCTCCTTAGAATTCTTAAGCAGCATCTACAAATGATATCTGGTCTGTGTAGTGTAGTATTTTGAGCCTTCCACAGTCTGGCCCCAACCTGCTTTCTGATCCATAGCTGATTCCAGATTCCCTACGGTATTCTTCACAACCACTGCCTCCTTCATTCTCTGAGCTTACCCTGTGCTCTCCAGTTCTGGGTTATCCTTCTTCATCCTAGAATGCTCTTTCTTTTTCCTTACTGATATCCTTGTAAATTCAATGCTGCCTTTACACATAATTTTTGTTTGATCCCCCCATACTCACTGTGAGATACACTTGGCATTAACTGATTCAGCAACTGAGGTTTGTAGATAACATGTCAGAGCCAACGTGACAGTACTGGTGAACTCAAAGCCAGGTCTTCTAATTAAGAATCTTATAGTTATTTACTACTCTGCACTGCAGGGATTTTTTTTGTTTGTTTGTTTGTTTGTTTTGTTTGTTGTGTTTTAAATCAAATCTCTTGGCAGATTTACTATGACCTAAGGAGATATAAAATAGCTTTTCTATGCTTTATCTCGCAGATTCTAGAGGTGATACAAATAGCACTTTAATTTAGGAAATGTGTGCTCCAAAATTCAAAGCCCACCACTTTTAGTGTGTATATGAATTCATGACTGATTCATTCATTCAACAACCAAGGCACAGAATGAAATTTTAGAGAGAGAGAACAATTAATGCACGGTCCCCTACAAGCAGAGGGGCAGAAATAAAGAAGATATCGTTGACCCTTGAACAACACAGGAGTTGGGGACACCAACCTCCCAGGCAGTTTAAAATCTGCATATAACTTTTGACTCCCCCAGAACTTAACTGCTAATAGCCTACTGTTGACTGGAAGCCTTACTGGTAATGTAGACAGTCGGTTAACACATATTTTGTATGTTGTATGCATTATGTACTGTATTCTTACAATAAGGTAAGCTAGTGAAAAGAAAATGTTAAGAAAATCAGAAGATAGAATACATTTACAGTACCATACTGTAAACAAATCTGCATATAAGTGGACCTGCGCCGTTCAAACCCATGTTGTTCAAGGGTCAGCAGGACATTAAAAACAATGTGCAAAGTGCAATTGCAGAAATAGGATCATTATATTATGGGAACATCAGGGGGAGGAAGTGTCAGGAAAGACTTGGCGGAGACTTCTTTTTAAAGAATTTTATTTATTTATTCATGAGAGACACAGAGAGAGAGAAAGAGGCAGAGACACAGGCAGAGGGAGAAGCAGGCTCCATGTAGGGAGCCCAGTGTGGGACTCGATCCCAAGACTCTGGGATCATACCCTGGCTGAAGGCAGATGCTCAACTGCTGAGCCACTCAGGCGTCTCACTTGGTGGAGACTTAATAACTCAATTGAGTTTTTTTTGAGTGGGTGCTAGCCAGCTGATGGGACAAAGGGGCCAGGGCAAGGCATTCCAGAAAGAAGGGAAGGCTATTGATGTGGGGAATTACATATTGTTAAGCACAGCATGTGTAGGGGGTACAAGGTGGGCAGAGGTGAGATTGGGGGCTGAAGAAGCAGGCTGGGCAGGGAAGGAGAGATCTGGACTCCTTGGCCAAGGGGCTTGGTTGTCAACCTGTAGAGTGTGTGGGCCCATTGGAAGGAATAGATCCTAAGCTTTCCAATTTATCTTCAGGAATATACACAAATTTATTGTTCTGCGGAATCCTCCTTTTGGGAAAATATGTATAATCATGTTGTTTCTCCTCACTGGTACTAAATGCTGTAACCTGTGTGCGTGAAAGTTAAAAAGGGAAGAAATGTGCCTTGTGTTTTATTTCCTTCTCTGTAAATAAAGTCATCCAGATAATCTTACTTGGGAAGCATCTGCTAAATTGGTGATGAAATAATTTTTTAATTTGTTGAAGTTAGGGGAGGTGGGTGGGGGGATGGGGTGACTGGGTGATGGGCATTGAGCGGGGCATTTGATGGGATGAGCACTGGATGTTATACTATATGTTGACAAATTTAATTTAATTTTTTTTTTTTTTTTAAGATTTTATTTATTTATTCATAGAGACATAGAGAGAGAGACAGAGAGAGAAGCAGGCCCCACGCACGGAACCCGATGTGGGACTCCATCCCGGGTCTCCAGGACCACACCCTGGGCTGCAGGCGGCGCTAAACCGCTGTGCCACCAGGGCTGCCCTGAATTTAAATTTTTAAAAATGTAATAAAAATAAAATAAAATCCAAAAAAAAAAAAATTTGTTGAAGTTACTATACAAGTTTTCTCTCCTGGCAGCTCTTAGAAATTTTACATTCCTCTTGAAATGCATAATTTCACCTACTCAGGTTTTATTTTTATTTATCTATTTTTTATCTTAAAGATTTTATTTATTCATGAAAGACAGAGAGAGAGAGAGAGGCAGAGACATAGGCAGAGAGAGAAGCAGGCTAAAGGAGCCCGATGTGGGACTTGATCCCAGGACCCCGGGATCATGATCTGAACCAAAGGCAGACACCCAACCGACGGGCACCCAGGCGCTCTTAAACCAACTTTTTAAGATAAAACTTAAATACCACAAAACAGATATTTTCCACACATGCTTAGATTAAGTTTGACAGGTGTGGTTCATCTAACACTTACAACCACTGGTTTCCTTATGCCCCCCTCTAGGCATTCCCTACCCTTTGCTCAAACAATCCCTGGTGGTTTCCATCCCTCAAGATTAGTTCTTCATGTTCCAGAACTTCACATGAGCCGGTGCTGAGAGGACGTACTCCTTTGTATCTACCTTGGTTTTGCTCATCAGGAGGTCTTTGGTATTTAGCCATGTTGCATTTCTCACAGTTCATTTCTCTTTTATTGTTGACTAGGATTTGGTTGCTTCTATATATTACAATTTGCTTATCTATTCATCAATGACAGACATTTGATTTGTTTTCGGCTTAGGGCCGGAATGAATGAAGCTGTGATTGCACATTCGTGTTTTCATTCTTAGTAAAATATCTACGAGTGAATTGCTCCTATATGCCAAGTGTCTGTTTAACTTTATAGGAAACTTTCAGACTTTTTTCCCAAAAAGCCTGCACCATTTTATGTCCTACAAGCAGTGTATGAGTTCCAATTGGCCCTTGTCCTACCAAGTACTTGGTGTATTGCCTAGGAATTTTAGCCATTCTTATGAGTGAGAAGAAAATAGAAATTTCTCTTAATTTGCCCTGTAATAGAAACCCTAAAAGTACACAATACAGAGTGCTATAAGAAACTTAAGGATACTACCATAGTCCTTAATGAATGTTGAGACTGTTAACAGTGTTGTCTTGTGTTTTATCACCTTTATAATCTTTAATCACTTACATTTATGACACCCATTGATGTTTGTATAGGTGATGTGTATTTATGTTCCTGTGTATATAAGCATATTTATTCTAGTCTCAAGGTTTTTCATTTATTACAGTTGATTTTTTATAATCTCCCAACTTGCTTAAAAATCAGGGTTTTCTTGCAGCTCATAATTGAAAATATCTGTATACCTAGTTAATGAGAAGATTCCATCAGTACAATGAGAGATTCTTTCCTGACAGTATATATGTTTAAATGACAGACTTAGGATTCTTTTTTTTTAATTGGGTATTAAGATAGTACCAGTTTAGTGATGGACTTTATGTAGTAAAGCGTTCTCCACACAAAAAAATGTATCTAGGGACACCTGGGTGGCTCAGTGGTTGACATCTACCTTCATCTCAGGGCGTGATCCCAGGGTCCTAGGATCGAGTCCCACATCAGGCTCCCAGTCTGGTTCTCCCTCTCTCTATGTCTCTGCCTCTCTGTGTGTCTCTCATGAATAAATAAATAAAACCTTTAAGAAATATATATCTATGGGTGATCATCATGGCTACCATGAAAATAACTATTTTCATCTCAGTCTCTCCAATTATTTGATGAAACAGAGGGATTGGTATCATGGTACCCACATAGTATTCCAAACTACTGGCAGCAGAGCAAAAGGATAATTCTTCTAATGTTCATAGAAGAATCAGGTAGTGAGCTAGTTGATTAAACGTGTAATCAAACCTTCTTACCCCCGTATTCAAACAATATCTTTTCTTATTTTGTAATGTTTGCCTGTGGATCTTTATGTACTATTGCCTTTAGAGATAACAAATTTTCACAGACTTAGAAAGCAATAAAATACATTTAACACTAAATCTTTACTGAGCATAGTTTAATCTTTCTCTGATGCAGAAAGCACTTTATAATTTTATAGCTCCACAACCTCATTATTGTGAATGCCAGTTATTATATTGGCTGAGAGTGGAAATGATGGTGAATCAAAAGTATACGCTAATAGAATCTTAGATCGAGGGAGGTGAATGCGTGTTTACCGATACACATCTCTTTATTTTAAATTATATATGATTTTTTCCATTTCCATTTCTCCGAGGTGTTTCCTCTACCCTGCTTTACTCATTCTGAATATATATACATCACTCTCTCGAGTTTCCTTAACAAAAATACAATTTCAGGCTTTCTCTATGTGAAAACCATGACAAAGTGATTTTATAGCCAGTTCTGAAAGTGACTAAACTTGACAACAATTGTATTTTATGACAACCTCTGCTTTCATGTCCCTGGCCTACTTTTATATCAGCATTTTTTTTATCCCAAATATGAACAATTTCGTATCTCTGCATTGGCTGAGAACAAATCCCTTTACCAGGAATACATTTTAATGGAGAAGAGCATGCTTCACTTAAGTCACCAGAGCCTTAACACCTTAACTCTATAATATTCAATTTCTCACTCACCAAGAACCAAAGCCTTTTTTTTTTTTTTTTTTTGGTGGTTTGTGTTCATAGGGGTTGGGGAAGAATTAGTATTATGGAACTAAACCAGATTAAGGGGGAATGTGAATTAGATTTGGTAACAGATGGTGCCGTGGAAATTAAAGGTTCTTTGCGAATGGAAGCGACAGCAGCTTGCCTATGTTCTCTCTGTCCCGTTCATGCACTTGATAGACGGGTATAAATCACAACAATCCTGTCTTGACAGCCAATTTCGAGAATTTGATCTGGTTAAAGACATGGCTTTCCTGCTTCACTCACCGAAACCTGCTTCTATTTTATTTTTACACAGCACCTTGTCATATTTAGAAAAGCAGATTCACCTGCCTCCCCTTAATGAAAATTTTCTTAATTACAGTTTTAGCTCTTTAGTGTTAATTACTTTTCCATTCAGCCTGAATTTTCGTAATATCTCTGAGGGATTTTTCTTCTTCTTCTTTTTTTTTTTTTTCCTACCCTTTTGCTCGTTGCAAATGCTTTTGTTGTTTCTAAAGATGCTTTTCATTGTCAGAAGTTGTCAGGGGCACGATTTGAGAATCGTAATTACCCAAATCATTATTTTATGGGGAGAGGCTTTCATGCTCTGTAGTAAAGTTAGCAAATCAGAAAAATTATGAAAAGTGTGAGAAGCAGTCACCAAAAATAACAATTATTTCAATAAAACTGCATGAGAAGGTGAGTGACAACACTTTTTTTGTGGCTCTTGTTAATAAGGGTTGTAGAAATATCTGCTCTGTTGACTGAAATAAACCCCACCAAGAAAAAAGATGTGACCACAGGGGGCAGAGCCAGGGTTGTGTCTGTGTTGACCTTGTAATGAGCTAGGAAATCAGAATTAAAATGCAGACTCTCAATGAGAGACCAGAAATATTGTACAAATTGCACCGACCCTATATGTCCCAAGTCCTCAAGTCTGGCCAGCCCAGGAGACAAGTGCTCAGGTCTCTCTTTTACAAAGCCACATGGCATTTGGGCTGACCACCTATCAAGGAAAAAGGAAATAGGGGAGAGGGGAGAAAAAAATCACTCCAGAAATGAAGAGAAGATTCTTTGAGCGAGGAACTAACAATTGGTAGAAATGAAGCTTCCTACTGGCAGTCAAATCAAATGTAGTAACAACTCCGCGGCGCCCTGCTGCTTGCTGACAGCGTGGTGTCACACACGGGGACAAACATTCACTTAAACACTGATTGCAGGGAATTGCCCCTTTACGCCAACGCCTCCCACCAAAAATGTCATGAGCAAAAAGAGAACCATTTCTAGGAAAAAACCAAGAGTCCTGCTCCCCAGCTCCCCCAAAATCATCACTGCTCTATTTGTCCTTTTGTAGCCCACTGGGAGTGATTCCTCAGTTGAATGCTGTTGCTGCAGTTTCACTGTTAGGGAGCAAGTTGTTTGTGCAATTATTCCTCCTCCCACAGCGCACACGCACACGCACACACACGGCCTTGGGCCTCAGTGGTATCAGAGAGCAGCAGCAGCCAAAGACATGCAAGCATAGGGAGTGTGCCTTGGTGCACCAGCTCTTCCCCTCAGGTCTAATCATGGTTACAGACCAGGTTTTGATCTCAGTAAAATAGAATTTAAAAAAAAATAGTGGAAGTTCCTTCAGAAAGCATGGAGACCAGTCCTGTCATTTAGCAAGTGAAGACCCTGAGGGTCAGAGTGGTACAGTGACTTGTCTCAGGTCACACAGGGCCACATCCAGAGCTGGAACCCACACTCCTTCCTCGTCAAGTGCCATAAGAAGCAGGATTTTCTGAGAAAGGGGAAAGAAGACAAGCAAGCTGTGCGATCTCTGGTGTAGTATTTTTTGTTTGTTTTTGATTAGTTTTTAGAATTGCAAAGAAGATTTAGGGAGGTTTCTCTGCATGTTTGTTTTTGGACCTTTGAATAACAAACGACAAGTAAGTCCTTCCTATCTGAACTCCAGGCTTGTCCATGACTTCCGTTGGCTCACTGGATGCAAGTTCATCTCACTACTGAATAATCCTTTTTAGCAAAACCCACTCTACCACAGAACAAAACCTAAGTCATGTCTGTGGCTCGAATTAAGTATATTTGTGTCTCTTGTTACTTTCCCTTACCTGCAAATGGTCATCCATGTGTTTCAACCTCACCTTCTCTTCAAGCAGCTAACTCATTGAAGTGTTTAAAAAGGAGGGCAGAGGAAGATTTAGGATTAATACTTAGTGATTTCCCCTCCTCCCAGCCTTCCCCACTCTCCTACTTCTGCCGAACAACACCTGATACCAACTGAATATAATCGTAACCTGTACTGTCATAGTTCACCCAAGACCAGCCGTTTTGGCAGCCAGATGTTAACCACTGCAGACTAAGCTGTTAAGTTAAAAGTATAAATATAGTTTGGCCACTTGTCCAGGAGGGGATGGTGTGGTTTATTATCTCTGGTTGTACTATGAACCCCAGTCTGGTGTAGAGGTGTCCATGGGTGCACACCCTTTATTTCAACAGCGACTCCTTCTTGGTATTTAAATTTTCTCACTACTGCAGTTCACCCAGGTTCAGGTGTGTTTTTGAGTTCTGCTCCAAGTGAACTGGCCTATCTCCATGGAGGCGGTGGGTTTATTGGTCATCGTAATTGCCTTTGCAAAAACATTTTCTTAATAAGCAAAGGGTGACATCAATACCATGATCTCAATATTTTTGCATCAGCTCCTGATAGAATTGCTCTTTCCTGTTTCAGAGTAACAAGGAGAACAGCAAAGGGAAATTCAGTCAGGCTGAGCTTGCATTGACCTGGATTTGATTTGTGAACTCCATCACTGGAGTGTGTGTGTGAAGCATCTATATTCGATTGTAATTTGTAAAGATCAGTGCGTAGACTTTCTATGAGTTGAATGTTTATTTCTCCTCTCGTGCGATGCTGCGAGAAGATCTTCATTTACTGTCAGTCCTCTCGTGTTGTGTCTGCTTTTTCTCTTCACTGTGCTCCTTGACTGCTTGAAAGCTGAATTGTCTGAACACAAGCAAACTTTATTGATCCATATTTCTGTTTGAAAGACCAGAGATTTGTAGAAGTAGTAGACTATTTCTTTTCTCTGGAAAGCTTACTCCGGAGGAAGTCTGCTCTGAGCATAGTAAATCTCTAAGATGGAATAAATGTTACATTCAGCATATATTGTAAGCTTCGTTTTGATGATTTATCTTATATCGCTTTTTACCCCATACTGACCTTCCTTTCTAGCGGTGGTCCCCACCTCCTGCCCAGCACTGTTCCACTCTGCCCTGAAAAGAGTGACCTGGTCACCACATGGGCAGTTGCTACCCAAGTGGGTTGACAGTAGGGGACACTCTTCTAAAGCCCTCTGGTCCTTAGGGCTCTGGGTCCCAGGAGTGTAACTTGTGCAAGGTATGAAATATTCTTAGGGGTCAGAGTTGGGCTTGTTCGCACTTTTGTCACGCTTGTTGTGCATTTGAATTTCTGACTAGACGTTCCTAGAGGTTCTCTTTTAACGTCCATAGGTGTGGAGTTGGGTACTTGTGAGGATATAGTTAATTAAGCTGCATTAGGGCAAATATACACACTTGTTAAAACACTTAATTTGCCTCAATAATATTGATTACACGGCAGAAGTTTGTTTAAACTAAATGGTATTTTCCCCCTACTGTTACACTTCTTGAAATGCAATCTGTATAATAGCTAATAGCTATCATCAGTTAAATATCATGTTAGTTATAAAGTAATGTCATAAGAATTGATTTGGACTTGGCAGTGGAGGAGAGCGCTCCCTTCAAAGCCGATGTAGATGATTAGCCGGAGTTTTAAGCAGAATCATGGTTCATATAAACTGTGTATATTTTATAGACTTAGAGCCACTCTATATTACATGAGTGCCCATTATATTAAAGAAAAGCTCAGACGGTTAATTATGCAAAACATCATGTATGCAATTACCCAGCATTATTATGCATTTAACAGTTTTATTGATTTGCCAGTAGCTCACTTACTGTATTCAGAGCTATAAACAAGGGATGTTCACCCTTAGATTGAAATAGGTCCAAGAAAACAAGCTAAGGATAAATTACACTACTAAGCGCCTCTGCATCAGATCGAATCCTTAAATACAGAAACTGTCAACAATCATAATGTGCAACACATTGTGATATCACAGGACCATTTCTTTTCCCATTAATAAAGTTTATCAACCAGGAAGCACCAGAAATCACCTGGCAATACAAATTGAAGCTACTGCAATTTCCTACATCTAAAATAGTCTGGATAACTTAACAAGGTGATCAGCAGTGGGGTGGGTCTCCAGCTTGCCTGGTACAGTGAAATGGGATGCTTGTGTATTTGTAGGTATTTTCTAACACACATGCTTACAACACCCCCATCTTGTTAGGCTGCACACTCTTTTTTTTTTTTTTTTAAGATTTTATTTATCTATTCATGAGACACACACACACACACACACAGAAGCAGAAACATAGGCAGAGGGAGAAGCAGGCTCCATGCAGGGAGCCCGACGTGGGTCTCGATCCAGGGTCTCCAGGATCATACCCTGGACTGAAGGCGGCTCCAAACTGCTGAGCCACTCGGGCTGCCCTAGGCTGCACACTCTTATTAGTGTATTTCTCTAGCTGGCTTTCTGGGCCTTCCCTGCTGAAAACGGATATTCTCCATTTCCCTTCCTTTGTTTTAGGTGTGACAAGGGTGCAGGTATGAGGTTCTAGAGTTTGTCACAGTGGATGGCCGAAAGCCATTCCTGCTTCGCCTGGGACCGAGGGGTTTCCAGGACACAGGATTTCAGTACTTAAACCAGGGCGGTCAGCCCAGTGTGATGTCAGATCAAAATTGAGAAAGAGAGGGTCATTGAACTCCAGAACCCTAAAAGCAGGTGGGATTTCAGCGAGATCCTTTCAGATCTTGGCTTTGTCTTTAGCTCTGCAGTTATGTTCAGGGAGTACTTGCTTTTCAATGTGTGTCCAGAAATGAGGTAAAGGTCTCTTGCTTAAAAAAAAAAAAAAAAAAAAGTATCTTGCTTCTTGCCCTAAACTTACTTTTTTTGGTATAGCACACGGCCCTTTACAGAATTAGGGGAGCTTTCAGCTTTCGGTGAAGGCCCTGATGATGTTTTAGGGAGCTAGCTTCCTGTCCCCACGGCCGCCGAGCCTCATCTCTTGTCCGCAACCCAAGCACCAGCTTTGCAGGAAGCTTCCTGTGTTCTTGACAGAGTAAGTTCTTGCAAACTGAATGCACGAGTTATTGGGTCAAAGAATCAAGGGGCAGCATTGCTAAATGATGGTGATCCTGTTCTGCAGAAGTCCGTTTTGTTAGATGGGCCTCAAGGTTTATGAGAGCAGGCCTAAAATTACACAGAAGTGTGTGTGCCTGTGTGTGCACGTGTATTTTAATCTTTCTGAGCACTGTGGGTCAGGATTTACAATTCTTCCTTTACAATTAATGATCTCTTTTGGTTAGGTTAACCAGGGAGACCTTAAGATATTTCTTATTAAAAGAAAAAATCCTTTCTTTTCCTTCCCCAACTAAGCCAGTGTACCTTAATGCAATGATGATATGTTAGATCCAGTAGTTGTCAAAGCATCGTATTACTGTGATGCCATAATGACACCCTGTCTCTGTAAAGTAGTCATGTTTTCTCAAATCACACGTTGCACCGTTGATTTCTGACATGACACTTCATTCTGGTTGCTTTCCCTTTTCTTCAGCATCACCATTCTCTGACAATAGCAGCTGGTGCCCATTTTGTTACTAAGTGATTCACATTTTGCCACTTTACGAGAGTGCAATTAGTTGAAGCAGGGGGAAGAAAAAAGCTCATTGTGAAGTAGCGTGCTTGAAGTTGTAACTCAGGCTGCAAAGGGAGCTGCTGGGGTCATTGGCTCTGAAGCCTGGGACTCAGGGAGCTTGGCGTAAGTCTTGGAAGTTTCCTTCTGAGTGCTTGAAAACAAAAAAGAAAACTGTAGGCTCATATTTTCATACTATCTTAATTTTTTTTTAATTTAAATAAATAAATATTTAATCTGGTGATTTCCGAAGGTAGAAAAACTGACCAGTCCTCATAGATTCATTCCTATTTTGAATAGTGTTTAGGTGACGGGACCTGAAAACCTTTTCTCAACCCTGAAATTCTAGGATTCAGTAAAAAAGTTAAGGACTATCTGTCTTATTTCTGTCTCATATTTGTAAACTCACAGGTTTGCTGACATCAGTGTGCTCACTTGAAGTTTTTGGAATTTCTCATGAAGATGGGTACCTTTTGGGGCCCTTAAGGATGACAAGGGAGAAAATAAAATCGTGACGTTTTTAGTTGGCATTTAGTTAGCTTGTTAAGGTGCCTGTCCTTGGTATGGGTATAATAAAAGTTTCAAAAAATCTGGTCTTAGTATGACAATCAGGAAATCCAAAGAAGACCTGTGCATAATATGTTCCTTATGAGAATTTCACGCATCATTTTTTTTAAGTCAGAAAATCAAGTAGCAAATAATTTTGAGTTCGTATAAAATTTAAAGGATGAAATACAGCTGCTGAAGAACTTACCATTGATGAAAATCGTATAGTATATATGACTATGGGGCATTGCTGTTATGCCGGCATTTAACAAAAGTATTGGCTGAGCTGCTATGAAATGCAGACCACCTTGGTCATCCATCTACACACACGCGTGGAAATTCTAACTCACGGCAATTCATTCAAGGTCGCACATTTACCTGTATCTAGGTAGAATCATTGAAAACAATTAAGCTTGATAATTGTAATATAAATTGAATATTAACTTACAGATTATCTTCTTGTGTCCCCCTACAGCAACCACTTTAATGGATTCTTATTCTTTCTCTCTCAATATACATGCATGCATCTAACACAGTTAATTAACTTTCAAAAATTACATTTTGCAATAGTCCAGCAACTAAGAAGTTGCATTTGCCTGATCGTTTAATATCTAACACCAAAGGTAAATTTTCCCCTTGCTGACTCTTGGGCAAGGCTAGGAAGCATGATCATCAGAACTACTGACACTGTATCTCAAACCATGTTAAAAATGCCTCTTTATAGAAGACTGGCATCACCCTGTCTCAGGAAGGCTGTTAAATCCCTCAAATTTAGTTTCTTAGATAGAAACAAACTGTGAGTTTTGACATGGTTATTTCTCCTTCCAGTTTATTTTCAGGGTGTTCACTCAGAAGTTTCTTGGAAAGCCTCTTGTTTTGTTCCCTTGTGCTTCTCGTCATGTCTCTTAAAATGATAAAATAAAAGCAACTGTACTGAGGCCTTAAAATAAATATTTCCCACATTTTTCTACGCATGTTATTTCTATTCATAATTCTTAACTAAATTTAGATTTTTATTAATCTAATGTGACCTAAAATTTCTGCATTAACAGCACAATGTGGAATTGGGCTTATTCTCTTTGGCTACAGATAAAGCCATCATGTTGAAAATGGCTCTTTCTGACAAAAAGGTGTTCTTTTGAAATAAAGTCTTATTCACTACATTCCTCTTAGAGTTAATGTGAATTTTAGTGCCTCTAATTTTAGATTGAAGTGAAGTCTAGAATAAAACCCACCAGCTGACAATTGAATTTATAGATAGTTGTGAATATTTCAGGCTTGAATAATAGAGCTGTAGAATTTCAGAGACAGAGAGGAAGAGAATTAAGACCCGCTGTAGTTTTAGGGTATAATGTAATGGTGTCTAGGAAGTGTTCGGTGTAATGAGCTAAGTAGTAATTAGGAGACAACTGTGTTCTTTCAGAGATTCTGTTTAGGTGTCACTCCCAGCACTGGAGAGGGTGAGTCAGCTGAGGCCAACCTGCGGCCAGTGAGGTGGCCACCGCGGCCCCCTCTCCATGCTGAGGGGAGCTGCGCATGTAGTCTGTTGATGGTCCTATTTCTACCCCTGCTCGTTTGGCTTTAAAAAAATAATCAGCACCCTTAAAAACTCTCTGTTGGCCTCAAGATATTATTTCTGCATTGGAGTTCGGCATCAGACGTGAGTTCAAATCCTGACGTCCCTACTTCCTAACTGTGTGACTATCAGGACACCCTGTGTCGTCTGAGGCTCTGTTTCCTGAAGAGGAATACCCCCCTCCCAAGGTTGTCTGGAGGCTTCTATGAGGTGATATTAGAGTAGGGTGCTCAGGTTGTCCCCTACCATAATGTTTGATAAATGGCAACACTGTTATTATTTGCACTGGGCAAAAGGTATTAATTAAGGCAGCAGCTCATTGTCCAAAAACAGACACTTAGACCCTACAGCCCAAATCCAGTTTGCTCAGATTCATTTACAGCAACAGCATCCAGACCTTGTGCAGGAGACGATACTGCGGCCGTCCAGAGACTTCCCTGACTTCCTGGCTTCCGTGCAGATTATTGCAAAGTTAGGGACTGAGATTTTGGAGGGGACAGCTGGCTGGAGACTCCCTGTTTTTTCAGGGACTCCAACAACAGGCGTTTGACCCATAAACATTTGGTGACTTAGCCAATAGCTGTTCCATGCACGGGAAAGCAATTTCTGGCCTGGTTTCTTACTCAAGAGTTGGGCCTACTTGAGAGGTCCATGAGGACAAGCCTGAGGGAAAGAAAATTGGGATGCAATCGACCACAGATGATCCAAGAAGAGAGAGAGAGAGAGAGGAGAGGACAGGACGTGGTATATTTTGTGATCAAGCCACCCTCTTCTAGAAAAAGGAAAAAAAAAAATTAAGAAATAGTGCCTTGAAGGCAGATGGTGAAAGAGTTAATTGTCATCGCTGTGAGAAATTCAGTGCCAGGGAGAGGAAAGGGGAGCAACCATGTTTTAGTACCCTAATAACTTCTAACTCTAGTCCAAGATCATAATGTATGTGCGAGCAGTCCAGTAATTATAAGGTAATAAGTGAAGTGGTGGGGTAAGTGCTCTAAATTAAAAGGAATTCGCAGGGCTGCTGTAAGTCAGTGCCGACCCGCTTTCTTTCAAACGTTGACTTGAGGAAAAAGTGCTTAGCCCAGAGAGCAAGCAGGGAGACAGGGAGAGCGATCTATTAATTACAGCGCTCATTAACAGTGACGGGCACAAGGCAGCAGATGCAGAAGGGAGAGGACACCGTAGTTCAGGCTGGCGACGGGGATAATTTTTTTCTTTCGCTAGCTCTTGAGGAAAGGACAACACAAGCGGGTGGGCGAAAGCGAGAAGGTATTTTTCTGGATTGCTTCTTCCTGTTTGCTTGCCTCCCATCCTGATACCATTTTACTTTAGAAAGCAGAAGAAAAAAAAAAAAGAAAAAAAAAAAAAAAGAAAAAAAAAGCAGAACGAAATGCCCAGGGTGCGGCCTACCTGTTAAGAGGCGAAGTTTTGCTCTTCCTGCTTTGCTTTCGAGGTGCCTTGCTTGGAACAGTTAAGCGAACATTCCCTCTTGGAGGGTTTTCTGTTTTTCTTCATTTTAAAGAAAACAGGACAGCGGGAGAAAGGGGTCCTGGAGGAGAACATGAAATTTGGGCGGTGATAAAATATCATTAGATTTGTAGTGGGGGAGCTCATTGTATCGCTTTGGTTATAGTGTGACTACTCCCCCAAATTCCAGTGAATGACCATTACCCTGTGCGATTCCTATAAATCACCTTTCCACTGGGAAGCAATTAGCTAAGTCCCCTTCTCAACTGTCACCTCTTCTTTCTCTAGCAGGCTCTCAGAATGTTCTTAGAGACTTGGCTAAAAGGGGTTTTGCACTATGGCTAATCGGAAAGAAAATAGGACCAATTATATCTTTTCATCTAATCACCTTTTCAGAAATTTAATCACTTATGGTTCCAACAAAGAAAGAGGGGCAGTATGTTTCTTCTAGATAACATAGCTTGTCAGATTAGATGCCTCATCATATTTCCTTTTAGGAGGTGTGATGTTCAAAGACGAAAGGGAGGGGGAGAGGGATCACCACAAACCTCATTTTTCATGAGAAAATGATACATACCTAGTTTACTGAATATAACACAAAGCATCAGATTTATGGACTCACAGGTATAGGAAGGCTCCCATGGCTTTTCTTGATTCATCTCTTAAACAATGGCAAATCACACATGCAAGCACACGCACATATGTATTAAACAGTGTTGGTGATGGTTTCACTAAGTTTTGTGGGCTCTAGGATATCATCCTTACACGTTGGGTGGAATTTTATACTTGAGGTCTTCCTCTATCCCTAAACAGCTTTGAAATAGAGCGATTTAAATAAAGAAGCAAAGTGATTGAGGATATATTCCCTATGTGTCTTAGATCAATAAAAGACAGTTATGCTTATGGAAGCGTGTTGATAAACAGTAATTACAGAGCTGAGGAATCCTCGGTTTGGTCTCGAAAATAAAAGTTTGGATTCTGCTGACAGGAAAATGACTGCGGCATGGGAACACGGAAGGGAAAAGTAGAGGGAGGATAAATCCAATTTTGGAAATGATACATGGTCTTTTAAATCACTCCTCTTCCATGGGTAAATTTAGAATCTAGAGGGTTGATTTAGATATTGACAGTGGTTCTCCAGGAGAAAGGTAAAATAAAAGGAATTGGACCCGTTAGAGGTTTTGTTTATGGCCTGTCTGGGCCCCCTGATGTAACCCTGTCATGCCCTTATGCTGATTACCTTCTTGTAGAACAAGAGATATCGACTAGAGAATGAATGATGTGTAATCCCAGCTCTTAGGCAGTGCTCTCAAAGAGCAATGTCTTTAACACATGAATTCTTTTTTTTTTTCCTCCTTTCATCCTTCCCTATGACTTTCTCTATTTTTTTTTCACTTTCTCCTTTTTTCTACCTCTTTTGGTCTCTGTGTTTGACACTCTCTCCCTTTTTCTCTCTGTCCGTTTGTATCTCCCTACATCTCAGGCTTCTCTGCAGAATGTCAAACAAAGATCGACACATTGATTCCAGCTGTTCGTCCTTCATCAAGACGGAACCCTCCAGCCCGGCCTCCCTGACGGACAGCGTCAACCACCACAGCCCAGGTGGCTCTTCAGACGCCAGCGGGAGCTACAGTTCAACCATGAATGGCCATCAGAACGGACTTGACTCGCCACCTCTCTACCCTTCTGCTCCTATCCTAGGAGGTAGTGGGCCTGTCAGGAAACTGTATGATGACTGCTCCAGCACCATTGTTGAAGATCCCCAGACCAAGTGTGAATACATGCTCAACTCGATGCCCAAGAGACTGTGTTTAGTGTGTGGTGACATCGCTTCTGGGTACCATTATGGGGTAGCATCATGTGAAGCCTGCAAGGCATTCTTCAAGAGGACGATTCAAGGTTAGTGTTGCACCTGAGGGTACCCTACCCTCTTCCAACCTCATGTGCTGGTTGGCTGGTTGGGTGGTTTTTCTTAATTCTTCTCCTTGTTAATCAAGTTGTGCAGTCTTCATTCTGTCTTGAGTACAAAATAGAAATAGATTCCAATAGCTTGCGGAGGTTTTATAGAATAAAGTCCCCCAGGTATGCCCCCTATCAATTCTGCTTTCACCATTAAGCTCTAGTGATGGAATGATACTGAGCTTTGGGGAAAAAAAACAAAAAACAAAAAAACAAAGGAAAAAAAAACGCACTGCTGTTATCAGAGCAATGTGAGTCTGTATAGCAACTAAGCAAATACACACTGGATCAGTAGTCTTTTTTTGCTCTTTGGTTCTTCTTGCAGATGATGGAAATAATAAATACTTTAGAGAAGTGGTTTTGAAACTTGGGCGGGCATCAAAATCACCTTGCGATCTGGTTAAAATGCAGATCACCAGGCCCTACCCCCAGAGATTCTGACTCATTACATCTGGAATAAAAGCCCAAGAATTTATAGTTCTAACAAATTCCCAGCTGATGCTGATGCTGCTGGTTCAGGAACCATGTTTTAAGAACCACTACTCTAAACAAATATAAGTGTCTACTACCTTCCTACTTTCCCTATGGTTGGATATAGTTTTCTCACCTTTTTAATGAATTTGTTAAAAAAAAAATCTTCCAAATTATTCCTAATTATCAAATGTATCTGCAACATATATGAGATATACTCACACCGTTATGGATAACAATATAAATGTAGAAAAATACGGCTGAAATTTGTATCTGCTCCTTTAAGCTAGTAACTCACAAATACAGAGCTCCGCTCATGTTAAAAGCTGTAGATCTATATTCTTACAGGAAATTATAATTTTCACTTTTTAAGTGTGATGCACTTTTGAAGAAATTAGGGGAAGGAAAGAATAATTGTTTGTTGAGGATCCTCTGCTCCTCAGGGATTCTGTTCTTAGTGGTCTAGAAAATGTTTTCTTCCTAACAAGAACTTTTGGATACATGTGCGTTTTCCCACATATCAGTGATTCTCATCCTTGCCAGCTCACTGGAATCACCAAGAGACTGAAAAAATATTGATGCCAGGGCTCATACCACAAAATTCCGAATGAATTGGCTTTAGGTGTGGACAGGGCGAGGAGGGGATTTTTGAAAGCTTCCTACTTACTGCTCAGGTAAAGCCAAGGTTAAAAATCACCACCCACTACTGTGCTGGGTTCTATAAGTGAAGTGTTTCTCAAAGTATGGCCACTGAACCCACGGTATCAGTATCACCTGGGAATTTATTAAAAATGCAAATCCCCAGGCTTCATCCCAGATTACCTCAGTTGGTGTCTCTGGGGGTGAGCTCAGCTCAGCGCAGTTTTTCAAGATCTCTTAAGTCTTATGTAATAGATAGTTCAGCCTAACTTTTTCATAGCTTTTCAGAATTTTAGCTGAAGAACACAAGCCAAGGTAGTATGGAGTTCATAATAATTATGTAAATATTTTAATGGCTGTATCTTCATATTTTGTGACTCATCACTGCCATATTTATTAGCATTTTCCAACACAAATCCTTCATCCACTGGATCTTTCTTTTTTCTCATCTGTAAATTGAAGGCATTAATACCTACCTCATGGAACGTTTTAAGGATAAAATGAAAAGTGAAATTGTAGGTAGAGTAAGTAAAAATAGTGGTGGTCCATATGCGGAGCTTCCTTAGACTCTTGGGCATTTGAAAAATATCTTGAGCCTCCTTACTAACATTGTAAAACTTGGAAATGAGAACACAATTCAAATCTTTGGGTTCTTACTAGCCATTGTCCAGAGGTATTATAATACTTTTATTGCAGAGTATCTAAAATTCACACTGTTAGTAATTTGATTTTGTTTATTCAGTTTATGCAGCTCTGGAATTAACTACACAAAGATAAGCAAATATTTTGGGATGAATTAACAAATGCTGTGTATGCTGATATAAGCATGAGATTCTCACTAGGAAAACCTCTTCCCTTTACTCAACAAATATTTACTGTGAACCTACTGTGAGCCAGACATGAGTATGCTGTCTGGACAGTGTTAACATCTTTCTAACATTTTATTGAAGCTTTGTTCTCAAACATTTGTGCACTGAGGAGGATTCCTCTACCAGCCTCTCCTGTCTTGAGGGAATACCAAATTTTTAGGATGGGGGCAGCGGGTAGTGATTAAACTTCTTGGTCCTTAGTATTTTCCAAAGATAGAACAACTGTGAAACAATTTCCTGATAGTTTTTTTTAATCATAGTGTTTAGATATTAATAGCTATGCAATAGTTATTTACTGAGCAATAACTGGAATAGAGCAATTGGAATTCTATGCCTGATTTTTCCTTAGGATGCTGAAATGCTACCAAAAGCTTAACAGAGCAAAGCACAGGGTGGTTCTTGGCATTGATGTATAGTGCTCAGTTTTACTCCATATTGGAGAAAGCAACTTTCAAGGATTTTGAGCAGAAGACAGAGATGTCACTGTCCAGATTAGCACTCTGGACTTGCCCACCTGGCTGTGTTTGTAGCTGGCAGCTGGGCAGCACTCCGTAAGGCTACCCTGCTAGCTACATCAGCAGGCATCACACCGTGGCGCTCACTTAGCCCCAAAAAGGCAGTGAGGCAAATAAAGGGATTAAATTGTGAAAGTATAATGTAATAATTAGGGTGGTGATTGTAAGGAAGACTGGAACCGCCCCTCCTTTCTGCCAAGTGTGATAGCGATTGAACTCCAAAGATAGGGAAAGTGGCCCCAATCTCTTGTACCATCACAGATTCTTACTCAGATGCTGAAAGGACCTAGAATCTATTCTCATGCCTTGAGGCAGCAGACAGCCAAACTATCCTTGACAGATAGTGGCCTCTCCCTTCCCTCCCCGACAGCTCTTCAGGGAATGAGAAGAGATTATGCAACTACCCTTAAGAGCAAGTCTTTCTACCCTTAGGATCAGGACATAATGGCAGTGTGGCTCCTACCCCACCAGCACCTGCTGGTGCTCTTACTGGCTCGACTCAAGTGACGTGTGCACCCAAAGGCATATTCATGGGCAGTATTTCCTCTTTAGACTCTTTATTTCCTGTTGCAACAATTTATTGTTAAGATTGGTTATGCAGCATGTAATGAATATCAATTATAAAAGTTAGGCAAACTGCCTCTTGAATTTAGAACCAAAAGAACATTTATCCGGAGCACATCTTATGAAAAGTAACAGGGGCACCTGGCTCAGTGGCATAGTCGGTTGAACATCTGATTCTTGGTTTCAGCTCAGGTCATGGTCTCAGGGTCATGAGATCAAGCCCCACATGGGGCTCCTCGCACAACAGGGAGTTTGCTTGAGATATTCTCTCTCTCTCTCTCTCTTTCTCTTTCTCTCAACCCTTCCCTCTCTCCCCACTCTCCTGCTGCCCCTCCCTGCCATGTGTGCTCTCTCCCTCTCTAAAAAAAAAATTTAAAAAGTAATGAGAATTGTTCTTTTCAAAGATGAATGTGGTATTCTGATTGGGAAAGGCAGTTAATCATAAACTTCAGTGAGAACCAACCAGAAAGGCATATTTTATTGATTGACCGTTTCCAAGTTATCATTGAAAACTGTTGAATTAGGTCAGCACTTAGGGAAAAGTCAAGGTGTTTTTGTTTTGTTTTGTTTTCTGCCGACCAAAACAGTTTTTTTTAGAAGACTTTGACAGTCCTATCATCTGACAGGCTTAAAATGGCACCAGTGACTTCATTGCCACCTTCTAGGTTTTATTACTCTGATTTCTAATTCCAGTGTTAGTCAATTCATAAATGAGTGGGAAATTTTCTGTGTGTGGATCTTCTCTTTAAGAGTTTTCCCTGGATTCTAGTGAAGGAAGCAAGAGCAGGGAAATATCTTTATATGCCCCCCAAAATGTCATAGTCCATCCTTTGACATATAAAATACTAACTCTCCATTTCTCCTAAGAACATAGAAGATAAATATTTATATATATTTGTATGGCTGACATCACTATTTCAGCTGCTCATTTCTCTGCAAGAGATAAGGCATTTTGTTTTTCCCCACTTTTATGAAGAGGAAATTATATATTCAAAAAACAGGATTTGGGGGCAGCCGAAGTGGCTCAGCGGTTTAGCACTGCCTTCAGCCCAGGGCGTGATCCTGGAGACTCGGGATCGAGTCCCACGTCAGGCTACCTGCGTGGAGCCTGCTTCTCCCTCTGCCTGTGTCTCTGCCTCTCTCTCTCTCTCTCTCTCTCTCTCTCTCTCTCTGTCTGTCATGAATAAATAAAATCTTAAAAAAAAACAAACAGGACTTCTTTTTAAAGATAATCATTATAGCATAGGTTTTTGGGTTCATATAAAACAAGGCCTAAATCTCAGCCCCTTAAAGGTGAGAGACCGGGGATTCATGGGTGGCTCAGTGGTTTGGCGCCTGCCTTTGGCCCAGGGTGTGATCCCGGGGTCCTGGGATCAAGTCCCACAACGGGCTCCCTGTGTGGAGCCTGCTTCTCTCTCTGCCTGTGTCTCTACCCACCCACCCCCTCTCTCTCTCTCTGGGTCTTTCATGAATAAATAAATAAAATCTTTAAAAAAATTAAGAAAAAAATAAAACTGAGAGACCTTGATATCACTGTGCCTGTTTCCCAGGTGGGAATGTCTGTCAGAGTTCTTGGCCCATAGTAAGTGCTCAATAAATTACTAACTTTGATTGCTATTGGCAATATGACTGGGATACGTAAACACTGGATGGTTCAGCTATTTCAGCACAAAGGTGTCCTTGATGCTAAACTAGGATGTGTAGCCTTCCTCAGATCACAGGTATCCACCTTACGCTGTGATAATTAACCCCCTCTCCTTGTAGCTATTCCTCACGAAGGTGCCCTTTTATACCAGGAGGCATTTAGGTGGACTGACTGGAAATTCGATTAGTTTTATGGTGATCAATTAACTTTTTTTTTCCCCCTGTGGTCATGGATAGGAAACTGGGTGCATCAGAGTAGGAGCCTGAATCCTGGAACTTGGTGAAATATCAGATTCCCCATTAAGCTTTGATTGTGGGATTTGGGAATGAAGTAGCAGGACATCCTTGCAGCATGAGATGTGCAGTGACCATTATGAGGATTAAGTTCATTCTGGGCATTTGTGGGACCTGACATGGGTATAGTGGCCAGCCACGTAATGTATGTATAATCTTTAGAAGTTTATAAATCAAGAGAACAAACTGCTAAGGAACATATATTCTATTCTTTTACTGGACAGACCTTCATGATGGCCTGTGAGGCCAGCTTTGCATTTTGAGTTCTCAGACTTGTAGGAATTCTGTTAGCAAGAGGAGAAAGAAGGTCAGTCCTTAGCCTAAACCTTCCCCATTTCTCTCTTCCCCTCTACCTTCCATCACTTTCTCTCATAGTGTGGACACCCTGCTCCCATGGCTAAAACCCATGGATGCTTCCAAACAGCTACCCCTTGACCATGCATGGGCCTCATAAGGTACATACAAGCAGTCCAGGGCACATTCCGGAGGATGGACCCAGGGGAGAGGCCCACACAGGCCTTAGCATGGGGCTTAGCCACAGAATTTGAGGGTCCCAGGAACTGGGAATCATGGAATTGCAAAGGAGTTGGTTCCAGTTGGTCTTGTCCCCTTAGCCTGTGGAAGGGGCCCTTGCACTGTAAATGCCTTCTGAAGCCCAGGGCCTTCGGGTGGGACTCTTTTTGTCCAAGTCTAAAGGTGACACTGATAAGAGCCTAAACATCTCCTGAAACATGGGGCATTAAAGATGAGGCATTTGCCTGCTAGGCATCGGCTAAGGCTGTGGGCATGGCCTGTGGATCTGATATGCTAACTGCTTCTCCACACGGAACTGCTGACTTTCCTGAAACAGGTGGGCTAGTCCTAGAGGATTTTTCCTGGGCCTCACGTTTTCTTTGCCATAAAGGGCTATTTTGGTCTTAGGATAGAATATTTACAACACTGGAGGAAAAAGAAACTTACAAATTGAGTGTCTGAACATCCTATGCACCTTACAAAAGAAAATCATAAAATATTATCTATATAACTTAAATAGTATTTGGAGAAAATAATTACCCCAGTTGACATGTGGCTGCTTTAAAACTCTGGTATGTCCTGAGATTAAAACTCAAAATACTATGGAAATGTTTAAATTGATGTGAAGGATCTCCGGGGTGATCAGTTTGGATGCAGGGTTAACTTAAATATTGATATTAATACTTACCAAAGAAATAGTGTGTACAGTTTATTTGCTTGAACTCAGAGGTTGCTCTGTTAAAATTTCATTGGTTTTTCCACTTTTTATTGCATTTGATGGCAATTTTGTATGATTTTTAGAAATACATTAATGTTGCCAAACTCCCACTATTTTGATAACTTCAGTGTTTATTTTAATAGTAAAATTTAGTATTGCACACTCTTTTTGGTGGTAAAGAATATGTGTTACGTGAATGGATGTTTTAGAGAACTACATCGTTTACAGATTTATCTCTCTCTGTTTTGACTTAATGAACTTAATTCTTGGGATAAATAAGTAGTGTTTTCTTTTCCCTGGTTTGTTCTGACTTTTACGAATAGACCTAAATTATTGTCAGCACTTCCAAAGTTGTTTTAGAGCCAGACAGTAAATATCTTAGGATCGGGGGGGGGGGGGTCACATGCCTTCTGTGTTACATACTCTGCTTGTCTGTGTTTTATTTTTTAAAGCTGTTTAAGAATATAAAATCTCTGAGTTTGGGGCCTCACAGAAACATGCCTAGGGCCCGATTTGACTGCTGGGTAACTGCCAGACCAAAACACCCCAGTTCATCTTCCTGGTAGGCAACATTGACTACCAAGATTTTCATCCCAGAGGACTTCTTTAGGCAATTTTACATATATATCTTTTGTTTAACCTGGAAGCAAGTGCTTTATCGTGATGATCTCTTAAGTGCATCATCTCAGTTTTCAGAATGTTTTTACTTTTTCAGGGATCAGATATTTCTAGTCTCTTATTACTGTTCACCATGTCATATTTGTATGTATTAGCTAGCTAATCAGAAAACAGAATCAATATAAATTAAAATAAAGTAGCCTTTAGAATGGCTGACAAAAAGTTGGGTCACGGGTTGTATAAAAATAAGGCTGATTATTTTCAGAGATTAAATTGGATGGTTGATCTTTGATCAAAGAAAAAAAATAGAACATTTAACTACCCTCACTATATTTTTGTCCTTCAGATATTAGGAACTTAAATTTGTGACACGACAATCTCTGGTGTCATTTGCATATTTTTTAAACGCTTGATTATGTTACAATATTTTGAAAGGTTCCATGCACAGCCCCTCATCCTGATGTGGGGCTCGATCTCACAACCCTGAGATCATGACCTGAGCCGAAATCAAGAGTCAGATGCTTAGTGGACTAAGCCACCCAAGTGCCCCTATTTTTATTCATTTAAAAAGGACATGTGTAGTAATAGTATCACTAATTTTTAAAAGTACAATAGTTACAATTAATAGAAGGACCAACTTTTCAGTAATCTTTAAAACTTAGATCTATCTTTGTACTTTCACTAGAGTTCTGATGTATCTGTAACATTAATATATTCTCCATTGATTCTACTCTATATGACCTACATTATAGAATCAGAAAAAAACAAGTATATAATTCTGGACTATCTTTACATATGCATACATAAGAGGCTATGCTTTACTTTATTTATTTTTGTAAACTTCCTTCCTTGAATAAAACTCTCTGCACTGGGGATTCCTGGGGTGGCTCAGAGGTTTAGTGCCTGCCTTTGGCCCAGGGCATGATCCTGGAGTCCCGGGATAGAGTCCCACGTGGGGCTCCCTGCATGGAGCCTGTGTCTCTCTCTCTCTCTCTTTCTCTTTCTCTCTCTCTCATGAATAAATAAAATCTTAAAAAAAAAAAAAAAAAAAAAAAAAAAACCTTCTGCACTCAGAAAACACAATCAATTTCCCATGGTTCACCTGAGCTAGTGTCCTCAGAAGTAGGGAAGGAAGGGATTTATTGTGGCATGAGGCCTGGTACTCTGGTTCCTGTGTGGCAACATCTCAAATGGTGACCCACCTGGGCCACCCAAACTTGTTCCTGATTCAGTCACTCTCATGGGAAGGAAGCATGTGCATTGCCATTTCTTCTAAGGATTTGTTGGTGAGTAATTTTCTTTTCTTAGCCTGTCACAGCCTACCACTTGTCAAATCTTAAACGCCTCCCAGGACTCCACACCAACCCTCCTCTTGGCAAGTAATGGTCGGTTGAGAAGGACTTTTTGTAGTTTACATGCTCAAGTCTGAGGGACTACCTAAGGATCGGTTCCAATTAATTCTTCAAAAATCCCATTTGCCTTCCTGTCTTTTAGCAAGGAAGATTTTTACATTTGTGATGGAGTTCTTAGGAAGTGGGATGTGGCTGATACTTGGTCTGCAGATCAGTGGACTTTCTTCTGAGCACCTGCCACCCTGGGTCACCCTAGTATTATCTGATGACTGTTTTGATGAAGGGCTGGAGGCTGTTTTTTTGATTACTAGATAAACTGCCCAGCAAAGGTATCAGTTGCTTCTCTTTCCATTCTGATAGCTTTCATTCTTTCATTCTTGTTCTTTTTGACCGAGAATCAGGCCCTGACAAATAAGGCTCTTTTGTTCAGAGCAACAACTGATAAATTACCTTGTAGAATAGTCCTAGTAGGGCAGCCTGGGTGGCTCAGCGGTTTAGCGCCACCTTCAGCCCAGAGCGTGATCCTGGAGACCCGGGATCGAGTCCCACCTCTGGCTCCCTGCATGGAGCCTGCTTCTCCCTCTGCCTGTGTCTCTGCCTCTCTCTCTCTGTGTATTCTCATGAATAAATAAATAAAATCTTAGAAAAAAAGAGAATAGCCCTAGTAGCTATAGTCGGAAGGATACTTTGTGCTTTATAGTTTTCAAAATGCATGTTTTCTATACATATGTTAGTAATGACATGATAAGACTCTTCCTCCAAGGTCTTATTTAAAGGGTCAAATTCAGAATTGGTTATGGCTAATCCAAGTAGAGTGAATTAAACATTCACCCCAAAGGTAGGAAAGAAGACAAAAGAAAAAAAAATGAGTGATGAGATTTCTGTTGTCCCAGGTTCCTTTTTAAATTATTTAAATTATTTATTTATTATTTTTTTTAAGTAGGCTCCATGTCAAGTGTGGAGCCCAATGTGGGGCTTGAACTCATGACTCTGAGATCAAGACTTGATCTGAGATCGAGTCGGATGCTTAACTAAGCCATACAGGTGCCCCTTTCAGGTTGCTATTGATGTGAATGTGGGTCACTTTGGTAATCAGTTGTAGGAGTACATGTCTCAACATGATTTAATGGGCGTCCCAGGAAAGGAAACATCAGTACCTTGTTAAAATTCAAGTTTTGGAGGCTGTGAAGCAGGTTGTGAGGAATGGCAGGGTGGGGCTTCATGGATGGGTCAGACTTTTTTTCTTTACTGTTAAAGGGCAGTGGTTTGTTTTTCTGATATATTACTTGATAAACTTAGATAATATCTTAGATGTGGTAAAGTGCACAGACTGCATTAATTCCCTTTCTTTTGAAGTTGTTGATAATGAGATGCAACAATGTGAAGGCCTAGTCATTGCAACTCACTTCGACAACTTTTAAAAGTTTCATGTAAAAGCAACGTTAGGTAAAAGATGCTGGCAAAGTATTGTAATTGACACTTAAAGTAAATACATGTTTACATTGATAAAAAATGATGTTTAAGCTTTTATTTATTTCTTCATATTTATTTTATTTTTACGGTGGTAAAAATCACATGACAAAATACACATAACAAAAAATGCATATGACAAAAAACATAGAACATAAAAATTTCTATCTTTACTATTTTTAAGTGTACAGTGTAATGGTGTTAATTATATGTAAGTAATTGCCCAAAAGATCTTTAAAACTTTTTTTATCTTGCAAAACTGAAATTCTCTACATCAATTAACTCCCCATTTCCCTCTCCCTCAGCCTCTGGGTACCACTTTTTTACTTCCGGTGAGTTTGGCTGCTTTTATTTGCCATATTGGAATCATGTAGTATTTGTCTTTTTGTGATTGGCTAATTGCAGTTAGCACAATGTCCTCAGGTTATCCGTGTTGTAATATATGATGGGATTTCCTTCTGTTGTAAAGCTGAATAATATCCCATTATATGTCTGTACCACACTTGCTTTATCCATTCCTTGATCCAAAGACAGTAGGTTGTTTCTGCCTCTTGGCTCTTGTGAATCATGCTGCGGGGAACATGGATGTAGAAATATCTCTTTGAGATCCTGTTGTTGATTTCTTGGATATTTACCCAGAAGGGAGATTGCTGGATCATATGGTAATTCTGCTGTTAATTTTTTGAGGAATCTTCCTCTTGACTGGCTTTCCACAGTGGCTGCATCATTTTCCTTTCCCACTGACATTGCACAGTGGTTCTAATTTCTCTGTGTCCATTTAGGCACTTGTTATTTCCTTTCCCCCCCCTTTTTTTTGATAGTGGCCATCCTGGTGAATATAAAGTGAATGTTTACATATTTTGGGGGAGTTTCAGATAATCCCTGAATTTGAAATTCTTATCTTTTACCTCCTTAGGCTGTCCGTAAATAGTTACACACATAATAGACAGGGTAAATAGTTGTTTTCAGTGTCTTGAGTTGCATACAATGCCTTTACCAATAATAATAGGTGAAGAATTTTTGAGTTTATCATTATGATAATAATGACTATATCCGTTTTCACAGTGTGCCACACATTGTTCTAAGTGATTCACATTGGTTGTCCTAATTAATTCTTCCATTATTCCAAGGAGACGGATACTACTCTTAGAGTATTCTTATATTATCTTATTCATCTATGTGGAACTTGAGGTACTGCGAAGTAATGCCCCAAACACAATTGGGCCTCAGGCAGCCTGAATCCAGAGCCTGGGCTCTTTACCAGTTGTTACCTGACTTGCGTATTTTTTCAAGTTTAAATTTTAAAGCATTGAATAATTTCAGACTGAATTTTTCTTGAGAGATTTTTAGTCCATGGGCAAAATTTTCCATTAAGTTGATAAAATAAAATAAAAATGGGGAATTAAGAATATTCCCAAAGTTATGATTAGATAATATTAAAGGCTTTTTTTTTTTTTTAAAGGAGTCAGTCAGAAGTAAGCCTTAAAAAGATCTATTTTTTTTTTTTATAATTCATTTTCGGAACCTCCCTGTATATGAAGTTTGAGAGTTCAGTTCTTCAGAACCATCATATCAGTTTTCTAGCTTAGTTCCCTGGATTTTTATCTGCTGACACTCATTTCACTACTGGATTTTTCGTTGTTAGTTTTAGATTGGCCCTAAATATGTACCTCCACACCCATCACTGATAACACTTCCCTGACTCTTTAATTCTTGATTTTAGAGGAAAAGAGGCTTATTTCTTCTCTTGGTTTTTTTTTTTTTTTTAATTTTTATTTATTTATGATAGTCACACAGAGAGAGAGAGAGAGAGAGAGAGAGAGGCAGAGACACAGGCAGAGGGAGAAGCAGGCTCCATGCACCGGGAGCCCGATGTGGGATTCGATCCCGGGTCTCCAGGATCACGCCCTGGGCCAAAGGCAGGCGCCAAACCGCTGCGCCACCCAGGGATCCCTCTTCTCTTGTTTTGATGTGACAATGACTGTCTGCTTGTATAAACTTTGACTGCAACAGAGGGCAACTTTTTCTTTCTTATGATGATTACTAGTCAAAAGAAGGGGAGGGAAACATGATGATGTGAATGGATCTGTATTTTTTAAAGGAAAAAACTATGTTCTTTGGGATTAAATCTTGTTTTATTGTGGTTTGAACAACCTTAAAGAGACAACTGTAGTCTAGTATACTTTTTAATAAAGGAGTAGCTGAGGGGCTTCTGGGTGGCTTAGTCAGTTGGTTAAGCATCTGACTCTCGATTTTGGCTTAGGTCCTGGTCTCAGGATTGTGAGAGGGAGCCTGGGTCAAATACCCGGCTGGGTGTAGGACCTGCTTGGTATTCTTTCTCTCCCTCTGTCCCTCCTCCATAAATAAATAAATAAATAAATAAATAAATAAATACAGCTGAGTAATAATACAAAAGAAAAGAAGAGGATTTAGTACATAGGAAATTTTGACTAATTTAGAATTTAGAGCTTGAAATCTGAATGTACCTTTAGAGTGAATCTGAAAGCAGAGCCAAGTTTACATTCTAATATCCATTTTTCAGTGGCAAGCTATTAACATAGTTTTCATTTGAAGAAGATCAGAGGCAAGTACAAGAATCTTCAAAGGAATGTATCTAGCCCAAGATTTTGTCCTTGATTGCACCTTTTTTTTTTTTTTCCCTTTTGCCTCCACAGCATCTTCGCTACTCCCAAGGTACCTCCTTGCTTCTGGAACGCCCTCACTGTCCCCCAGAGTCTTCCGATTATGTTTTATATGGAGAATGATTTCAAATTTTATAGATACTTAAAGCAAAAGCCCTCTAACCCCTTCTTCCATTTGTTCTTCTGGGATATTATCAACTTACTAAGATTTCTTTTGTAATATCTGCACCTAACTTGTAAGAAGTTACTTTACAGGGTTTTAAGTAAGAAAGGAAATAATGGGTTATAGGCTGTACAGTATTCTTTTTTTTAACCATTGCAGCCTTTTGTCCATATGTTTTAAACCAGAGATTAGTAAACCAAGGCCGGGGGCCAAAATCATTTTGCTAAAGAAAGTTTTATTGGGACACAGCCACACCCATCCTTGTGTTATCGGTGGCTGCTTTCATGCTTCTCCCAGATTGCTGAAGAGTCACAGTAGACACTGAATGACCTTCGAAGCTGAAATATTTAACTCTCTGGGCTTTTAAGAAAAAAAGCATGTTGGTCCTGCTGTTACATGAAGGGGTGAGAGCTTAAACAAGCGTGTCCCCTCCGCAAGGAGGCATCCCTGCCCTGCCTCCCTGGGACCATCAGCACACAGGAAGACCCCCCAGTCTCCCCTGTTAAGTTTTCCCATATGCTCTTCCTCAGCCTCCCTGAGGAAAAGCCAGGCACTCATCTGCAATCCCTATCCTAGCAGACAGTCAAGTGCACAGGCTTTATTTCAGAGAGGAAAATCTTTAGGCACAAACAAGTTGGGAGCTTTCGTGGTTCTCACTTGGGCTTTCCTTGTTTTACTCTGTATCCAGTTAGCAGTCTGGTCTGGGTTCCCTGACCCTTGGGGGTAATTAATGATTAAGGTCTTTTGAGTATTTGCTTCTGCTTCATACCACATGGCTATGATTTGGACATCAGGTCTATGCCTTTTGGCTTCCTTGCACCAGGCTGGAAGAGATTCTTTGCCTCACATTTCCTTACTTCTGCACTGAGAACTAACTCCTGGCCACTTGTAGAGCCCCTTTAGCTCGTCTGCTTCCTGAATCCCTTCCCTGAATGTAAATACAACATTGTGATTATTGTTGAGAATCAATGCTCATTCCGTATCAGGCACTCTGCTGGGCACCTTGAATACATGACTTCATTTGATTTTCAAAGCAGCGCCATAAAGGTATTCGTTTATATGACCCTTACCATTTCATTCCTGATGAAGGTAACTTCAAAGAAATAAATTTATTTATTTTTAAAAGATTTTAGTTATTCATGAGAAACCCCCTCCACACACAGAGGCAGAGATATAGGTAGAGGGAGAAGCAGGTATCCCTTTCGGGGAACCTGATGCAGGACTCAATTCCAGGAACCCGGACCCGAGCCAAAGGCAGACAGACGCTCAACCACTGAGCCTCCCAGGTGTCCTGGTAACTTCAAATTTAAAAGCTCTCCCTGACTCATACAAAAAAAAAAAAAAAAATCTTAGAACCACCACTTGACTCCAGTTTGACTCCTATCTTACAATCATTGTTATACTGCCTCCTACAGGTTAAGTACAGAGCAGTTACTGTCATTGTGTCCAGCAGGATTTCCCCAAATCTGTATCAACTTTGGAGGATGCAGATAGATACCGTTGAATACATCAACTTGATCTTGAAAGAAGGAAGTCTCTAATACCAATATCTCATTTCTGACAAAGTTCTTGGCACACTGATGACATTTGAGAACAGAAGCATTTAAGGATAAATTTAGGAAAAGATGTGCTTGCTTTAACTTGTTAGAGGTACAAGGAAAACTTCAGGATTGGTATGAAGTCAGATTTCCTATTTTAAGAGTCAGTTGCTTTTGGGGGTGCCTGGCTGGCTCAGTTGGAAGAGAAGGTGACTCTTGATCTCGGGGTCATGAGTTTGAGCCCCACCTTGGGTGTAGAGGTTACTTAAAAAAATTAAAAATTTACAAATTTTGAAAAGTCAGTTTCTTTGTTACATAGGGTATAATCCTAATGCTTCTTGCTTATCATATGGACTTCCATTGACATAATGCTTCTATACCTATCATATGGACCATTTGATAACTGCCACTGCAAAAAGTACATTTCTATTCAAAAGTAATGGCTGCATTAGATTTTATTAGCATTTCTTTCCTTCACTTAAAGTATTTTGTTAACAAACTTTTTTTTTTTGGTTGTTTGTTTTTAAAAAAGAGATAAGCAAACCCCTCAAAGTTGTTTAAAATTGTAGGTAGAGAAAAGACATGTAAAAGTTGTTGTTGAATACTGAGTGCAGTAAGTTTGGGGGCTATGGTTAGCTCAAATATAATGTCTTTCTTGTGGCAGTGGTCATCTTTGAGCTTTTTTATAAATACTTGTGTGACACCATCCCTACTCTGTCAGAGCTTAAAAACTGAGATGCAGTAGCTGTGCACATCACGTAGGGTCTGCAGAAGACCTAGTTGCCTTTTCCAAGAAGATGTCATCACATCAAGGCTAAAAAACATTGGATTTCTGGTTACCCCAGATGAGCGATATTTGTATTCTCCATCATCTTCATCAGTGGCTGTGTTTTTGTTATACACGTATTCCTTTCTTACGTGCATTTCAGAACACACCCTCCTGAATATAGATTACTTTTTTTTTCTCCTATCATGAACAATAGCATTATTTTGGGATCTTTGAAATGCATTGTTTACAACCTGACACCTGTTGCTCTGGTGACATGGTCTGTTTGGTTTCTGTGGAATTAAACCAGCCACAAACCATAGTGGTACAGAGACAAGTCGAGGGATTTCTTTTTGAGGTGTTGAGAGATTCCATTCCCCAAAAGCAACCCTATCCTGTCCCACAGCTGCCCTTGTACCATAAGTCTGACAACAGCAAAAGACAATGCCAAGATCCACCCTTATTTTACCACTCTAACACATCAAAATTTCCTTTCCAACCAGCAACAATAGCAACAACGACAGCTCCACAAAGCACACTGTCAGAAGATAGGAATTTCATTTTTTATTTCTGTTGCAAACAACAGTCAATTAATTACTTTTAAAAGATTGAAGTCCAGCAGCATTGCATCATAGTTAAGAGCACAGACTTTGGAACCCAGAGTGCCTGGGTTCACATTCTGATTCTTGGTCTTGGTGCCTTAATTGTCTCATCTGCCCAATCTGTAAAACACATAAAATAGTGCCTGGCACTTGGTGTTTATTGTAGGTATTGATATGCATATTTTAATGGGTACATTTAGGGAGGATTGGACTGGATGTCAGGATAGTTTTTTGTTGTTTGTTTGTGTTTTGTTTGTTTGTTTGTTTGTTTTGCAATTAACTATCCCATATCCTTGTAAGGAAGGTCCAGCGATCATAGGTTAATCAGTTAATCAGTACATATTACCTGCCTGTGAACTCTATAAAACAAGGAGGCCAAACCAACTGGAATTTGGGTTTTCCTCAAATTGTAAAATCCTTTAAATTTGTGTTGCTAATACCCAATGATATAGTGTTGGAAGATTCCTATCAGTTTTATTCTGTCTCATTAATTATACTTAGCTTTGTTTGATGAATAATTTGGGGCTAAATGTTAAAATGAGGGAACGAGGAACAGGATCACTAAAAATCAAGTCAACAGGTAATGAGTGGCTTCCTGGTCATTGACTTGACACATTCTTTTGGACACAAGAGATTCCAAGGGGTGTAAGTCCCTGTCCTCAAGAATATACAGTTGGGAGAGGAGGTGGGTAATTCAGTAGACACAAATAATAAAGTATGTTGAGTTGTAAGAGAAGGACCCATGTGAAGACAAGTGTGAGATGAATTAGTTATACCCACAAGGACTCAGTCTTGTGGGCTCTGGGAAAGCTTCATTGAAGACACGATAAATGAAGCATGTGAAGAGGACCAGCAGGAAACATAATGCTGCTTTCTAGGAATTTGGAGTAATTCAGGGTACATGTCAGACGAGGGGTTGGGCTGGGGCTAGGGATAGAAATTGACCTGAGACTGTGGGAAGGGATAAGGCTGAGGTGGGATTTTGAAGAGCTTTGTAAATCCTTTATCCTTGATTATAATCAGATTACACCCAGTGATATGCAGTTTATGAGCTCCAGCATAGTGACAAGAAATGCTCACAAGATGTGGTTGATGTCTCGGAAATTCACTTCTTAGGCAATTGGGTGCTTTAAAAAAAAATGACTTGAGTTACTATCGTTCTCCCTCTCCTTCTAGTATCCGTAAAATATAGCCATGTACACTGGAGTTGTTAGCAAGACAAAATTTTCTTTCAGCTTCTCTGGGTGAATGGCTTATTCATTTGCAAACTCTTGCATAAATCTGAGGAAAGTTGTAATATTCTCAAACTCGAGATTTAGGTCTTAAAGTGAAAGTATTCAGTAATTGATGAAATCTTACAATGTCTCTCCCTTTTGTTCTTAGAAGGTTAAACAACATGATCTATGATTTTAATACCTATAGTTCATGTAATTCTTACAGTGTTAGAAAGTACACTTGATTGTTCCTTTTTTATATCTTAGTAATCCGAGAGTAGTGAAGGTAAAGTAACTAGTTCAAGTTCACACGGCTAATGAATAGCACAGTTGTAATTTGGACCTTCATCTGCCATTGCTCTTCTTCCTCTTCTCTCCTCCTGTGCCTTCACTCATTCATTTCCAGATGTCTTTTTTTTAAAGATTTTTATTTATTTTGAGATAGAGGGAGAGTACACAAGCAAGGGAGGAGCAGACTCCCTGCTGAGCAGGGAACCCAATGTGGGGCTCAATCTGTGGACTCCAGGATCATGACCTGAGCTGAAGACAGAAGCTCAACTGACTGAGCCACCCAGGTGTCCTCCAGATGTCTCTTAAACCTTATGCAAGATAGTAAATTAAGGATGGACATGCAGTAGGCATACAATAATTTGTTCCACCTTTTCTTTGAGATGAATATGCACAGTGCCTAGTGTTTAGTCAATAGTTGTGGAATGAAAGCAATAAAAGACTGTCCATGTTTTTAGATTTGGGGAAAACTAAGGTAGGATATGTTTTGTTTAACCTTGAAAGAAATATCAAGGCTAAACAATTCCCCCCCACACAATTTTATACCACCATTTTCCTGCTAGTCTATTTCTATTTTTAATTTTAAGTTTTTTTTTTTTTTAGAGGTGGAGAATGTGCATGGGAGAGGGAGAGGGGAAAAAGGAGAGAGAATCTTAAGCAGGCTCCATGCTCAATGTGGAGCCTGATGCAGGACTCCGTCTCATGACCCTGAGATCATGACCTGAGCTGAAATCAAGAGTCAGGTGTTTAACTGACTAAGCCACCTACATCCCCTCCTGCTAACCTATTTTTAATTTAATTCAACAGGTCAGTATAATCCTATGGTTAGATATATCATACAGGGAGATGGTGGGTACCCACTATAGGCTCAGTGACCCACCTAATAGGGTTCACTGGAAGGTGAAATCAGAGTATGTGATCCTGGTCTCCATTTAGTAGACACTACTCAGAGTTTATGAGCCTGCCTGCTTATGGGCTGCTTTCTCATCTTTTGGTCCTTAGAGACAAGCCATCATCTGTTCTCATGTGGGAGCTAGGTCTGAGCTTCAGCGTGAAAATGCAGCAGTCTGTGCCAATATATTATTATGGCTCTTACATACTATGTTTATGATTATTAGAATTTACTATAGAACCTAAAAGAACCAAATATCAAAAGGCTTTGTCTATACCCACTTATCTTCCACCTCATTTTTATAGAGGGTAGAGGGACAGCTAAAAGGCAAAGAATATGAGACTTTGGCATAACCCAGTATATAAAATTGCTTTGCTAAGAGCTGGATGTGACTTTTAACTGGATATTCATTTCCTCCTACCTCAGTATGCCATAGTCTTCATGTCACAGGTGACTTGCCATCCCTTTGGGAGTCTGACACTGCCATTCCTTATAATAGTTTTGGGCATCCTCTCTTAGAGCTTGAGGCAGATTCTCAAAATGTCATCAAAGTTCTGGAGGTCTTTGTAATTTGAAGGTAAATTTGAGATTTAATAATGGACAAACACCACTTGACAACATGTCTTGTGATAAAGAATGCAGTCAGATATTTTGGGTGAATATGAATGAAATGTAATTTGACTGCCCCCCCCCCCAAACAGCTCATAAAGTGACTTTATGGAAATTCTAAAGGGAGCTCCAAAAAGTGTTAAGAGCAACCCCTTGGGAATAGGTGTAGTGTCCCTCGGTAACTTATTTTGAAGTTTAACTTGGGATTCTTTGAAAAAATTAAAGAAGTATATGCATTGATGGAACTTTGACTTTTTTTGCTATAGATATGTAATAAATTATTGTTCCATATTATATAATCCCAGTGATGGAGACTTTCAATTTCACGTCTAATGGGAAAAAAAGTAGTAAGGAAAAAAGAAGCATTAAAAACAAGAAAGAAAAGAAAAGGGAGAAAGGGAAATTGTATCATTGTGGAAAAGCCTTTACTACTCAACAGTAGAGGGTTTTCTTTTTTTATATTTTTGATCATTTAAAACAAAAATACTACAGATTATTGGCTGCATGTTTTTAATGCTCTGTAATTGTGTACGGAGGCAAATCCCATTATTTTAAAATCACTTAATGTTGGAAAACAATTGGATAAACCCCACTTGGAATGCCCTGTGGGTCACCTCAAGCCATTTGGTTCTGTTAATAAAATTAAAACAATTGGGGGAAATATACAAATGCTTTCAAATTGATTTTACAATTATGATGTCTGTGTGTATGAAAAGGGGGACAACTCTTAGGAAGTACATAAAGCAAATGCATCATTACTGTGTATGAGTGATGTGAGCTGGGAGTAAGGATTTGACATATATTTTTATTTTGAGATGCCATGCTAATTTACATCATTCGGCCCTTTCACTGCCAAACTGTAAAAGTCCATTAAGTGACTGAAAGGAATATACAAATTATCCACTGGCACTCCAGGCTGGAGCTTTACATACACCCTGTTATTCTATCCGCCAGCTAGCAGCAAGATTCTATTAAGCGGTAAGTGAGAAAATTATATTGCCTACAAACTAATTGTACAAAAGACTCTGAAATAAGTAATCAGGGCCCAGGACTTTCTGAAAAGCTGCCAGGAGATATTATAAATTGCTCTATCATTCTTGTCAGCCTGGTTTAAAAACCCAGAGCTTCCATGTTGATTTGGTTCCCTCTGCAACAGAGCTCACTTCGTGAGCTCTTGACAAAACTGGGCAAATTCCAGTTGTGTCCTCAGTAGCTGCCCAATTCAGTCTCTGGTGCTATCTCACAAATGTGTCTTGGGAAATAGCAAGCTATAATCCCAGGAAACTCTGTGTCTGAAATGAGAATCCTAGCTTGTGAACAATAACTTCTGCATCCTCCTGATTGTCTGGTGTTCACATTTCAGGTGCCCACAGTTGCTGTTGGAAATATTTTTGTCTAGTTTCCACTTTGCGTGAATCGAAGGAAAACAAGTGCCCTGTAGAGATCATGTGGTCTACTGGGAGCAATGTCTTTGAGCCATTACCAAAATAGATGTAACATTATTACCCAGGTGCTTGGGGCAGCACATTTTTAGGATAAAATGTGTTTTTGTTGTTGTTGTTGCATAGAAAAAGCACCAGGGAAGATATTTCAAGGGCAGAATTTGTGTAGACTCTAACATGGATGGATCAAAGACTTTGTTGGGTGGGCGATCGTAGCCAACAACAAATGAACTAAGTAACTCAATGGGAGGGCTTTGAAAGTAGAGAGGTTTTCCTCCAGCAAATAAGTTCTTTAGAATAATGTTGATTTGTTTTTCAAGATATAAACCAGTGTTACTTAGTGAAATCAAGGTTATCACTCCTATATGTCAAGACTAATTTATTGAAATTTGGCTGAAGGATACCTGATTCATCGTAAACAATTTCTATACACTTAAGCCGAAAATACATCATTTGTGAAAACATTCAGGGCTGCTGTATTTTCCATCCATTCACAGTGAAATTTTTACAAAAAAAATGTTTCATCGCCTATAGCTTTAGAAAGATTCCTCTACCCCAATCTAGTTATTTATTCATTTTTCACAGCATAATTCAATCACTTGCTCCTAGATTGAGAATTCATTGACTTTCTTAGGCATAACCTCTGCATTTGTGGGAACGCATGCTAGTACTGAATCTAGAACCACTGCCCCCCACACTAAATTTTATTGTTATTTGCTACGTGTTTTATCTCCTCTGTAAGACTGTGGACTTTTCAAGAGCAGGAACTACCTCTTTCTATCCCAACCCAGCACATGATCCAAAATTACAGGCTCATTGATCAGCACTGAGGATCCAGCAATGAATAAGACAGAGCTTTTCCCTCAAGAGCTCATTCTAAGGCACTATTAAAAATTTCTCTGCCTTTGTGTTTCCCTTTGTCATTGAAGAATTCTGGAATATAATGGTTAGAAAGGAAACTAGAGTACTTCTTTATATGTGATCTGAAGCTCTCATGTGGTAATTTTACAATTTTCCTTCTTTTTCTTGAAGAAATTTAAAAATCCTATACAATCATTCTTAGATGAGTCATTCATAGATTTAGCTATTACCATTGAACTGCTCCTAAATATTTTCTCCAATGTGGCTCCAATTCTGAGAGCACTTACTTTGTAAGTAATCTTAAGTACTATGATGAGATAAAAATTAACCCCTTTAGTGCCATCTGTCTGTATTTGGATGTTTTATTTTCCTTTTATTCTTATCCTATTCATATCAAGATGCACTTTTATTTTCTTTAAAGTCTCTTATGTTGTTGTTGTTTTGTTTCTTTCTTTTCACACTTTGCTCCCTCGAAGGCTTTGGTGTCCCCCCCCCCCCAATGATCTCTTCCTGTTTGCCATGCATTTTCATTTTTGTCAAAGCTACTTTTTAAGGTTTTGAAAAACTAGGTTTCCTAACACTTTGTGTGTGTATGTGGAATAGTTTTCCTAATATTCTTAATATTGCTTCCTGATGGGACATCTAGCTCACTTGACCTTGTGGACATTACTGCATGATAGCACCATAATTGGTGTTCCTAAAAATGACTTTGTGATATCAGGAAAATATAGGTTTTCCTAAGCATACTATTTTACTTATTTACTACTTTTTGGAGGAAGATTTTTCTACTGTATAAGAAATGGTCCTTGCCTCCAGGATCTTACCATCTAATGGGTAATATGCATGCAAAAAAGGTGTGACAAAATATGGCATGTCTGTATGTGATGAGAGTACGTGAAAAGATATGAGAACCAAGAAGTCATTTTCTGCTATGATGGTCTGAGAGGTTTTCATGAAATATTTGAATGGAATTTGAGTTGAACAGTGAGCCTTGGAAGTAATTTTAAGAAGAGGGGCAAAGTTAGATCATTCTCAGAGGGAAGTCTGAAGGACACAGCAAAAAATGAATAAATTGAATTGGCTGCATCAGAAAGTTCATATAAGGTAATATTTGTAATATTGTTGGATAAGTAGATGGGAGTTATATTGGGTGGCGATTTTGTTTGCTAATCTAATATTTTGTATTTAATTCAAGAGCCTATAGAAATGTAGTGATTTTTTTTTTTAATTAAGCTACTGACATAACCCGATGCAGCCCTAGGAAGAGGCATGCAGCATGGATTCCAGGGGGACAGAATGGAGGCACAATGCCCAGTTAGGCGATAACTGCCATAGTCCAGGTGTGAGCTCACACATGCCTGATTGAAGTTCCTGTCAGAAGTGTGTTCTCACGGAGGAGGAGAATAGAATTTTCTGAGGAAGAGAAACTAGTTTGAAATGAGAGTGATTTGTGTGTGTGTGTGTGTGTGTGTGTGTGTGTGTAGGTGGGAGAGAGATGGTGGGGAGAAGTTACCAGCATTGGGTTAAAATGTGGGTCAGGCTTTAATACTGGAAGTAAGCAAAGTTAGGACTTCATACTCACTTTTTAGGCAAAAAGAGGCAAGAAATGCTGTTTGGAAACCATTTTTTCCCTAACTAGTTATTGTTCAGCTCTTTCTAAGAAAGCAAAGACCAAGTTTCTTTTAAATAAGTATAGGAAGAGGTGGGTAGAGTAAAAGGATCTGGTAATAGAATACTAATTAACCCCTAGGAAATTACTAGTAATACTCCCTGGATGCAAAATACATTTTTCAGTGATGGTTTAAGAAACTCAGCAGTGAAAAATGGTTCATCTAAAGTTCAGACTCTAAATCCTTTTATTTTCAGCCATGACCCAGGCAGTCTGGTTCCTTTGACTTATCTGTAATTTTCTGGGTGTTAGTAATATATCTGAAGAAAGTGATGGTGTGTGCTTCTGTTGATGCAGTTAATATTACTCTTATTATTTAACCTCTTACTTTAAAAAGCAGTTGCTTTTATTATTATAAATGCCCTGAGTTAGAATGCGAATTGAGTCAAATAATTTTGATAGGCTTTTCTCAAATTATAATGCACAGTTGCTTATATATATACATATATATATATATATATATATATATATATATATACACATTTTTTTTTAGTCATGCATACTTAACCAATTTTCAGTAGTTATAAGTGGTTGGGTATTACTTCCTGTTGAATTAGCAGTTGCTGAGTAGTTGAGTCTTTGTACAATCCTGCAATCCACTAATGTGATATTTAATGAGGAGACATCAGTCTGGAGAAAGGTAGTCAATATAAATCAGTGTTTACAAAGTGTGATTAACTCTGAAATATTTCATCAATGCTGTGGTCCCAGGCAGACTCTATGCTAATTACTAGAATCTGCGCATGTTTCAGGGGACTTGGACGGACCCTGAGTATTGCAAACATGGAGCAGCAAAATTGCAATTATGCTCGGACCGTCTCTGATGACAATTTATGCATTTGGTGTGATGACCTCCCCCTTCCCAAGAGGGCAATAAACAGAATGCATTTTCATTAAGATACTAATGCACTTAATCACAAGGGGAAAGGGTTAGGAAGTAAGGAAAGACCTTCAAGCACTATGTGACAGAGCTGATAGGGGAGAGAGGCTCTATTTTAAAGGCAGCTTCTTTACAAAGCTGTAGGCAGCCCCAAAGCACATCCTACACACTGTCATTGGCATTAATTGAAAAAAAAATTAAGTTAAAGTTTGGACCTTCTTCTGGCTACATATTTATCAACTTCAAATGTGTAAGTACCACCATAAGTAATATCAACGGACATTAAAAATATAGTTTCATAGCAGTTTATTTTTATTTGTGACACTTCCATGGAGCTTGATTGTTTGGAATTTATTATGCAAATAAGGTAACAAACAAATAAGGTGATGATGGTCATCATCACCATCCTCCTCCTCCTCCTCCTCCTCAATAAGTATTTACTCAGCAGAGATCTGTGTTGTAAATCCCGGGTAGGTGTTGCTACAAGAGCCATGTCATTTCAGTCCCTGCCCTCTAGGAGCTTACTGTAAGGCCCCGGATTAGCCTGCTGATCATTTTTCACGGTGGGGTTTATGCTGTTTAGTGTCAGAAAGACAATAAGCCCGATACATTGGAACATTAGTAACCAAAAGAAATCCAGGATTGATGATACAAGACTATGGTTGTGATGTTCATGCTTTTATGGAAATGATTTGCTTTGAAATTTCTTTTAGATTCTAAGATTCTGGAAGATTGTTATTTTGCATGGATAGACTAAGCATAATGTTTTATTTTATTTTATTTTGCTATTTTTTAAAGATTTTATTTATTTATTCATGAGAAACACAGAGAGAGACACAGAGACATAGGCAGAGGGAGAAGCAGGCTCCATGCTTCACGATGTGGGACTCCGTCCTGGGACTCTGGGATCACACCCTAAGCCAAAGGCAGACACTCAACTGCTGAGCTACCCAGACGTCCCTAAGTGTAATGTTTTAGAGGCTAACTTTACACTTAATCTTTGAGATACTTTACCATGTATCTTCCAATTATTCAGTGCCTTTTTTTTTTTTTTAAGAGAGAAAGAGAGAGAAAGGGAGGCAGGGGGTGAGGAAAGAGAGAATCTTAAGCGGTGGGCTCGATCTCAAGACTGTGAGGTCATGATTTGAACCAAAATCAAGAATTGGACACTTAACTGACTGAGCCACCCAGGCGCCCCTATTCAGCGCACCTTCAGTGATTGCCACAGAGCATCCAGCCTCATGACGTTAATGACATCCTAATGAACCTCATGTGACTTTTTTTTTTTTTTGAGTGGGGAGGCAGGAATAACATAGTGGGTATTGCATCTGGGATGCTCACATTTCCTGGGTTTTGAAAATCTAACTGCTTTTCTTCAAACTCTATGTTTTAGGTAATATAGAATATAGCTGCCCTGCCACGAATGAATGTGAAATCACAAAGCGCAGACGTAAATCCTGCCAGGCTTGCCGCTTCATGAAGTGTTTAAAAGTGGGCATGCTGAAAGAAGGTAAGGCGTGTTTCTAGGGGCCCTGTACTTTTGGTTAGGAGTGGAGGGAAGGGTGTGTACAGGGATTTACAGAAATGCTAGAGACACCAGGAAAAGAGGGGGTCGCTGTAAGCTCTCTGAACCTGATGGCAAAATACATCTTTACACCTGAGTTTTCTGATACGTCCTGGCTAACTGCTTGACATCAACAGGAAGGGACAAGGTAGGAATCATCAAATGTGCAGCTAAACCCACCAGGTATGCTTGGTAGTTCTAGATTTTTTTCATCTGTACAAGTTGCAGAAGGCGAAGGACAAAGAATATACCAAGAGGCTAGTCCTTGTCTTTTGTGTTTCTTCTCACTTCTATGTTTGCAGACAGATTTTTCCCTTCCATCGTTACTGAGATATAATTGACAAATAAAAATTGTGTATGTTTAAGGTATGTGACTTGATGTTTTGATACTCATATGTACTGTAAAATAATTGCTGCAGTCAAGCTAATTAACATCATTTCATATTGTCACCACTTTTAAAAAAATTAATTTTAGGTTTAAAGCTCTCTTTATTTTTTTTCCAATCTTATATTTTGGACTTATGTTCTATTATAAAGAACCTATAACAATGATACTGAAGTTGTTGCTTTCGCTAAGGGATAACACCAACAAACACAGAATAATAACAGTGACCATGTATTCAGTTATGACCTGAGTTTACCCAGCTAACAAGTAGTAGAAGCCAGAACTAAACACAGACAGATTCTAGAATTCAATTACTTCTTCCCCCCATATCCAAGATCCTGAAATATTTTTATATCTCAGCATGTCCAATGAAATTAACATTTTAGCTGGGAGCTAGAAAGAAATTATTCTTTTCTTTGGAAGGCCTACATGTGTTTTTGTTTTGTTTTTTTAAATACATCTCCGTCTATGTGTATGTTTTTGTAGATGTGCATTTTTTATGGCTTTTAGATCTTCCTATCTCTTTCTCTTCAGAAAATTTACCAGAGTTTAAAATAAATATAATACTTTTATAAAGTAACAAAATGAATATGCAGTAATCAAAGTTTGAAAGAAAATTAGGTAAATTACATTTAAATATATTGCTTCTGTTGAGTCATAACATATGCTTTGTTCATGGAGTTGGTCCTATTAGTTTATATATTTGCTGTTACTGAAGACCTCTGACTTTTTTTTTTTTGATCTCTGACTTTTTAACATCTAAATCCAAATAGATCCAATTGTTTATTCCTGAAGAACAAACTGGAACTTCAATTAGGTATGGCATTCCTAGATCTCCTCATTTTTCCTGGTTTGTTCTTAATTATGATTTTTCCTGTTAATAATGTCATAGGAAGATGAACGGATAAGTTATATTTGGGTATGTGGAATTCATGCCCCATTTCTCCACTCTTTACTGGACCAATAAGGGCTAACTCTTCATTGACAAGGAACATAGAGAAGATTCTCTCAAATTCTTCTCATCTCTGACTCTCCTCTTCAGCCCTGGTGTGGGTGAGGGGAAAGCTATAAACAAAGAGCACATTAACTTTATAATTAAAGCCTTATGAAAAGATGACACCAGATGTATTGTCAAGTAAAAAATAGTAGAAGGGAGATGTGCATTTGTGATGGGATATTCATGGAGAAGTGGAAGGAAGGATACATAAGGATTGGGGACAGTGGAATATCATGAATATACTGAGGAGGGGAGGTACTTTCCCTTTTCACTATATAGCCTTTGGCACCATTAGGATTTTTCTTTTTCTTTTTTTAAAAGATTTTATTTATTTATTCATGAGAGACCGAGAAAGAGAGAGAGAGAGAGAGGCAGAGACATAGACAGAGGGAGAAGCAGGCTCCATGCAGGGAGCCCGACGTGGGACTTGATCCCAGGTCTCCAAGATCACGCCCTGGGCTGGGGGCGGCGCTAAACCCCCAAGCCACCCGGGTGCCCACCATTAGGATTTGTCATAGTTCCTATATTTAGGTTTATAATCCACTTGCTAAATATTTATTAAATTTCTTCAGTGAGCCAAGCACCGTTATAGGCTCTAGTGGTACAGCAGTGAGAAAGTTGGATATGGTTGTTCTTGCTAGAGAAAAACCTTACATAGAAATGCCAATGGGACAGTTTTGAAAAAGGAAAACATATAGATAAGAGCCCAAACATTATGACCCAATCCACGGGACTAGGAATTTGCTTTTAGTTAGGATGATGGTGATAGCTTACTTCTTTTGAGGTTGAAAGCTTTATCTTCGTAATTACCTTAAACACTATAGCAGAGTAGCAAACCAAACCTAGTTTACAAAAAAA